>NC_091679.1:3137500-3451250 GCF_030179915.1 Drosophila takahashii | reverse complement strand
TCTGTCTGTCTGTCTGTCTGTCTGTCTGTCTGTCTGTCTGTCTGTCTGTCTGTCTGTCTGTCTGTCTGTCTGTCTGTCTGTCTGTCTGTCTGTCTGTCTGTCTGTCTGTCTGTCTGTCTGTCTGTCTGTCTGTCTGTCTGTCTGTCTGTCTGTCTGTCTGTCTGTCTGTCTGTCTGTCTGTCTGTCTGTCTGTCTGTCTGTCTGTCTGTCTGTCTGTCTGTCTGTCTGTCTGTCTGTCTGTCTGTCTGTCTGTCTGTCTGTCTGTCTGTCTGTCTGTCTGTCTGTCTGTCTGTCTGTCTGTCTGTCTGTCTGTCTGTCTGTCTGTCTGTCTGTCTGTCTGTCTGTCTGTCTGTCTGTCTGTCTGTCTGTCTGTCTGTCTGTCTGTCTGTCTGTCTGTCTGTCTGTCTGTCTGTCTGTCTGTCTGTCTGTCTGTCTGTCTGTCTGTCTGTCTGTCTGTCTGTCTGTCTGTCTGTCTGTCTGTCTGTCTGTCTGTCTGTCTGTCTGTCTGTCTGTCTGTCTGTCTGTCTGTCTGTCTGTCTGTCTGTCTGTCTGTCTGTCTGTCTGTCTGTCTGTCTGTCTGTCTGTCTGTCTGTCTGTCTGTCTGTCTGTCTGTCTGTCTGTCTGTCTGTCTGTCTGTCTGTCTGTCTGTCTGTCTGTCTGTCTGTCTGTCTGTCTGTCTGTCTGTCTGTCTGTCTGTCTGTCTGTCTGTCTGTCTGTCTGTCTGTCTGTCTGTCTGTCTGTCTGTCTGTCTGTCTGTCTGTCTGTCTGTATCTCTGTCTGTCTGTCTGTCTGTCTGTCTGTATGTCTGTCTGTCTGTCTGTCTGTCTGTCTGTCTGTCTGTCTGTCTGTCTGTCCAAGTCAATTGGCCCAGTAAAAAATGGTCACTTCCACTCTAACGCCCACAACCTGGCCAGCGCCTACATTTCCGCCTTTCATGACCAGTAGTACCAATATCTGGCGGTAGATGGCGCAATACAATATACACTAGCGCCATCTAGGAAATGGCATTGGAAAAAATCTGCGTTTTTTTCTGTGGTCACTCTAATTCACATTATGTTAATGCAAGTTTTAAATTATTTGAAATGGGGCGCATTTTGTCTCTTTTTGCTCGTATACGTTTTTCACAAGTGCATTTACCTGCGCTAGAGAGAGACGGAAGATGTGCTAGGCAGAATTGAAAGTTCTAGAAAGCCTCTTCTAGAAAGAGATCCCTGGGTAAAAATCGAGCGGCGAAAAACATATAAGAAGGCATATTTCTATTAAGTTGTTTAGCTGAGTAACGGGTATCTAATAGTCGAGGCACTCGACTATAGCGTTCTCTCTTGTTTTACTTACATTTTCGTACAATTAATTATAAATAATACCCCTTGTTTTTATGTAAGATTGCCGTCCTCATGAATTTGTCCACGTATGGTGAATATTTGACCAAGGATCCTGAAAAAATTAAAGACAGACATATGTTATAAAAATATGTTTTAGTTGTATATTTTTATATTTACCTTTTTACATTTTTAGCGCTGGTCACGGGAAATGTATGTATGTACATATGTACATATTGCAAGAATTTTTCCACCCAGAAACAATAGCAAACGGGACATAAACCTACCGGTTATTTTAATTAATATCAACTGCATATATGTAAATGAATTAAAATGCCACTTACCTAACTTTAAATACAATTGGTAAACACTCGTACAATTTTTTAAACCGCCAATTACAAATTGTCTACGCACAAATTTAAGCACGTTGTTCTCTTCGATTGACAGTCAAAAAATACAGCCAGTCATGATTTTGCTTTCCCGTTTTCTTTTGATTCATCGTCGCTTTTGCCGCGTGCCAATGCTTCTATGTATGTTTTTGTAAAGATACAACTTTTAATATTTTATTATTTAAAAAATATTATGGACCAATTGGACTTTTGGAATATTATAAAATCAATTTAAGCAATAAACTAAATTAGTTAAATGTATTTTTTAAGTAAACTCAATTTAAGTTTATAACACGAAATTAATTTTTTTATTTCGGAATACAAAAATGGTCCTAAAATGAAAGGGCATACACATGTCGCTGCGTCACACAAATTTTACCGGCCAAATTTCGGGGTGCTAACTGAACATAACTGTAAAGCGAAAAAGAGAATGACGGACCGACCGAAATTTGTCACTGCTAGCATCGAGTGCAGGCAAATTATAAGACAAGGAAAGAGAGCGCAATATATAAATATCAGCCTCTCTTTCTTTCATGTCGACGCTGCGCCGACTGCTCTGCTGACGTCGACAGCGGCCGAGCGTTCGGCCTAAGGAATTGTCCCCGACATGGGACGCCAGAACTGAAGGGGTGTGTGTGGAAGTATTGTTTATGTGAAGCATTTCAAGAGTGAAGCGTTTGTTGTAGTTCTCCGTTTGATGTCCGATTTATGTCCTGCTAGCCTCGTCTTTAGTTTTGATTTTCTTCTGCCAACATACACCTTTATGCACTGTACGTCACCATCCCCAGAGCATGTAATATTATATACAACATTGTTTTTATATGATGGACGTTGATGCACTACGAGCCCAACGACACCAAGCAATTGCTTGTTACGCGCGGGACCCTTTTATCAATTTGGGAAAGAATGCGTAGTTCGCGAGGAAGAATACATAAATAAATACAAATAAAGACGGGACACATAATAAAAGCAAGAAAGTAAGCTACCTTCGGCCAGCCGAAGCTTATATACCCTTGCAGATAAAGTAATGCTCACTCGGTGCAATTCCAGGGATTCCAGATTCAGCGTTTCTATTTCAATTTTGTTTTTAAGTAGTCAAGAATCAAAACGCCTACTTCCTACAAAGTTACAATGAATTTTCTTATATTTGTTTGAATATTCCTATGGAAGCCTTAAGATATAGTGGTCCGATCCGGCTCGCTCCGACATATATACTACCTGCAATGGAAAGAAGACTTTCGGGAAAGTTTCATCGCGATAGCTTTAAAACTGAGAGACTAGTTCGCATAGAAACGGACAGACGGACAGACGGACATGGCTAGATAGACTCGGCTATTGGTGCTGATCAAGAATATATATACTTTATGTGGTCGGAAACGTTTCCTTCACTGCGTTGCAAACATCTGACTGAAATTATAATACCCTCTACAAGGGTATAATAAAGAAGCAATTAGGAGTGAAGCAAATGAGCTAAAATATTAGTTTTTAATACCGGGATAGAAGTTGAAATGCAAATTAAATGATAAAGGTTATTATAATTATTACATAGAGCGCGAAAGGGCTCGTGCAGACTAAAATTTGATGTACATCGTGTGCAAATTAAGAGGATAATAATTACGTGTTAGTCTAAAGGGAACATTAAAAGTTAGGCAGCTTACAAGTTCTACAGAATTAATATCACCTCTTATAAGATTATTCATAAAAATAGTACCAAGCATTATTCTACGATTTGCAAGTCTTTGTAAATTAAGCAATAATAATCTACTCTGGTACGAAGGTAGCCTTACGTTTTGACCCCAGTTCAAACTACGAAGAGCAAAAAGAAAAATTTTTTTTTGTATTGACTCTATACGGTCAATGTGCACTTGGTATTGTGGGCTCCAAACCGAAGAACAATATTGCAATATAGGACGGACAAGGGAGGTAAATAGTAATTTGGTTATACAAGGGTCGTCAAATTCTTTTGACCAACGCTTTATAAACCCAAAAACACTCATAGCTTTGTTGACAGTCAGCATTATGTAGCAGTCAAATTTTAGTTTCGGGTCCAGAAGAACGCCTAAATCATTTACTAAATATATACGGTCAAGTGGCAAGTTCTGAACAAAATAATTTATAAACGTAGGAGTACCCCTGTGAAAGGTCATTACGTTACATTTCAGGCAGTTCAAATTTAAGAGGTTATACCCACACCATACTTGAAAATTATCAATGTCTGATTGTAAGCTGAAACCAGACTCTATATTATTGTATGCCAAACAAAGCTTAACATCATCAGCATACATTAGTACACAGGAATTTGTTATGAAAGAGGGAAGATCGTTAATAAACTAAGTGAACAGCAAAGGGCCCAGATGACTACCCTGGGGCACTCCAGATGTCACGTGGATCATTTTAGAAACAGCGTTCTTAAATATAACCCTCTGAGACCTTCCATTCAAATAACTTGAAATCCAAGTTAAAAGATTACATCTAATACTTTACGAGTTCAGTACATGTCAATATGTTAATTGATCTAGAGCCGTAAATAACGATCTTTAACTCAAACTCTACAAAGGTGCAGTGCTAACACTTGTAATCCTAAGTACAGGCCACTTGAGCCTGACCATAAATATAGTTCTCACACTGCACAAAGGGTCGCCTTGCAGGAGACCGTTCATAAGGCTCCCACTCAGGCGAGCAGATGTGGTCTCTGCGTAGACCATAGATAAGTATATTATAAGAATTTCATGTTAGTTACGTAAAGGAAGACTTAGAAAAATAAAATTAGTTTTTATACAGAACTCAAACGTGAAGGTTGTTTTCCTTATTACAGGAATCCCTTTCACATGGAAACCCAAGCAAGTCTAGTTTGAGTAAAAGAAGAGTGTGGTTACTGACTGAAATGTGTATATATAACGTCGGTCTGCATTTTATTGTTAAATCAATTTATTTTAATAGATGACAATTCAAGTAGGTTGGTGGTAGTCGATCTTTGCTTAACGAAACCATGCTGACACGGTGATATTAGCGAGGAACATAAATGTTGCAAATGAGATTTGAAAAAGCTTTTGGAATTGCCGACAATTTATAAATACCTCTATAATTCTGGGCCTCCGCCTTTGCATCCTTCTTGTGAAGTGGAATAACAGAGTCCTTCCAGATTGTTGGAAAAACTGATGATGAAATAGACAAATGAAAGAGTTTAAGAATAGGTTTGCACACACCCATGAAGTCCATCACGGCCGGGAGAATAAGTTGGCGTTGTTTTTGTTGAATCTCTTAAGAGAGAACTTTCGGTAATTAAAGGGAAAACAAGAGAGAACGCTTTAGTCGGGTGCCCCGACTATTAGATACCTGTTACTCAGCTAAAGGGAGTGCAAAGGAGGTGCAAATAAAATCTTTGATCCGCCGTAACTTTTTAACGAATGGTCCGATCTAAAAAATTTCAAAAAAATCTTCAACATTTCGATAGGTATTGATAAACACAATAAAACTGCATTTTTACTTTTCCGAAATATTGAAATTTTTAAAAGTCGGCAAATAAATCAGCAATTTTAGAGTCAGTCGATGACTTCATTGAGTTAAAACGAACCGATGAAGGCAAAGCTGATGACTTACGCTTGGCGTTAACAAAGCTATAAAACTGCTTCGGATCATTTGTAAATTTAAATTTACAACGATTTAAAGACATAGAATAGCAATGACTGTTAAGAACATTAAAATCCGATCGAGCCATTACATATTTCAAAAAATCGAATGGCTAACCCGATTTTTTATACTTTTAATAAATGTTTGTTTTAAGATTTTAAAGTCTTTGAAGCGCATTTGTCAACCAGGGGGGCGTGTTCGGCTTTGGAGGAAGCCTATCAGGAACGCATTCATTAAAAAAAGTGTTTAGAACGCTATAGAAAAGTTCAGTTGCACTTTCGATGTCCACACAGTTATAAAGATCTGTCCAATTATATTGCGAAATCATTAAGTTAAGTTTATTATAGTCACATTTCCGAAAGCATCTCATTTAAGTTGGAGAAACTAAAGGAGAGGTGGTATCAAGGTAGGGTAGGCAAACTGTCAATTCCATAGTTGGGTGGTATCGGTCTTCTGGTACAAACACAAGATCTAATTGTCTATTTAATGAATTTCGTATAAAGCTAACTTGCTGTACCGTTAATTAAGAAAGGCCATCCACAAAAACATAGGCGAGTAAGGGAATAGCGATAAGTGAGTCAGTAGGAGGGAACCAAGAAATATCAGGGAGATTGACGTTACCCAAAACAATCAAAAGCTCTCTGTTGGAAAAAGAGTATATAATAGTTTTAATAGCAGATAGATATTGCTCATAAATTATTGAGTCAGTTCTGTAGTTCTGTAGGTATTAAGTTGTTTGACAGAGTCGGTTATCTCTGGTTTCAGCCATCTTTCTGTGAAAGCCAAAATATCGTCTGTAATTTAATTTTATTGTTTTACTATCCTAGCACAACAAGCGGGAAACTTATTTTTACTGCGCTAGTCACTTTGAAAAATCTTACATTAATTACATTACGTTACATTACATCTTACATTAATTACATTAAACAAAATCTATTACAAATACAGTTACAAGTTGATATTTTATTTTTTGCTATTATATTTTATTTTATTTTATTTTCCTACTTTTGTTTTATGTGTGTGTGTGTTAAAGTGTTGTTTAAATTTAACACTTAATTTTAATACGCCGAGGAGTCACCATAAAGCTTGGGTAGCTTCATGTTAAGTCCTCTAACATTTTGGCAAGCCAAGAATAAACTTTTCAGTTTTTTGGCACCATGGAAACCTGTTATTTGTTCTCGGTTTATTAGAAACAAATTCTTTTATAACCAAATCATCATTAAACCAAAAAGTTTCAGAAAGCAGTACTTTAAGCACATCAGGCGGAACAAATATTTTAAAAGACGATATCCTACGAGCGTTAGAAAAAGGAAATTGTTCAACAGCGATGTCCTCGGATGGGAATTTTTACGAATAAATTCCAAGACATCCTCGGATGTTGTATCTGGTGTAAATCTAGATACGAATAGTTGCTTCCTATGTGGAACAACCGACAGTCTCGTTCGACCCCCAGCAGGAATCTGAACCCTGCTCTGCTGGGACCCAGAAGCGGTTCCTACTGTATCTACTGCTGACCGTAAATACAGTAGGAACTGTGCCTCAGGTTGGCATCCAGAAACAGGGTCACCTCCGGAACTGGCTATTTCCATAGGCACATGTGGCTCGCTTACCCCTGTGCCGACAGGAACTGTTGCAGCTACCGAGTTCAGTGTTTTGTTTTTTTTTCACGGTCTTATTACCTGCCCCTGAGCTGGCTTTTTTGCGTTTAGGCGACTCGGTTAATAATAATTTCTTATTATTAAATTGGTCACAAACGGAGTTAAACCCGTAATTGAGCTATTTAAAAACTCGTGAAAGCTTCAATAGTCTGCCTTATTAAGCTGCTCATTTCGACTGTCATTTCCTTGCACACCTCACATGCCCACATGAGACCGGTTTGCATTTTAATAAAGTCTTTAACTCTGCCAGTAAATCCTGCACATTTGACGTGCATGACCGACTCACAGAGCCAACAGATAATAAAATAATCTTTAGTTGACATCGGAAGAGAACGACTTTTCTTTGTACAGATAAGGGCCATTATATAGAAAAAAAACGTTATTCAAAGAAATAGAAATAAAATGTGGTAAATATACCTGAAGTAAATTTGGCACTGGGATCAAATTCGCAAAACCGCAAAGACACAAAACAACAAAAAGTATAAGAGCGCAAAATCGCGAGAAAAAACTTCTATCGACTGAGCGTGGCTTGTGGGACACCAACAACTGTACACACAAACAGTTACAAATGTTAAGCAAGCAAGAGAGAGAGAAATTAGAAGTACACTAACTTCAGAGAGAGTGAGAGTGGAGCGTGTAATTTAGACTAACAAAGACAAGCGATTAAACAAATCAAAATAAAAATGGTAAAATAACTAAAACAATGCACCCGTTAGTTAGGAGATTTAGTTAAAAACACTAACACAATTGTTAGGCTACGCTTTCTTTATAAACAATCACAATAAAACTCGGGCCATTTTTTCTGGATGATTCTGTGGGGACGCTTGGGGATAGGGGCACTAAATCAAACGATATATGTAAGCTTATCATCTTCAAAAATATCCCTGCAGGAAACGGAATCAGTTTTGGACTATTAAAATACTAGTTGGGTCAAGAAGGTTAAATAGTTCAAGTTATGTCCATTTCATTTTTCCATTTTTCATATGCTTGTCGTCGGAAACAACTAGTCAATTTGCTACTAGTTTTGCACTAGTGACTGTTAACCAATTTATGGTTACAGCTGTTAAACTACACTAAAAAAAAAATATATTCACGAAAAAATAAAAATTAATCTCTAAACCATCAAGTGATTGGCGTTCACTAGTTACTTGACGATGCCTAACTTGACGCTCTCCTAATTTAGTATCCAATCAATAGGCGCGGTCCTTAGAGAATTTCTGATAATTATTATGTAATCAAATACAGTAAATGATAATTAAATGCAATTAAAACAAACTTACTCTTTTTGAGGCAAGTCGCCCTCTCTAGGACTTGAACCCGGGACCTTTGGATTTGTAGACACACTAACTGATTGAGCCATACACGCATCACATTTTGTAATGCCCTAACAAGGTTTATGAATTTTAGTGTGACATAATTCATAAACAGTGATTTTTCACATATATATTGCCTCAGACAGATTAAACAAAGTTTCAAATAAAACTAAAGCCTCACCTAGCAAACAAAAAAAAATGTACAAAGACTGGGGATTGAACCGAGGACCTCGAGTGTTTGATTTGTTTAGTGCTAAATTTCCCAAGACATTTACACTCTAGGCTATATTTTTGGATCATATTTGTTTCATTTGCAACTAGTTAAATTCCAGTTGCCTTTTAACTAGACCCTAACATGTATTTGTTCTACCAGTTAAAAATTTTTAAGGTTTTTTTGTCAGAAAGGTACTAGTCCAAGACAAGTTTCTTTTTTACTAGTTTTGTATTAATAATTTTTTCGACTAGCACAAATTTTCTAGACCCTGTGTAGTCCAAATGCATTCAGACAAATTCCGGTGGCTTTATATTAGTTTTATAACTAGTTGTTTTTCAGACTAGGTCGCATTTTTCCTGCAGGGATGCGTGTCATTTACTCTTTCTTTAAATTCTATTGCACTTTTTACATTGAACATTGAATTGTTAGTCAAGTTTTTCAAAATGTTGGACAAATATCTACATAAATTGTATGACGATGAGTTTATCATAAAGGAAATGGGACGTAACGGTGTGTTTTCTTTGTGAATTTTAGGAAGGCCGTGTATTCTAGGGGCTATGGCTGTATTAATTGTTTACATGATTTTTTCCCTCTGTGTAATAATGCCTAACTTAAGTAATTTCTCCACAAAAATGTTGTTCGTCGTTTGTAGTCTTAGTGTGGATCCTGTCTTAGTATTTGTTGGGGCTTAGTGGCTTGATTGTAGAAGGCTGTGATGAGTCCCAGGAAAAGCGGGTGAAAACTGCGCAGAATTATATCGAAAACACGGTGGAAAACTTTCGGGGTTTTGCGCGAGGTGCGGCTGTTTATTTGTGCACTTGTAAATTGGAACTACTTAAGCCTAGCTTACCTTAGAAGCTCCAGAGCCGAGCGGAGAGTTGCGGTGAGTTGGAGAGGGAGAGCGAAGTGCAGTGCAAGCGAGCAAGATGTGGACATCTGGAGAAAACTGCCGCTCGACACTGCCTCTCGAAATAGAACGCCCTTTTTGCGTGAACAACGTCTGCCATCTAAGGCGGGATATGGAACCCAGTAATCATATTTTTTAGGAAGGTCCTTTATAACAGGGTCCGGAGCGGGAATTTTTGCAATCCTAAGTGCGTTGGAAACCTGCGCTGAGAAGGATAAAATTCTATGTGGAATTGAGGCAGACAATGGCCTAGTAGCAGTTATTGGATTCGAAATCGTTGAAAAATGGGTTCTCTGGATGCAACAATGTGTGGTGCCGACTATGACAAGCAAAGCAATTGTGAGAGCTTTTGGAATCCTGCAATTTATGGCTGCTTGCAAAGTAGTTGGAGCAGAGCTGTTTATCTTGGATGTAGGCTGAACGATCCTTTAGCCGCATTTGGAGAAAACGTGGACATATACGAACGGGGTGTTCGGGGTGATCGCAGGGTATTGGAAGTACCCTCGTGGTAAAAGAATTTATTCTTGGCAAATCTGCCATTTGATTTCTGTCTTTAGAATGAACTTGGAGGGAATGAACAGACCGGATGCTATCGACGGCCTCTAGAGTTCGATGGCGCTCGGTTAAAAAGGAATGAAGCTCGAGCCAAGTAGGAATTTCGGCTTTATTTTGGATGGATTGCTCCCGTTATGAGAGCGTCAGCTTTGGCAGTTTCGTAGAGCACATATAAACGAGGATAGGATCCCAATTCTCAATGTTGATGCCGGAAAATTGAAAGGAGGTTAAGCACCCTTGAATGGTGCGTTGAAGTTCCTTTAAGGCGGCTCCAGACTCCTGTGCTATGGATTGCACATTAAAAAAAGTTTTAAGATGGCTGTTCACCTGCAATCGCTTATTTTCGAAACGCTCAGTTAGATTTGTCCAAGCTGAGCGGAAGCCATCATTGGTGAGTGGGGATTTTGAAACTATGGAATGAGCTTCGCCACTAGTTTTGGAATTTAGATGAAATAATTTTTCAACGGGCGTGAGACGCGGATTGTCTATATATATCGCCGTCGGCCAGCGAAGATAATCGCCCGAAAAAACCTCTGTGTCGATAGGAGGAAGTCGACAGCCATAAGATATTACACTTTGGGACGGAGATACTGGAGCTTGAGATTTTTGGGAGGAGCCCTGTTGGATTTCGATCTGCTCGAGTATCTGAGCGGCGACCTTTTCGTATACATCGTACGTTATATTGTATTTCGCCTTGAGCATAGATTTCGTATCTGTGGCGCTATCGCCTGCAGCCAAAATGCAATCGGAGCATATGTCATATGATTCCTTGACCTTTTGCCACAAGGAACTGACATGCTCCCCACGGATTTTGAGGACAGATAAGGTAGGGGTGGATGAACCTGGAACATTTATGATAGCCTCAAAATGGATCAGAGTGTCAGCTGTGACAAAAAATTTATTTAAAGCGGATATTGCTTGGGATGCCATGTCATATAATAACTATTTATCAGGGCTGTGAACCCATATTATTTTTGCATGGGTTCGGTTCGGGGTTCAAACCTAATCGACAGATAATGTTCCGGTTTGCGAACCGGTTCAATGATGAGCCAGAGCAGGGTTGAGGTTTGAACCAGGGTTCAAAAAAAAAATTTTTTTTATGAAATTATAAAGTCAACATTTATTTCGAGGTATTTTCATTGAAATATGTACCATAACATTAAGACTTATAAGTGAAGTGACAAGATTTATGATTTATAAAGTGTTTACCAGTTAAGGCAAAGAGTACTCTTTGATTTAATCATGTAATTTTAATGTGGGCATACTGAGAAAAGTTTTGGAAGATTATAGCTATATATTATTAGATTGATTGAGTTAGATGCAGTCATTGCATAGACAAAATATTTGCGCATTTTTATTGCCCTTAGTAAATAAACTCTATTTTAATATGATCAGAAAGCCCCCCACAATGTTGAATAAAAAACAAGAACACACAAAATAAAGTTTTCGTAAACCGAACCAAATATCAAACAAAAAAAGTTCCGGTTCGGTTCCGGTTCAATTATAAAAAAATTCGGCGCTCAGGTTTACGGTTCGGTTCGTTTTTTAAAAAAAGTGAACCACTCCGGTTCGGAATGGTTCAGCTCCGGAGTGGTTCACAGCCCTGCTATTTATAGAGGTGGGTAAAAAATAAATAATTCGGAATATAGGAGCCAAATAATTTCGACGGAAAATATTTAAGTTGGGCGAACAAATTTTGATTAAGTATTTAATGGAGACCAGACTTCTAAAATGTGGTCACACTGACACTCGTGAATGCGTAAATTAATTTTCTAACTGTATTAGTTATTTGTAATTTTTGTTTAAATACATTTGAAAAAATAATATATTTTAATTTTTTGGATATCCTTGATCCACGGTGCGCTGCTGAATAGGTAAAGAGCTTGTGTATGTATAAACGTATGTAACGAACCAGCTGGATAACGGATGGGGGAATTGTGGTGACTTCGAGTTCGTATGTACGTATGTCTGTGCGTTTGCTTATAACTGCACGATATAATTGCAAGTTTTTGCCGTTGCCCACTGGGCTGCCATCACAACTAATTTTTGTTTACATGTCGTCGCCTATGATTAATCGAAAATTTAGACTCTGTCGACCAAAAAAAGTTGAAAAATTCAAACTTTAAAAATCCACTATAAATCCAATTTTAAATTAATTTGGGCCATACACAGATTGTTTTATTCGGTAGGAAAAAAACTTCTAGTTGGTACCCATTTTGATTTTCAAACGGAGTTTTTTCTAGTTTTTACGATATATACAGCCGACTTACAGTCGGCCAAAATACACATTTTTCATCTTTGTCGAGCTTCTGCGCTACCATTACTTATCTAATCATATTGATCTGTATGGCAAAGTTAAGCTCTGATCTATTGACTTTAAAATAAAACTAAAATTTAACATTTTAAACTTTAAAAAAACTTAAAAAAAAAAACTGTGCCATAGAAAAAAAAGTAAAGGTATTTTTGTGATCTAGGGGTCCAACACTACCAGAATTTGCCATCAATTGCTGGAGAGCATTTTGGCTGTAAACTAGTGTTATATATAGATTTTGAAAATACCATGATCGATTAGTGTACGTAAAAAGTAGATTTTAGATGCTAGCCGTTCACTAAAACCTGAAGAAAAAAAAGTACGTCATACTTTTGCGCTCTCTTAGCAAAGCTCATCAAAATAGCTCGACTTCGACTTAAGCTTAATGGGTCAAGAAAATTTTTGTGTCATTTAAACGGAATTGAAGTGCTCTTTCCATAGGTGCCAAAATGCTTATATTATAAGTTCAAAATATGAGTACAGTTAACATTCAAATTTGTGAAAATACTTTTGACTAGGTTTGTATATAGGGGAGTGTAGGGTAAGGTTACGAACGATTCGTTTTTTGAATGTAACTTTTCTAAAAATCAATATTTTTCAAAAGTGTAAACACAGAAAGTTGCTTACATCTACTGAGCATATCCCTGTAAAATTCGGATTCGAAATTCCAATGCAGCCAAGTGCCACAGCGTTTGGCGTGAACCCTTCTTTTTTGCACTTTCAAAAGTTGTAGGGTAATGTGACGAACGATTTGTTCTTTAATGTAACTTCTCCAAAAATCAATATTTTTTAAAAGTGTAAAAGCAGAAAGTTACTTACATTTACTGAGCATATTTCTGAAAAATTTGTATTCGAAATTTCAACATAGCCAAATCCCACAGCGTTTGGTGTAAATCATCCTTTTCACAAAAAAAAAAAAAAAAAATTTTATATATAATTTACGGAAAAGTTATTTTCGATACGGAAAAGAAACAAGTAATAAGATAATACCGAAACTTACAAAAAAAAAGGTCAAAATGCAATTTTTTAAATTAAAAATTTTTTTTTTTTGTTTAATTAAATTAAATTGACTTCACTATTAAAAACAACATAAACCTGCAGCAGTAAATGTGATCTGGTATTATTATATTTTTTTTACAAATAATTAACGATAACAATTAAAATTCTTGAATAAAAAAAGTTCGTCACAATACCCTACAAAAAGTTCGTCATGATACCCTACAAGGTAAACTTGGAGCAAAAACGGTGTCACTCTCAAACGGCGCAAAAGATAAAAACGCGAGGTACCAAAAACTGTTGATAAAGATCTCATGTATACGTGCATATATTTGCCTGGTTATATTTTTCACTCATCTTTGCTCTGGTACTGCTGAAACACAAGTAAATTGAATAGGTTTGCTAGTTTGCGCACCACATTTTTAGAAAAAATTACCTCACGAACAAATTACGGGACTTCTTATTAATATTACTGTAAATACATTGTCGACACGATAAGGGGACTACATTTATTTGGAATTTTTGTCGTGACGTCATATATGAGATTCGACGAGTTCGTCACATTACCCTACTCGTCAAATTACCCTACACTCCCCTACTTTATAGGGTTGGAAATGCTTCCTTCTAGTTGTTACATACTTTTGCACGAAAACATATACCCTTTTACTCTACGAGTAACGGGTGTAAAAAAACGTATTTTTGTCCAAAAATTGGATCGGCTGGCCCAGTGTGCGTTGTAAATTTGTGGTATTAGGATTTTGGAATTGATCGTAGAAAAACTATGTTGATGTGGACCGTATTCGAATTTGTAGTTGCAGTGGATTGTATGTGAATTAGTAGTTAAGTGGACTGTATTTTGGAATCGGGTTGGTGTCCCGACTATTTAATACCCGTCACTCAGCTAAAGCGAACGCTGTACTCGGGTTGGTGTCCCGACTATAATCGTAACTCAGCTAAAGGGAGTGCGAGGGAGATAGATACATAAATTTTGATTAGAGGGGACGTGGCGCTCGGCTAAAATAAACTTGCGCTGCGTAGGAAGCCAAAGAATATGTGTGGGAAATCTCAACCTTCTAGCTTTTGTAGTTTCCGAGATCTCAGCGTTCATACAGACGGACAGACGGAGAGACGGACAGACGGACAGACGGACATGGCTAGATCGACTCGGCTAGTGACCCTGATCAAGAATATATATACTTTATGGGGTCGGAAACGCTTCCTTCTAACTACTACATACTTTTGCACGAATACAATATACCCTTTTACTCTACGAGTAACGGGTATAAATATGGGCACTTCCAAAATGTCGCTCGGGACATTTGCACACCTTTAAAGTTGAAAAAAAAACTGTAAAACAATGGATTTTAGTTTTAATTATGGGCTTTTCTTTTCACTCTTCCTAAGCTCTATTTTTGGTAAAAATCTTGATTTTGTACCACTTTTAGTTTTTAAGATATCGGTAAAAAACTGCCGTATTCGCTCGGGACAAAAATAGAAGTGGATTTCGGGGAAGTTCATACAACACCAGAAATTAGCGAATTCTGATGGAATATTTTAATGCGATTTTTTTTAGAATGTTGTTCAAACATGTCGCTGTGAAATGCATTTGGTTTTACTCAAAAATTCTTTGCCGTTTTTTTTTTATGCAGTTTCAACCACATTCGCTCGGGACATGTCGCTCGGGACATTTTTTCCGACTGTTTTGTAAAGCGGATTTCTTTACCTCTAACTCTCAATTGCTGGATGTTTTGCTTTTAACCTAATAGTTTAGCATGTGAATGAAGCATTCAGTACAGAAAAATGTCACATATTAGCATTCCTATAGGATAAATTTACAACAGAAGACAGGTCCAAAAAATAACAAAAAAATAGCCAAAAACTGATTTTTGCATATATTAGTGGGGTTTGTCATAAAAATAATCAAACTACTCCAAATTTGTAGTTAAGCTCAGTATACAACTAATTAGAAACTAATATCGGGGCAAAATCATGTGGAAATATGTTTTATTCAAGTTTCAAGGTTTTTGGCTTGGTGGACTTTTTTCTGGAAGTGCCCATATATACATGCAGCTGAAACACAGTAAAAAACAAGAGAGAACGTTATAGTCGGGTGCCCCGACTATCAGATACCCGTTACTCAGGTAAAGGGAGTGCGAGGGAGATGGAGATAGAGATAGAAAACGTTGATCACGCATAACTTTTTAACGAATAGTCCGATTTGAAAAATTTCTTCTACATTTCGATAGGTATTGATAAACACAACAAAACTGCATTTTTACTTTTCCAAAATATTAAAAATTTTAAAATCGTATATTAGCGATTGTGGGCGTTAGAGGGGGCGTGGCACCATTTTGAAACAAACTTGCGCTGCGTAGGAACTCCTAAAATCTTCATGCAAAATGTCAATCCTCTAGCTTTTATAGTTTCTGAGATCTCAGCGTTCATACAGACAGACAGACGGACAGACGGACAGACAGACGGACAGACGGACATGGCTAGATCGACTCGGCTAGTGATCCTGATCAAGAATATATATACTTTATGGGGTCGGAAACGCTTCCTTCTAGCTGTTACATACTTTTGCACGAATACAGTATACCCTTTTACTCTACGAGTAACGGGTATAACAAGAGAGAACGCTATAGTCGGGTTGGTGTCCCGACTATCTAATACCCGTCACTCAGCTAAAGGTAGTGCGAACGCGGGTTGGTGTCCCGACTAATAATCGTAACTCAGCTAAAGGGAGTGCGAGGGAGATAGATATATGTAGATATTTTGATTGCGTATAACTTTTTAATGAATGGTCCGATTTGAAAAATGTCTTCTACATTTCGACAGGTATAAATATACACAACAAAATTGCATTTATACTTCTCGGAAATCTTTAAAGATGTGGGCGCAGGACCCATTTTAAAATCGTTAGTGGGCGATTGTGGGCGTTAGAGGGTGCGTGGCGCTCGGCTAAAATAAACTTGCGCTGCGTAGGAAGCCAAACAATATGTATGGAAAATCTCAACCTTCTAGCTTTTGTAGTTTCTGAGATCTCAGCGTTCATACAGACGGACAGACAGACGGACAGACGGACATGGTTAGATCGACTCGGATAGTGCCCCTGATCAAGAATATATATACTTTATGGGGTCGGAAACGCTTCCTTCTTGCTGTTACATACTTTTGCACGAATCTAATATACCCTTTTACTCTACGAGTAACGGGTATAATAAAGGGTGCCGTTCTTGCGGAACAATTTGAAAAATTCGGGTCTATGGGCTACAGTAATAATTTCCTTGTTGAAAAACGTTGCTTAAATGAGGCGTTCGGAAAACTTTGGTATATATAAGTTAAGATTTCTGCCTCTCAAGGCAGGAGCCTGTCAGCATCCTGTCCCCAATATATCAATATCGTCCAAGGTTCGGTTGGCAACGTTATAATATTTTATTAAACTTAAATCAGCTTAAATCAGTATCAATAATCGAATTGATTAGTTCGTCGTCCAGCTCGAGTCTGCCTCCTCCGGCGATGGCAAGCGTTGCAAGCGCCCAAGTCTCGCTTACCCCCCGGCCCCCCGTGCAGAGTCAGCATTCTATGTGCCGTTGACTTTCACGATATCCGGTGCCGGCCCAACGTCACCAGGACTTTATATGATGGACGTTAATGCGCTACGAGCAGTACAAACAAGTGGCCCAACGATACCAAGGACGTGCTTGTTACGCCCGGGACCCTTTATCAATTAGGGCAAAAATGCGAGTTCGCGGACAGGACACATAAAGATTATAATGGCTAAAAACTAAGATTGAAGCAAATGAGATAATATTTTGGTTTTTAATATAGCGTTAGATGTTGAAGTGCACATTAAATGATAAAGATATTTATAATTTGTACATAGAACGCGAAAGGGCTCATGCAGAGTAAAATTTTATGTACATCGAGGAAAATTTAGTCTAACGGGAACATTAAAAGTTAAACGGTTTACCAGTTCTACAGTATCAATATCACCTCTTATAAGATTTTGCTTAAAAATAGTACCAAGCATTATTCTACGATTTACAATTGTTGGTAAATTAAGCAATAATAATCTACTCTGGTAGGAAGGTAGCCTTACGTTTTGATCCCAGTTCAAACTACGAAGAGCAAAAAGAAAAATTTTTTTTTGTATTGACTCTATACGGTCAATGTGCACTTGGTATTGTGGCCTCCAAACCGAAGAACAATATTGCAATATAGGACGGACAAGGAAGGTAAATAGTAATTTGGTTATACACAGTGTTGGAAAAGGTACTGTGTTTTTTTACCTAGGTAAGGTAAAAGGTATTGGGCAAAAATAAATACCTAGGTAAGGTAAAGGTACTTCAATTTCCCAGTACCTAGGTAAAGGTAAAAGGTAAATATATTGTTATTTTTTATTTTTTTATAATTTTTTTGTTTTGTTCAATTTAATCATTTAAACTTAAAATAAGACTAGTTTTCAGTTTTTAGTCGTCTTAATCAAACAATATCTTTTCATTTCATTTAAATTTAAATGTTTTAATTTTGTGCATATATTTTTAAAACACGCGGCATGAATAATTGTATGCACGTATCACTTCATTAATGTATTTATGAAACCCTCAGAAAAAAAATCGCCCTAAATTTTAGAAAATCGCCATACTTTGAAAATCGCCTTGAAATTCAGAAAATATTTCTATTTTTCAGAAATATTTTTCTAAATAATAAGAAAAACTTACCCTGATTAGTTCAACTCCTCTTGTTATCCACTTTTAGAAAAATTTTCTGTTATTCAGAAATTTTTTTCTTTCAAACTAAGAAAAAATCGCCTTACATTTTAGGAAATTGGCCCAATTGGTAGCCTAGGGGTCTAATGCGAGCGGATTATTTGTTTTCTACGCTTATATTCGGAAGCGTGTGTTCGATCCCACGTCGAGGCGGACATTTTTTGCGTATTTTTTTTTTGCGCATTAATAATTATACTTTAATACAAATAAGGATTTAGGTAAGCTAACACACACATAATGGATAAATAAGAGTGTAAACCTAGAACCCAAGAGAACAGAATGAGAATGTACTTTGTACAGCGCCTCTCGTGATGCTTCCCTGGCGCAGCTAGTAGAGTGTTTGACTGCAAACTGTGAGGTAAGGGGTTCGAATCCCGCGAGCGACCAAAATGATTATCTCAAGATAGTAAGTTATTTGATTTTTATGTTTATCATTAATAAATAATATAATAATTTCAGTTATTATTTCAGTTACAATTTAAAATTAAAAGTGTGTTTGTGTACAAGCATCGTGACGTCATCCATGTGTTTAAATAGAGGAGAGAAAAATAAGTTGAGAAACGAGAACCCCAACAACAACACCCCACACCGACAGAGGGGTGGAGTCGGCATAACTCCCGATTTTTTTCTTCTTATTCAATTTTGCAAAAACTAACCCTAAATTTTAGAAATTTTTTTTCTAATTTTTAGAAATATTTTTTCTAAAAGGCAAGGCGAGCTGCCTTTGGCTTAAAAAGTATGGCTATTTTCTAAAATTCAGGGCGATTTTTTTTCTGAGTGTATGTAGAAACATTGACTATATATTGTGCATATGTATATGCCGTTTGTTTACGTACATACGGCATTTTTGCGCGCCAAATACACTTTGGTTTCATAAATAAATTGATGTAGTGATGGGAACATACATACGTGCACAAAATTATATAAAATAAAACTGCGATTAGTTTTAACTTCACAAAACAAACAATAGAACGGCTGAATTCCAATGACTTTTAATGCTGCGTTCCGACTATTACAATTTCGAAACGAAACGATACAATGAAACGATACTACAGTCACGTGTCACGTGGATCATTTTAGAAACAGCGTTCTTAAATATAACCCTCTGAGTCCTCCCATTCAAATAACTTGAAATCCAAGTTAAAAGATTACATCTAATACTTTACGAGTTCAGTACATGTCAATATGTTAATTGATCTAGAGCCGTAAATAACGATTTGTAACTCAAACTCTACAAGGGTGCAGTGCCGAACAATTGTAATCTTAAGTACAGGCCACTTGAGCCTGATCATAAATACACTGTACAAAGGGTCGCCTTGCGGGAGGCCGTTGATAAGGCTCCCGCTCAGGCAAAACAGATGTGGTCTCTGCGTAGACCATAGATAAGTATATTATACGAATTTCATGTTAGTTACGTAAGGGAAGACTTAGAAAAATAAAATCAGTTTTTATAAGGAACTCCAACGTGAAGGTTGTTTTCCTTATTACTGGAATCCCTTTCATTTTGGTCATTCGAGCCTTTGATTCCTTGCGGAACAATTGGCCAGACCTCTCTGTAGTCTTCCCCCATCAGTGGTAAGAGACTCAGAGATATTCTGCACCTTAAAGATTCTGCTGAGTGCTAGACGCTTGCATCTAAAGGTAGCAATAGATTCACACAATTGTTTTCCCCCACCAGAGGTAAGAGACAAACGTGTAGAACAAAATAAATGCAAAAAGACAAGTAAAGAGTCTTTTGCTAAAAGACTAAAAGGTTGCTAAAGTTGGTAGGGCGTTTCCGAGGCCATAACATCTGACTAATTATAGAGAAATACAGTGATTTATATATTAAAACCAATAATTTGGTAAGGCGTGTCTGTGGCCAAAACAGCGGATATATACAAAAATATTCAATTTTGTAAAAAGTGCATTAAAAAAAAGTGCCCACAAAATAACATTTGTAATAAGTTCCTAATTACAAATACAATACTCTTGCATTGGAAAAAGAAAAAATCCACAAGGGAAACAAAATTGCGCAAAATCCAAAAATTTGGAAAAATTAGGGTGAAAAGTGCCTACACTACAAAGTGCCAAGAAGCTATAAAGCATTAAATTAACAAAATTCGACTAAATAAAAATATTATTATTAAATAAAAAGTGCACAATAAATAACACCTTGATAAAGTAAACTTGCGCTGCGTAGGAAGCCCAAGAATATGTGTAGAACGCTATAGCCGGGTTGGTGTCCCGACTATCTAATACCCGTCACTCAGCTAAAGAGAGTGCGAGCGCTGTACTCGGGTTGGTGTCCCGACTATCTAATAATCGTAACTCAGCTAAAGGGAGTGCAAGGGAGATGGATATATAACATTTTTTTGATTGCGTATAACTATTTAAGGAATGGTCCGATTTCTATATTTCGATAGGTATAAATATATAGAACAAAATTGTATACAACAAATTTGCATTTATACTTCTCGGAAATCTTTAAATATGTGGGCTCAGGACACATTTTAAAATCGTTAGTGGGCAATTCTGAGCGTTATAGGGGGCGTGGCGCTCGGCTGAAATAAACTTCCGCTGCGTAGGAAGCCCAACAATATGTGTGGGAAATCTCAACCTTCTAGCTTTTGTAGTTTCCGAGATCTATACAATATACCCTTTTACTCTACTAGTAACGGGTATAATTAGCAAAACTGAACTTTATGCTTGAGGTTCCCCGTATCGTAGGATAACTAAATATTATAACCAGGGACCGTAAATGTTATGAGTTTTATGTTAAAAATCACATTTTAACAGATATTGTCGGATTCCTGAAGTAAAACTCAAAGAAGTGTTATTTTTTGAGTTTAATAATAGTTGACAAATAACAGTTTCGTCGTGATCAAAAATAAAACTCAAACTTGATTTATAACGATTTTGTGGGTAAAACAAATTTAAAAACAAGAAAGAACGCTATAGTCGGGTTCCTCGACTATTAAATACCCGTTACTCAGCTTAACAACTTTAATATAAATATGCCTTCTTGTATGATTTTCGAGCGTCCCATTTCAAATAATTTTACATTTTGCATTCACATATTCCAAATTAGAGTGACCAGGTTTTTTCAGCACCAGCAGGAGTGTTGAGCACGCGGCGACGCGCCATCTATGGAGCCCAATTGGTACTATTTATACACAAAACTGTGGGCGGCACGAATTTGTGCGGTTTGTGGGCGTAAGAGGGGGCGTGGCACCTTGATAAAGTAAACTTCCGCTGCGTAGGAAGCACATGTGTGTGGGAAATCTCAACCTTCTAGCTCTTGTAGTTTCCAAGATCTCAGCGTTCATACGGACGGACAGACAGGCAGACAGACTGACGGACAAACGGACATGGCTATATCGACTCGGCTAGTGACCCTGATCAAGAATATATATACTTTATAGGGTCGGAAACGCTTCCTTCTCCCTGATACATACTTTTGCACGAATACAATATACCCTTTTACTCTAATAGTAACGGGTATAATTAGCAAAACTGAACTTTATGCTTGATGTTCCCCGTATCGTAGGATAACTAAATATTATAACCAGGGACCATAAATGTTCATTTAAAGTAGGGTTAAAACTCTGATTTCCCGTACGATTTCAAGGTTTTAACACTATTTTAAATTTTGCAAACGGACGAAAAAACGGCCCTAACAGTGTCAAAGGCTTTACTATAGTCAAGGAGTACAAGGAAGGTCACATAGGATTTGTCAGCATGGTCACGTATATCATTTGAAATTTTGGTAATACTCTAGTTTACGGTCCTCACCCCCAAAATTCGCGAAAATATTATCCTCGACGGACCGCGAATTCTTAAGAATTTACATGAAGAAATATAGGCGCGGACTGCCATGGTTCTCTTGTAATCAAATCTTAAAGTTACGTGTTTTGCTATAAAAATACAGTTGGCTTCTCTACGACTTGCTATAAAAAACATATTGGATTTTCATAAGTTGTCAAAATATTAGGCCTTCTAAAAAATTCGACAAAAATGTCTAATGGTTTTTATAGGGGCCGTGGACAGCGATTCCTTAAGAATTTATTTACCATGGGGGACCAATATAAAACTTCTTAAGACAGATCTGAAAAAGTCGCGGTCCAACGAGGATCATTACAGTTTACCTATTTTGTGGTCTTATTAAATATTATATTTTAACCTTTTTCACGGTCTAAAGAAAATCGTAAAAAAGGCTACACCAATAATGCACGAATTTTATAGTCCTAACCGCAATACAACTACTTAAGAGAATTGAAAGTAGAAGTGCATTGCGCTGCAAGCAAAAAATATTTAAAAAAAAATCGCGCGATTTTTAAAAAAATATTTTTTGTGTGAGGCGCGTTTTTTTGCAATATTGGACCGCGATTTCTTAAACTTTACTTTCATAAGTTACGCATATGTTGGTCATCCATGGTCTTCGAATTCTTAAAGAATAGCGGTCCATCGAGGATATTTATTTCGCGGCTTTGGGGTCTGGCCCCCTATAAAAACAATTTCAGATTTTGGTCGAATTTTTCTGAACGCCTATTATTTTGACAAGTGATGAAAAGCCCTTATGTTTTTTATAGCAAACAACTTAAAATCATAGAAAAGGCTACTTTATTGTTATAGCAAAACACGTAACTTTGAAATTCGATTACACGAGAACCATGGCAGTCCGCGCCTATTTTTCTTAATGTAAATTCTTAAGAATTCGCGGTCCGTCGAGGATAATTTTTTCGCGAATTTAAGGGGTGAGGACCGTAAACTAGAGTATTACCGAAATTTTTATGATTGCTGAAGTGCAACTACGATTTTTTCGGAGCCCGGATTAATTTGGGCTGCCATTATGTGTTCAAAGGCCTTGGACAAATAGGGATGGATTGAGATGGGCCTGTATTCATTTTTTGCCTTTCGGACGGGGACTATTTTGGCGATTTTCCAACTGTCTGGAAATTTAGATGTTGTAATGCCAGTATTAACAAGAAAGGAAGCTAACTTCGGCCAACCGAAGCATATATACCCTTGCAGATAAAGTAAATACTAGAGCCCTGCACAAGTAACCTGACTTGTTTGTCAAACCTTAAACCCAACCGACCTACTTGAAACCCATTTGACTTGGGTCGTTTGGGTTTGGGTATTTGGGTAAGTGAGTCAATTTTTACCCAAACCCAAACGACCCAAGTCAAATGGGTTTCAAGTAGAACAGTTCAGGTTTAAGGTTACCCAAAGAAAAAAAATTGATTTTTAAATAAGACGATGATCACAATTTTTACAGCTCATCGACCCGTCGGTACCTACCCAACCCGACGGTAGGTACATTTTTAAAAGAAAGCCTGACCTACTTGACCTGAAATTTCGTTTGGGTACCCAAATAACCCATTTTGTATACCCATGCAGGGCTCTAGTAAATACCTATAGTTTAATGCGCACTCGGGGCAGTTCCAGAGATTCCAGATTTAGCGTTTCTGTTTAAATTTTGTTTTTAAGTTGTCAAAAATCAAAACGCCTACTTCCTACAAAGTTACAATGAATTTTCTTATATTTGTTTAAATATTCCTATGGGACCCTTAAGATATAGTGGACCGATCCGGCTCTCTCCGACATATGTACTACCTGCAATAGAAAGAAGACTTTCGGGAAAGTTTCATCGCGATAGCTTTAAAACTAAGGGACTAGTTCGCATAGAAACGGACAGACGGACATGGCTAGATAGACTCGGCTATTGGTGCTGATCAAAAATATATATACTTTATGTGGTCGGAAACGCCTCCTTCACTGCGTTGCAAACATCTGACCGAAATTATAATACCCTCTGCAAGGGTATAAAAATGTGTGTTATGTATTGTATGATTTTGGGAAGCAATAATTTAAAAAAATTTGGAATGACATCGTCCAGTCCAACTGCATTTGATTTGATTTTAAGGATGTTAAAAAGCACTTCACATTGATTGACTCACACAAATGTAAACCTATTATCACAGACATTTTCAGGTACATATTGTTATTGCAGATTTCAGGTACATTGCATTCGACAGCCCTAGGTTCAGTTCCTCTACGTCAACATCCTTAACTGGTGTTGCTTTTTGTTTGCCTATTTCTAATGATTTAATATTTCTCCATGTTTGATTTGTAGATGTTGAGTTTTTAAATCTACGATAACAAAAGCTTATATTCGCGGATTCAATTAATTTAGTCACTGTCTGTATTAATATTCCGAAACGCTTGAGTCTATAAACTTTTTAATTCACATAGTGTGGCTAAGACAATGATATAGTACATCCGAAAGGGTCAGAAGATCTACCGTAGTTAGATACTTTCTGCACTTTCCTTAGCTTTGGCCAGAAAGAAAACTAATGTTCTTTGTCTCTGTTTTCCAAAGAAATTAACAACCCATGAAAAGTATTTTTTTTAGTAAAGAAAGTAAAAGTTGAAATTAAAGAAGTGTAGAAAAGAATTAAAATTTAATTATCGGTTAGTCTTAATGAGTGACTACTGTAGTCACTAAGGCCCCACACGTCTAGGCGCCACTTTTCTTATTAATAATAATGAATTATCTCTGTAGCGGGTAACGACTCTACGTGGTTGAGAGGATAGTGGAGTTGAGAGGATAGACTAAACTAAAACCGAAAGAAAATAATAATTTAATTCTGAAATAAGTATTACAGGTCGCGTATGGCTCTCCCAACCTATGATCACCTCCTCAGTTTAGTTCAGTTCAGATTAGATATTCATGGTTTTATTTACGTTCACTGTATTAATTCATTTTGTTTTGATTGCCATACTTAAAGTATATAAAAGGAGTATAGTTATTCAGGCAATACGGTAAAGCGAGGATATATTCATAATATAACAATGTGATTTTAATTGATATAAATTTAACTTAAAGAAATAGTTTTGTATTTGTTCTAGGTACAGTGTGCCACTTAAGTCTTCATACACCAGTCGATTTTGACTTAATTGGCAAATTGCTCCTTTATTGAAGTTATTATAATAACGAAAAATGGACCTACTGTATTTCTTATTTAGATAAAAGCTTCGTTTCTATTGAAATTTGTATGCAATTCATGCTGTACGCCAAATCATTTATTTTACCGAGTACATTTTTCGTTAAGTTGTTGACCGATTTTAATGAAACATATTTAATTTTGTTGAATTTTTCATGTACTTTGGACAAGAAAAAAAATCATTAAAAAATATTATTATTAAAAAAAATTCCCATACAAAACAGAGTTTTAGGGGGAGCGCAGGCCATAGTGGTATGATGACTTTTGTGGTGCCAAAATGTCGATTTTTTTAATTTTTCCTTATTTTGTATGTTAATTAAATGGAAAAGTTACTTTTTTTTTTTGATTATTGTTAACAAAAGGGAAACGAACAACATGGCATACTCAGCAATTTTCCAATTAAGTCAAAATCGACTGGTGTATGAAGACTTAAGTGGCACACTGTATGTTTTTGAAGTGAAACTTCTTTAGGCGCGTTATGCACTTTTGTGGACGGAGTAAAACAGGGGTGCTCAGTCCTATGGCACACGAGCACAACTGTTTTTGTAATAGCACTAAGCATACGGCAGTGCACTCGCAATGCTTGCCTATGCACGCCCCGAGTCCTTTTTGTGTCGCTGTCCGCAATAGATAAGAGCGAGCCAAGCCAACAACAAATTTCATTGAACTTTTTTTTTCTCCTCAACTCACAGTGCAAAGTGTTGTTGTCTTTTTCATGACTGTGTCTGAGTTGTTACTTGCGTGCGTGTGATTTTCTTTTAATTGTGTTGGCAAGGGCACTGCCGTAAGGCAATTTTGAGCACCCCTGGAGTAAAACCAATTCACACCGTCACGAAAATCGTACATCTACCGTTATTTTCTTCACCGCTGACAAACGTTCTCTTTGTCCACTTCTTTCCTCTCATCGCTCTGAGCGCGCTCGCACATGGTGCGAGCTCAGCTCTGCTGAGAACGTTAAATATGTTTACCTGTCTGTCTCTCTTAAGCAATAGAATGAGATAGCTAGATAGAGACTGGCATGGTGAAACCATACAAGGTGGTCTCGTCAGCTCTGCTGAGGACGTTAAATATGTTTACCTGTCTGTCTCTCTTAAGCAATAGAATGAGATAGCTAGATAGAGACTGGCACATATTGAGTTTTAAAAGACAGCAGCTCTTGCGTTGAGACCACCTTACACATTACTAGTGTGCGTTGTCCGTGTTAGATTCTTTGGTTGTGTAAGTGTATACGCAAACGAAATTATGCACTTACACTCTTTGGTTGCAGCATGCGCTCGCATAAAGTTGAGAGATTAAAATCTAAAGTAAATCTAAGGTTGCTTGTGTGAGAATACGATTTTTAAGCCGAAATCATTTCTGTGACATCAATTAATCTGCAAAAAAGAAGTAAAGCATACAGAGAGCGTCTTCGATTTGCTGCAGCTGACACTATAACACCAGCTTCAATTTCATAAAAACAAGAAAGGAATCTAGCTTCGGCCAGCCGAAGCTCATAAACCCTTGCAGATAATTCCTATTGATTTACAAATCTCAGAAATGTTTAATTTCCTATTATTTCTCACTAATTTTCCAATCGTTCTTATGACAGCTATAACTATGACAATAACTGCGATATTGATAAAATTAAAATCGAAGTTCGAAAATATTTAAAATGAGTCATATCCCAGAGTAGAAGAGAATACAAAAAAAACAAGAGAGAACGCTATAGTCGGGTGCCCAGACTATCAGATACCCGTTACTCAGCTAAAGGGAATGCGAAGGAGATGGAGATAAAAGCTTTGATCCGCCGTAACTTTTTAACGAATGGTCCGATTTAAAAAATTTCTTCTACATTTCGATAGGTATTGATAAACACAACAAAACTGCATTTTTACTTTTCCAAAATATTGAAATTTTTAAAATCGTATATAAGCGATTGTGGGCGTTAGAGGGGGCGTGGCACCCTTTTGAAACAAACTTACGCTGCGTAGGTACTCCTAGAATCTGCATGCAAAATGTCAATCTTCTAGCTTTTATAGTTTCTGAGATCTCAGCGTTCATACAGACAGACAGACAGACAGACAGACAGACAGACAGACAGACAGACAGACGGACAGACGGACATGGCTAGATCGACTCGGCTAGTGATCCTGATCAAGAATATATATAGTTTATAGGGTCGGAAACGCTTCCTTCTACCTGTTACATACTTTTGCACGAATCTAATATACCCTTTTACTCTACGAGTAACGGGTATAACCAATGTCGAATCCAATCATTTAATTTTTCTTGAGAAAGTAGGATAACTTCTTCTTCACCCGGACTGGAGTCATCGGACATAGAAGAGCTATCCGAAGAAGTGTAATTATCTATTTTGTCGGGACATACTGGATATGGGACAAGATGGTTTTCTCTACATCATTGGCGTGCCAAACTTCATGCGGCATCTATGTCAAGAAAACAATAATGGACCTTTCAAAAAAGCATCGAAAACAAAAACATACCGTTTGCCTTCGCTCCATTTAAGTAATGTCAAGCGGCAATATTCGCAAATTCTCCTCGGTGTCCAAGCCTCTTCAAGATTTGGTTTAATGCGAAAGTAGAGAAAATATCGATCTTCTACCTCACTGTCAAAGGGTCGAAATGTATTGCTCATAATAAATTTACCACACACATTGCAAAAAGTGTCTGGACCATTTAAGCAATTGTATTCCTTAATTTTATTCATTATCACACACAATCACAAGCACAATCCTCTTTTTTTATTCGTAGTCTTATTTTCGTTTTTTGATACTGCAGTACTTATTAATTTTTTTGAAAGTATGGGTGTTTCATAAGAATGATTTATTCAAATGGATATTACTTATTAAAAATACTCACAGTCATAACGCAAGCAATTTTATATTTTTTAAGGAATTTTTAAAAATTAAATTCATTTTTATAATTTTCTAGCTTTTAAATATCTGATTTAGCTATTTTTTGACCCGGCTGCCATCACCACACATTTTTGTTTACATGTCGCCGCCTAGGATAAAACTAAAATTTGAACTTTGTCAACCGAAAAAAGTTGAAAAATCCGAACTTTAAAAATCCACCATAAATCCAATTTTTTATGAATTTGGGCCATACTCGGCTTGTTTTGTCCGGTGGAATGTAAACTTTAAGTTTGTACCCATTATAATTTTTCAACGGATTTATTTCGAGTTTTTACGATACATACAGCCGACCTACAGAGGACCAAAAAACACATTTTCCATCTTTGTCGAGCTGCTGCGCTGCCAATACTTATCCAATCCTATTGATCTGTATGGCAAAGTTAAGCTCTGATCTATTGACTTTATAATGAAACAAAAACTGGTCCAATTGGGTGGATATTTGCCGAGATATAGTAAGAAATTCGAAAAAAGTCCGATATTTAACATTTTAAACTTTAAAAAAACTTTAAAAAACTGTGCCATCGAAAAAAAAATTATTAGTATTTTTATGATTTGGGGGTCGGACACTTACATAATTTGCCATCAATTGCTTTGGAGCTCTCCAAGAATATTATTTTGTAAACTAGTGAAGTCTGTTTGTGTGGGAAACGAGTATTGATCTGTAGCGAATGGCAGTGTTGGTGATAGGTGTACAAACAGGATTAATTTTGAGATCTCGAAAATTTTAGTGCTTCTTGTATAGTAGTGCTTCTTGCAGGTTACACAAATAGATAAGGATTGCAGATAAACTTTGACTCTAACAAATTCAATTTCGTTAGGGATATGAAAGTTAAGTCTCTCCGATGTTAAAGTAGAGGTAACGGCAATCAGTACACCCCCCTACGCGAGGAGTGATCGGTCCTGTAGGTGTTAAAGTTATTTGACAGAACTTCAGAGTCAGATAACTCTGGTTTCAGCCAAGTTTCCGTAAAAGCCAAAATATCTTCAGTAAATGCAGAGGAGTCAGCATTAAGCTTTGGTAGCTTCATATTTATAAGCCAAAAATAAACTTATTAGTTTTTTGGCACAGTGGAAGGCCTGTTATTTGGCACAGTAGAAAGCCGTTTATTAGGCACAGTGTTATTTGTTCTCGGTTTATTGGGAACAAATTCTTTGTTTACCAAATCATCATTAAGCTAAAAGCTTTCAGAAAGTAGTACATTAAACACATCAGGCGAAGCAAATATTTTAATATATCCTGCGGGCGTACGAAAATCGAAATTGTTCCACTGCAATGTCCTCGGATGGGAATTTTTCTCGTATAAATTCCAAAACATCTTCAGATTTGGTATCTGGAGTGATCCTAGAAACAAATAATTGCTTCCTATGTGGAACAGCTGAAAGTTTCTTACGCCCCACTATGGGAAAATATTCAGTCTTTGAGGCATAAACTCCAGTTTTAAAGATACAAATCTAAAATTTTTGTTATATACTTTTAAGGCTAAGATGTAATTTCGGTTTTTGTTGCTTTTTGAATCGGACCACATCTTCATCCTACGCCCACGCCGCATATATACATTTGAAGGCAAGGATTTAAAGAAAATGTTATTTGTGTTGGTAACTGTAATACAATTTCTGTTTTTGTTAAATTTTGAATGGGACCCAGTCTCTATCAACCGCCAACGCCGCATATTTACTTTTAAAGGCAAGGACGCCTTCGCAACAAAACTTAAGTATCTTTTAGTGCTTCTTGTATAGTATGGGGCGTTTATCATATGTCTTATAAATTTGGATTGGCAGGATTCAATTCTTTTTACAGAAGTGTATACCCCAATGTAGACTAGGCATCAACGTCGCCGGGTTTTCGCCGTGATCGACAGTAAACTGCCCGTACGAAGAAGCCATCTCATTTCCGGCCTTTTTTCCTTACTGAAACACAGGTTGCCACATTGTGCTGCCAGAGTAAGCTCAAGGTACTTAACCGTGTTCGAGTGCTTTATTGGAGTCCCGTCTAAGGTTAGGCGATAAGTGATCAGCCTGTTCAATGAAAAGGTGGCAGGCTAAGACTTGGCAGGATTAACTGCAATGTTCCACCTCGACGACCAGGCCTTAAAATCATTTAGCATGTTCTGCACCATATGTTCAAAAATAACAATTAGGTATGTTGCTATAAGCAACGAACGAAGTCGAAATCGTACATATTCCCGGCCATTGAACTAATGTTGAACAATCGTTTATGTTGATCTTTAAGGGCTGGATCGAAGAACCGTCTCTATTTACAGGTGTGGTCGGCATTTGATTTAGCTGATGTGGTAATTTAAAACTATTATATATGATGGCCGTTGATGCACTACCAGCAGTACAAGCAAGTGGCCCAACGACACCAAGCACGTGCTTGTTACGCGGGGGACCCTTTTATCAATTTGGGCAAGAATGCGAGCTCGCGAGGAAGAATACATAAAACAAATAAAGACGGGACACACAATAAAAATAAAGAAGCAATTAGGAGTGAAGCATATAAGCTAAAATATTAGTTTTTAATACCGGGATAGAAGTTGAAATGCAAATTAAATGATAAAGGTTGTTATAATTATTACATCGAGCGCGAAAGGGCTAGTGCAGACTAAAATTTGATGTACATCGAGGCAAATTAAGAGGATAATAATTTCGTATTAACGGGAACATTAAAAGTTAAACGGTTTACCAGTTCTACAGAATCGATATCACCTGTTATAAGATTGTGCATAAAAATAGTTTAACGATCCCTGATCGCCCCGGGTTGGCTGAGCTAGCTCAGGGGATTGGATGGGATTCGGTCCACGAATTTATACACGTGGCAGTACCCCGAATAAGAACACAAGAATATCCAATTCACGATAATGCCTTTATTTCCGCTTATTCCTTGCCCGTTACACAACTTTCCGCGCCCCGTAGTTCCCGTCACTCCGCTCTTCCTCCAGGGGTCCACTCCGGTGTCGCCGTCCCCGTGCGTTCGCTCTGACCGGTCCGCTAGGACACCGTCCTAAGCCCCGATTGAGCCGCCTTGACCAACTCGATCGTCAGTGCCTCCGCTGGCTGGTACACTCGCCAGCCTTCGTCGGCGGAAACGCTCGACTGGGCAGCTAGCGCGCACAGCTTGGTCACTGTCCGATCCCGCGGTTCGCCGGTTCCCCGACTCGGCTTGGGTGAGGCCTTCGGTGGCCGGACTGGGCTGATAGGGGTTCCTCCGGGCAGGGCCTGTTGGCTCCGTTGAATCAATCGTCTCCTGGGCTGTTCCGCCTACTCCGTGGACGCGTCTTCGTCTACGCCGTACCGCACTCGATCTCCTTGCCGCCGCTGGGTTTCAGAACTCCTCGTCCTGATGATTTCCACTTCACTTCACCGATCATACACTGACTCGCGCCTGCGCACTAAGAGACCCTCCGGCCGCCACGGCCCTCCTTATATACCCGGCCCGCCGCCATCTTCTGCCGGGTAACTTTCCATCACGTGATCCTCCACCAATGGTATCGCCGCTGGTCCCGATTAACGGGTCGCCATCGTCTTTGGCTTTTTCATGACCAAATAAGGTAACAAACTTGGGTCCGCCGCGCTTGGGCCCTTTCCATGCCCTTATAAGGTTACAAATCTCGCTGATTCCCGACGCCGTTCGGCTCGACGCTGCCCGGCTCTCCGCTCCTTCACCATTGCTCGTCGTCCGCCATCCCACTTGACTCTCCTTTTCCCCAGCGTCTTCTAACGGCCTTTCCCTCCATCCTCGGACTGGAACAATCAAGCGGTTCCCCGTCTAGAGGTACCGCCTCGTTCCCTTAGGTACTGTTCCCTGTATTTAGGTACCGTTCCCCGTATTAGGTACCGTTCCCCGTATTTAGGTACTGTCCCCGGTCTTTATTCTTGTGCGGTATTCCAATACCTCACACTCCCCCCTTTCTTTCCAGGGAAAATTCCTTTTAAGTTTTCCTTCACCATTCCTGATCATTTAAACTTCCCGCGCACGCGCCTCTGCCGCTGTGGTCGGTGCTGCTGCTGGTGGCGGCCCGTCCCTCGTGGCACCTTGATGGGGGTCCGGCGTGCCTGGCGGAACTTTGTCCATCCACTGGACCAAAACCGCCTTCCTGTGGCACCACCATTCCCCCACCGGCGTCGACGTCCGCCACTGCAGGTACACGGGCTCCTGCCAGTGGCCTCGGGATTCCTGCTGCTGCTCCCCGCCTGCCCCTTGCTCGCCGTCGGACGAGATGACGATCACCTCTTCCTCCGACTCGGACAGCGGGTGCCCCCGTGGTGTCGGCGCTCTCGGTGGTCGCTACGTGGCTGACCCGTGCTCCTTGCCGTCATCTCCGCCGCCGCCGGTCGAATCGCCGTCTGCGTCGCCGGTCATCTCGCCGCCGGTCGACTCGTCGCCGCTCGTTCCGCCGTCTGCGTCGCCATCTCCCGTGTCGTGCTCGTCCGACCAGGGTCCCTTGGCCCACCCCGTGATGCACGCCACCGGCTCCGGGCCGCCTGTCGGATCATACGTTTTCGGGCAGCCAGCAGCCCAGTCGGAGAAATTGCTGCCGCTGTCGCCGCTATCCCACCCCACCGACGGACTATCCGGGTACATCCACCGTCGACTGTCGTCCGACTCGGGCCCAGTCCCGGTTGCTCGGGGTGAGACTAGCGGCGAAGCCAACAGTTGCAGTACCGGGCTGCGGAGCCTGCGCGGTGGTGCCCTTCGGCGGACTCGGGTGTCCCTCCTGGGATACAGGAACGGCAGCCGCGTTCCTACACGTGGTCCCCGACCACGTGCTGCTCGCTGCCGTCTCCCGCTGGTTGTCGCTGATTCTCCTTCCATTCTCACTGCCTGTTCAAATTCAAGTGAATGAGTTGGAAGCTCCGCGACGGCATTGAAGCTGTTGGTCGCCTTCTTCGTATGATCCCGTTACCCGTAAGTTCGGCTTTTGTCTCTCATATTTTAACCTTGCGTACTTATCTTTGTTCTTTTCCCCACCCGCTCTCCCATGTAGGTTCGTTTACATGCAGGCTCCGTTCCCCTGCATCTGTGTGGTGGCCAGTGATGCTCGATGCCAATCTGCTCCTGCTTCGGTACTCTCCACCTCCTCCCAGTATTTTGACTCGGTACTAATTTTGACTTTGTTTTTCTTCCAGGATAGGCTCGATGGTTCTTTCGTTTTGGATCTGGCCCGGGTCTCCTTTCCTTTTTTTTTGGATATCATTGCCAATAATATTATACATGTATTCTCCGCCGGTATTAATACATTCTGTATATGCCGGTGCTATGCGCCGTTCCTTGTGTTATTATTCTTTCCCCTTTCCCTCCCGCAGGGCTATCCTTTTAGATCTCCTGCTTCCGTTTCCCGTTCCACCGGCTAGGATTATGGATTCCTTCGGCTGGTCCCGCTGGTCTGCGACAATTGCTGCACCCGCCTCTTCATTTCCTGTATTATTTTGGATCTTGCTGCTCATCTGCTCCTCGGAGCCTTCCCCTTCCTTGATGTTGTTGTCGTTTTGGGTTGGCTGTTCCTTGGTGATGGGCACCTGCTCCTCCGATCTTCCGATTGGCTGCTTTCCGGCGTTGGCCACCTGCTCCCCCGCTGGTTCGATGTGGTCTTCTTCCTGGACGTCTGCGTTCCACAATTTCATTTCGTTGATGTGGGCCCTTTTTTTCCGTTTGTTTCCTTCCTCTTGTAACTCGCAGATCACCGGGGATATGAACCCGGTGATTCTGTACGGGCCCCCATACCGTGGTGCTAGTTTTACCGCGAATCCCTCCACCGCTTTGGACAACTGGTGCTCTTTGATCAGAACCCAGTCTCCCACGTTAGGCTTCCATAGTCTTCTTCTCAGGTTGTAATGTCTTGCTTGCTCCTGTGCGGCTTGCTCCATGTTTCTTCTTGCCAGTGTGTATATCTCCTTTAGTTTCGTCGCGTTTTCCGTTGGCGTTTCCACCTCTTGGCCTGTGCCCCAGGCGTTTTCATCGAACAATGCTTTAGGTAGCCTGGGTTCTCGTCCTTGGATAATGAATGCTGGCGAGTACCCCGTGGATCCGGATGTGCTAGAGTTAATCGCAAGCATTACCTCCGGCAAGCACTCGTCCCATCTACGTTGGTCCTTTCCCGTGTATTGAGCGATCATGGTTTTCGCTGTGCGATTCACTCTTTCCGTTGGGTTTTCCTGTGGCGTATATGGTGCAGTTAGCTGGTGTCGCACCCCTAATTCATCCAGAAATCTCTTGAATCCTTTGCTTGTAAATTGTGTACCATTATCCGTTATCATTATTTTCGGTACCCCGAACCTGGATAGTATCCTTTCTCTAACTGCCTTCTGTACAGCTGCCGTTGTTGCCGCTCGTAGAGCTATTAACTCTGTCCATTTTGAGTATCTGTCCATCATAACTAGTACCATCGTGTTGCCATGGATTGATCTTGGTAGTGGCCCGACAAAGTCTGCACAGACCGTTGCCCAGGGTTCCTCTGGGACTTGCGAGAGCATCTTGCCCGCTGCCTTTAGCTGACTCGGCTTATATTTCTGACAGGTTTCGCATTTCGAGACATAGTTTCGTACGTCCCTTTGAAGTCCCGGCCAGAAAGATCTCGCGGAGATTCGGGCTATCGTTCTCCGTGCTCCCGTGTGGCCCGCTGTCACTGCGTCATGGTTTTCCTGTAGTACCCTGCTTCTCAATGCCGTCGGTACGCACATTATCCAAGCTATTACATCTTCTTTTCCAGCTCGCTGGGGAATATGTCTGTAAATGTTTCCCGCATCTTCTAGAAAATCCGTTGTTGCAGCTCGAGGGCCCATCTCGCAATTCTGCCTGTCGGACTCTCGATCGAGTTTAGCCATTTGAGTGCCATGTGGTCCATTATGACCGTGAACTTGTATCCTTCTATGTACGGTCTCATTTTCCTGATTGCCCATACGATGGCTTAGCACTCCTTCTCCGTGGCGGATTAGTTCCTCTCGACTGCGTTCAATGTCCTGCTTGCATTCCGTTCCCCTTTCTCGGCCGATTGTGTGAGAATCGCTCCTAGTCCCACATCGCTCGCATCTGTTTGAAGTACGAACTTTCGGTTAAAATCTGGGCATGCTAGCACTGGATCGGATATTAGTTTTTCTTTGACCGTTTCAAATGCCTCTTGGTGTTCTTTGGACCATTCCCACTTTGCTCCTTTCTTTAGCAGGGTCGTTAACGCGTGTACTGTTGTTGCGAATTCTGGCACGAACCGTCTGTACCATGAGGCCACCCCAAGATACTGCCTCAACTCTTTCGTGTTTGCTGGCGGTTTTAATTCGGCGATCGCTGCTACTTTATCAGGGTCCGTCCGAATGCCCTGATCGGTTACCCTGTGCCCTAAATACTTCAGGTCTTTCTTAAAGAAATCGCATTTCTCTGGGTATACCAATGTTCTCCCTATTACGATTATATCGTCTAGGTATGCAAACGCGTGTGGCATCATTTAGGGTCCTATAACTTGATCCAATGCTCGTTGGAACGTTGCCGGTGCCGAATGTAACCCAAAAGGCATTACCCTCCACTGAAACAGCCCCCTTCCAGGTACCGTGAATGCCGTTAGTGGTCTACTTTCTGACTCCATCGGAATCTGCCAGTCTTTCAGGTCAAGGCTGCTTATATATGTCGCCTCTCGTAGCTGTTCGAGAATGTGATTCATTCTTGGTAGTGGGTAGGCGTCGTTTTCCGATCTGCTATTCAGCTGCCTAAAGTCTACACATAGCCGCCATTTTCCCGTCTTCTTTTTCACCATCACTATCGGGGCGCTGTGTGGGCTTTTCGACGGTTCGATGCAGCCTTTCTCTATGAGCTCGTCTACTAATTTATTAATTTCCGCCTGCATTTTGGGGTTTTTGGGAAAATACCTCTGTTTTATCGGTCTTGGATCGGTCATCTTTATATGATGTTGAGCTATGTGGGACGTTCCTGAGAGTTTACTGAACGCTTCCAGTTCCTCGTTCAAGAACTGTTTTATTGCTGGATCGTCTGTTAGTGGATTCTCGTGTATGACTGCCCCCGATAGTCGTTCCTCCAACCACCCCCCATTCCTCGACCGTGGTACTATTTTTACTCCCAGACCTGCACATTCAAACCGCAGTCCCATTGTTCTCAGAAAATCCCATCCTAACACCAAATCGTCGATTATTCCTGGTAGGATTAGCAGTCTTATCCCGTGGCTTTCTTTTCCAAAGGTGATTTTTGTTTCGATTTGTTCTGATATACCTGTATTTTTCCCGTCTGCCAGACGTACTTGCCGTTTTATTCCTTTCCTTTTTGCCACCGTACCGATTAGTTTCGCGAGGCTCTCGCTTATAAAGCTCCCAGTTGCTCCCGTATCCACCGTTGCTTTATACGCTGTCCCACCGATTTCCACCGTAGCTGACAGGTGGGTGCCTTCGTCTTTCAGGCTTCCAATCAGTTTTGAGGGTGTTCTTGTTCCGACCGCCGCTGCTCCCTCAATGGACGGGGTCGGAATGCGTTTCCCCTCGCTTTGCAGCAACGCCATGTACTCACGCCGATTCTTCCGCACTGCCAGCAGTACTCTAACCAAGCGTTCTGGCATTCGCGGGCAAAGTGTCCGTCTTGCCCACAGCGTCTGCAAGCCATCATCGGGTTGTTTACGAATCCGTTACCGGCCCTCGGTGCCGGTTGTGGGCCTTGTGAGTAACTTTCTTGGAGCCGCCAGCACTCTTCTGGTGTTGGCTGGTATTGTACCTCCGCCGCCATGAATCTCGGGCGAGTCCTTGCTTCCTGTCGTATTTTTTCCCTGTCCCTTTCGAGCTCTTCGAATTCGTCTGCTAATTTCATTAGCTGTAATAGGTTATCGCATTGGAATGGCCTGGCATATGCCCTAAAATCCGGAAGGCTTTTCTCTAATATGGTTTTGAGCTGATCCTCTGTTGAATAAAGAAGCGGTCGCATTAATGTCTGCATCTCCACCATATAAACTTTGAATCGTTCTCCCACTCTCTGCCTTCTTCGATTTACCTCACCCCTGAGTTTTTGAAAATAGTCCCTCGGAAGGAAATAAACTTGGAAGCTGTCTATAAATTCCGTCCATCGATCCCAGTGTTCATTATTTGCTACATACCATTTTAATGCCATCCCTGACAAAAGTTCTGGCATTGCTCGAGGGATTAGGTCTTTGTCCAGTCCATAAGTGTCCGCCGACCATTCTACCTGTTCTAGGAACTCGAGGGCCTTTCCTGTTCCGTCGAATTTGAATCCCCACTCCCTTACTTGTTTTGCTACTTTTGAGTAATCTCTGGGGGTTTCGGGCAGCCGATAGTTTGGTTTGGGTGGAACTTTTATTGTTATGGGGTCTGTAGCTGCTATCTCACCTTTTGGTTCTGCGTTTTTTCCTGGGGATGTTCGCTGGTGCAGTTTTGCTAGTTCGTTTAATCGTTCTATGTGTTCCGGATCATTACTGTGTGTTTCCACCCACTCGCCGAACTGTTTCCTCATCTCGTCCACGAGTCCAGTTAGCTTGACTGTGAATTCTTCTCCGTATTTTTGGAGATCTTCCTTTCTTAGTCCCCAGACCCATCCTGGAACCATTTTTGCGGGTTGACTTTATTGGTTTCTCTTGTTATTGGTACTATTCGGGTGTACTATCCACGTTGGGCGCCAGTGTAACGATCCCTGATTGCCCCGGGTTGGCTGAGCTAGCTCAGGGGATTGGATGGGATTCGGTCCACGAATTTATACACGTGGCAGTACCCCGAATAAGAACACAAGAATATCCAATTCACGATAATGCCTTTATTTCCGCTTATTCCTTGCCCGTTACACAACTTTCCGCGCCCCGTAGTTCCCGTCACTCCGTTCTTCCTCCAGGGGTCCACTCCGGTGTCGCCGTCCCCGTGCGTTCGCTCTGACCGGTCCGCTAGGACACCGTCCTAAGCCCCGATTGAGCCGCCTTGACCAACTCGATCGTCAGTGCCTCCGCTGGCTGGGACACTCGCCAGCCTTCGTCGGCGGAAACGCTCGACTGGGCAGCTAGCGCGCACAGCTTGGTCACTGTCCGATCCCGCGGTTCGCCGGTTCCCCGACTCGGCTTGGGTGAGGCCTTCGGTGGCCGGACTGGGCTGATAGGGGTTCCTCCGGGCAGGGCCTGTTGGCTCCGTTGAATCAATCGTCTCCTGGGCTGTTCCGCCTACTCCGTGGACGCGTCTTCGTCTACGCCGTACCGCACTCGATCTCCTTGCCGCCGCTGGGTTTCAGAACTCCTCGTCCTGATGATTTCCACTTCACTTCACCGATCATACACTGACTCGCGCCTGCGCACTAAGAGACCCTCCGGCCGCCACGGCCCTCCTTATATACCCGGCCCGCCGCCATCTTCTGCCGGGTAACTTTCCATCACGTGATCCTCCACCAATGGTATCGCCGCTGGTCCCGATTAACGGGTCGCCATCGTCTTTGGCTTTTTCATGACCAAATAAGGTAACAAACTTGGGTCCGCCGCGCTTGGGCCCTTTCCATGCCCTTATAAGGTTACAAATCTCGCTGATTCCCGACGCCGTTCGGCTCGACGCTGCCCGGCTCTCCGCTCCTTCACCATTGCTCGTCGTCCGCCATCCCACTTGACTCTCCTTTTCCCCAGCGTCTTCTAACGGCCTTTCCCTCCATCCTCGGACTGGAACAATCAAGCGGTTCCCCGTCTAGAGGTACCGCCTCGTTCCCTTAGGTACTGTTCCCTGTATTTAGGTACCGTTCCCCGTATTTAGGTACCGTTCCCCGTATTTAGGTACTGTCCCCGGTCTTTATTCTTGTGCGGTATTCCAATACCTCACAATAGTACCTAGCATTATTCTACGGTTTTCATGTGTAGGTAAATTAAGCAATAGTAATCTATTCTGGTAGGGAGGTAGCCTTACGTTTTGATCCCAGTTCAAACTACGAAGGGCAAAAAGGAGAAATTTTTTTTGTACCGACTCAATACGGTCGATGTGCACTTGATATTGTGGACTCCAAACTGAAGAACAATATTCCAAAATAGGACGGACAAGGGAGGTAAATAATAATCTGGTTGTATAAGGGTCATCAAATTCCTTTGACCAACGCTTTATAAACCCAAAAACACTCATAGCTTTATTGACAGTGGCCATTATGTGGCAATCAAATTTAAGTTTTGGGTCGAGAAGAACACCTAAATCGTTAATTGAATATATACGGTCGAGTGGTGTAGTTTGAAGAGAATAACTAATAAACGTAGGAGTACCCCTATAAAACGTCATAACGTTGCATATAAGGCAGTTCAGATTTAAAAGGTTGTACTTACACCATCCCTGAAAACAATCAATATCTGACTGTAAGTTGAAACCCGACCCTACATCTTTATATGATAAACAAAGCTTAACATCGTCAGCGTACATTAGTACACGAGAATGAGCTACGATAGAGGGAAGATCGTTAATAAACAAAGTAAACAGCAAAGGGCCTAAATGACTACCTTGAGGAACTCCAGATGTCACGTAAATCATCTGAGAAGCAGCGCTCTTAAATATAACCCTCTGAGTCCTACTATTCAAGTAACTTGAAATCCAAGTTAATAGATTACATGGAAACCCCAGCTGATCTAATTTGAATAAAAGGAGAGAGTGGTTAACAGAGTCAAAGACCTTACTAAAATCTGTATATATTACGTCAGTCTGCATTTTATTCTTAAAACCATTTATTACAATAGATGACAATTCAAGAAGATTGGTGGTGGTCGATCTTCGCTTAACAAAACCATGCTGACACGGTGATATTAGCGAGGAACATAAATGTTGCAAATGAGATTTGAAAAAGCTTTTGGAATTGCCGACAATTTATAAATACTTCTATAATTCTGGGCCTCCGCCTTTGCATCCTTCTTGTGAAGTGGAATAACAGAGTCCTTCCAGATTGTTGGAAAAACTGATGATGAAATAGACAAATGAAAGAGTTTAAGAATAGGTTTGCACACACCCATGAAGTCCATCACGGCCGGGAGAATAAGTTGGCGTTGTTTTTGTTGAATCTCTTAAGAGAGAACTTTCGGTAATTAAAGGGAAAACAAGAGAGAACGCTTTAGTCGGGTGCCCCGACTATTAGATACCTGTTACTCAGCTAAAGGGAGTGCAAAGGAGGTGCAAATAAAATCTTTGATCCGCCGTAACTTTTTAACGAATGGTCCGATCTAAAAAATTTCAAAAAAATCTTCAACATTTCGATAGGTATTGATAAACACAATAAAACTGCATTTTTACTTTTCCGAAATATTGAAATTTTTAAAAGTCGGCAAATAAATCAGCAATTTTAGAGTCAGTCGATGACTTCATTGAGTTAAAACGAACCGATGAAGGCAAAGCTGATGACTTACGCTTGGCGTTAACAAAGCTATAAAACTGCTTCGGATCATTTGTAAATTTAAATTTACAACGATTTAAAGACATAGAATAGCAATGACTGTTAAGAACATTAAAATCCGATCGAGCCATTACATATTTCAAAAAATCGAATGGCTAACCCGATTTTTTATACTTTTAATAAATGTTTGTTTTAAGATTTTAAAGTCTTTGCAGCGCATTTGTCAACCAGGGGGGCGTGTTCGGCTTTGGAGGAAGCCTATCAGGAACGCATTCATTAAAAAAAGTGTTTAGAACGCTATAGAAAAGTTCAGTTGCACTTTCGATGTCCACACAGTTATAAAGATCTGTCCAATTATATTGCGAAATCATTAAGTTAAGTTTATTATAGTCACATTTCCGAAAGCATCTCATTTAAGTTGGAGAAACTAAAGGAGAGGTGGTATCAAGGTAGGGTAGGCAAACTGTCAATTCCATAGTTGGGTGGTATCGGTCTTCTGGTACAAACACAAGATCTAATTGTCTATTTAATGAATTTCGTATAAAGCTAACTTGCTGTACCGTTAATTAAGAAAGGCCATCCACAAAAACATAGGCGAGTAAGGGAATAGCGATAAGTGAGTCAGTAGGAGGGAGCCAAGAAATATCAGGGAGATTGACGTTACCCAAAACAATCAAAAGCTCTCTGTTGGAAAAAGAGTATATAATAGTTTTAATAGCAGATAGATGTTGCTCATAAATTATTGAGTCAGTTCTGTAGTTCTGTAGGTATTTAAGTTGTTTGACAGAGTCGGTTATCTCTGGTTTCAGCCATCTTTCTGTGAAAGCCAAATTATCTTCAGTAAATGCAGAGGAGTCAGCATTAAGCTTTGATAGCTTCATATTTAGGCCTCTAACATTTTGATAAGCCAAAAATAAACTTATTAGTTTTTTGGCACAGTGGAAGGCCTGTTATTTGGCACAGTAGAAAGCCGTTTATTAGGCACAGTGGGAAGCCTGTTATTTGTTCTAGGTTTATTTGGAACAAATTCTTTGATTATCAAATCATCATTAAGCTTAAAGCTTTCAGAAAGTAGTACATTAAACACATCAGGCGGAGCAAATATTTTAATATATCCTGCGGGCGTACGAAAATCGAAATTGTTCCACTGCAATGTCCTCGGATGGGAATTTTTCTCGTATAAATTCCAAAACATCTTCAGATTTGGTATCTGGAGTGATCCTAGAAACAAATAATTGCTTCCTATGTGGAACAGCTGAAAGTTTCTTACGCCCCACTATGGGCAAATATTCAGTCTTTGAGGCATAAACTCCAGTTTTAAAGATACAAATCTAAAATTTTTGTTATATACTTTTAAGGCTAAGATGTAATTTCGGTTTTTGTTGCTTTTTGAATCGGACCACATCTTCATCCTACGCCCACGCCGCATATATACATTTGAAGGCAAGGATTTAAAGAAAATGTTATTTGTGTTGGTAACTGTAATACAATTTCTGTTTTTGTTAAATTTTGAATGGGACCAAGTCTCCATTAACCGCCAACGCCGCATATTTACTTTTAAAGGCAAGGATATAAAAAAAATGTATTTGTTAATAAATATTTCATATTTAACGCCTTTCGCAACAAAACTTAAGTATCTTCTTGTTTGATATTTTTTGCCAAATAGAAGCACCATGCAAAAGCAATGGCATCGAATTTTCTTTTTCATTCGCCAATTGAGATGCGACCTTACGCTTTAATCGTGGTCCTGCCTCATTAGAAGTTAGGCATTTGCGACCAGGTTTGTCGCTTGGCAAGCCCTTTTCCAAAAATGAAATCTTCATGTTCGACGAAAGCCGCAGGGAATGTTTTTCCTTGAATCGGTCTATTATTCTATGACATTTTGGCAAATTACGACTAAGAAAGGCAACAATCTGCTTAATTTTTTTTTGACTATTGTGTGCTGACTATCGCTTAATTCGATTCCGTTCATAGTTTGCAAAAGAATTGTCATCTAAAAACTAAGCGACAACACATTAAGCAAATGGACAAAAACACATATAATAAACATTCAGTGTTTATAATTTATTTAACAATCCTTCACTCTTTGTATCCATATTTAAACTTTTTTGGTTGGCTTACAATAGCCAAAGAAATCGAGGTGTAAAAACTACAAAGTTTTTCGTCCCTTTTTGTAAACGTGTGACCCTATTTCAAACTTTCGAATTTCTTAAGGGAAAAAATAGCGAAAAACGCCAAATAAAATTCTTTGAAAATGGATTTTAGGTTCCTTTAAGTATTGTAAATAACCACAGAAGGTCATTTATGTAATACTGAAGAACAAAAAAAATTAAAAATGCCTCACTTTTGAATTTTTTGCCCATAGTGCGCCCCCAGCAGCAGTCTGAACCTCACTGGGCTGCGAACCAGAAACGGTACCTACTGTACCTATGGGTACGGTCGGCCCCGAATTTGGTAACTCCGCCGGCTCTGAAGATTTTTTCACAACATGACTTCCTGAAACAGGGACACCACCGGACCCAGCGTTATTCATTGACCCAGTTGCTGAGCCAACATAAATTGCTGCAGTTACCAGGCTCGGATTTGGGGTAGATGCCACAACTTTATTTACTGCCGTTGAGCTTGCCTTTTTGCGTTTGGGCGACTCGCTTAGTAATTTTTTATTACTAAATTGGGAATAAACGGAATCAAACCCTTCATTGAGCTTTTTAATAGCACCCGAAAGATTTAAAAGGCCATCTCGAGTCTGCCTCATAAAGCTGGTCATCTCACTTACCAATTTCCTCCAGGACTTACATGCCCACATGAGACCGGCACGCTGCTCAAGAAAGTCTCTAATTCTGCCATTAAATCCTGCACATTTAACATGCATGATCGTTTCGCAGAACCAGCAGACGATAAAATCTTCATTAGGTGAAGAAGAAAGAATACACTTTTTCATTGAACAGTGTAACGAACTGATTTTTTTTTGTGATTTGCTCGCTACGAAGATCGTGCGGCTAGCTCAGTAGATTTGTGTGTTCGTCCCACCAAATTTATATAAACGTGACCGCCCGGTTGACAGTAAAACACTTCAGAACTCGGTTCAAAGAGGCGTTTATTTACGGCTCAGGGTTACAATAATTGTTGTGACTCGTGCTGACGATGCTCCTGCGACTCCGCTCGGTGGTTCCTCGCTGCAGGTGCTCCGGGATGCTCCGGGATGATCCAGGTACTCTCGCTGCCACTCGTCGACGAGGGCGTGGAGTTGGGTCGTTGGGCTTAGGGAAAGCGTCACCGTTCTCAGACTAGGGTGAACAGGCACCACGCTCGCAAGACCTTCGTCCTGCCAGCCGCAGTCTCCTGTCCCTTGCTCTGTCCCGGCCGGTCCCGCCAGACGCCTACTCAGTTTCCTTTGACGCTCCGGTACTACGGCCGGTTTACGCCAGCAGTCCCTGTAGCAAACGCCCAGAGAAAGACGAACGTTCCACCCTAACCTTCCCTCCTGGCTGGTGCGATCGTACCTAATGCCTGGTTCTCGGCACGGTCCCTGGATGTTTAAGTTTTGGGTCGAGAAGAACACCTAAATCGTTAATTGAATATATACGGTCGAGTGGTGTAGTTTGAAGAGAATAACTAATAAACGTAGGAGTACCCCTATAAAACGTCATAACGTTGCATATAAGGCAGTTCAGATTTAAAAGGTTGTACTTACACCATCCCTGAAAACAATCAATATCTGACTGTAAGTTGAAACCCGACCCTACATCTTTATATGATAAACAAAGCTTAACATCGTCAGCGTACATTAGTACACGAGAATGAGCTACGATAGAGGGAAGATCGTTAATAAACAAAGTAAACAGCAAAGGGCCTAAATGACTACCTTGAGGAACTCCAGATGTCACGTAAATCATCTGAGAAGCAGCGCTCTTAAATATAACCCTCTGAGTCCTACTATTCAAGTAACTTGAAATCCAAGTTAATAGATTACATGGAAACCCCAGCTGATCTAATTTGAATAAAAGGAGAGAGTGGTTAACAGAGTCAAAGACCTTACTAAAATCTGTATATATTACGTCAGTCTGCATTTTATTCTTAAAACCATTTATTACAATAGATGACAATTCAAGAAGATTGGTGGTGGTCGATCTTCGCTTAACAAAACCATGCTGACACGGTGATATTAGCGAGGAACATAAATGTTGCAAATGAGATTTGAAAAAGCTTTTGGAATTGCCGACAATTTATAAATACTTCTATAATTCTGGGCCTCCGCCTTTGCATCCTTCTTGTGAAGTGGAATAACAGAGTCCTTCCAGATTGTTGGAAAAACTGATGATGAAATAGACAAATGAAAGAGTTTAAGAATAGGTTTGCACACACCCATGAAGTCCATCACGGCCGGGAGAATAAGTTGGCGTTGTTTTTGTTGAATCTCTTAAGAGAGAACTTTCGGTAATTAAAGGGAAAACAAGAGAGAACGCTTTAGTCGGGTGCCCCGACTATTAGATACCTGTTACTCAGCTAAAGGGAGTGCAAAGGAGGTGCAAATAAAATCTTTGATCCGCCGTAACTTTTTAACGAATGGTCCGATCTAAAAAATTTCAAAAAAATCTTCAACATTTCGATAGGTATTGATAAACACAATAAAACTGCATTTTTACTTTTCCGAAATATTGAAATTTTTAAAAGTCGGCAAATAAATCAGCAATTTTAGAGTCAGTCGATGACTTCATTGAGTTAAAACGAACCGATGAAGGCAAAGCTGATGACTTACGCTTGGCGTTAACAAAGCTATAAAACTGCTTCGGATCATTTGTAAATTTAAATTTACAACGATTTAAAGACATAGAATAGCAATGACTGTTAAGAACATTAAAATCCGATCGAGCCATTACATATTTCAAAAAATCGAATGGCTAACCCGATTTTTTATACTTTTAATAAATGTTTGTTTTAAGATTTTAAAGTCTTTGCAGCGCATTTGTCAACCAGGGGGGCGTGTTCGGCTTTGGAGGAAGCCTATCAGGAACGCATTCATTAAAAAAAGTGTTTAGAACGCTATAGAAAAGTTCAGTTGCACTTTCGATGTCCACACAGTTATAAAGATCTGTCCAATTATATTGCGAAATCATTAAGTTAAGTTTATTATAGTCACATTTCCGAAAGCATCTCATTTAAGTTGGAGAAACTAAAGGAGAGGTGGTATCAAGGTAGGGTAGGCAAACTGTCAATTCCATAGTTGGGTGGTATCGGTCTTCTGGTACAAACACAAGATCTAATTGTCTATTTAATGAATTTCGTATAAAGCTAACTTGCTGTACCGTTAATTAAGAAAGGCCATCCACAAAAACATAGGCGAGTAAGGGAATAGCGATAAGTGAGTCAGTAGGAGGGAGCCAAGAAATATCAGGGAGATTGACGTTACCCAAAACAATCAAAAGCTCTCTGTTGGAAAAAGAGTATATAATAGTTTTAATAGCAGATAGATGTTGCTCATAAATTATTGAGTCAGTTCTGTAGTTCTGTAGGTATTTAAGTTGTTTGACAGAGTCGGTTATCTCTGGTTTCAGCCATCTTTCTGTGAAAGCCAAATTATCTTCAGTAAATGCAGAGGAGTCAGCATTAAGCTTTGATAGCTTCATATTTAGGCCTCTAACATTTTGATAAGCCAAAAATAAACTTATTAGTTTTTTGGCACAGTGGAAGGCCTGTTATTTGGCACAGTAGAAAGCCGTTTATTAGGCACAGTGGGAAGTCTGTTATTTGTTCTAGGTTTATTTGGAACAAATTCTTTGATTATCAAATCATCATTAAGCTTAAAGCTTTCAGAAAGTAGTACATTAAACACATCAGGCGGAGCAAATATTTTAATATATCCTGCGGGCGTACGAAAATCGAAATTGTTCCACTGCAATGTCCTCGGATGGGAATTTTTCTCGTATAAATTCCAAAACATCTTCAGATTTGGTATCTGGAGTGATCCTAGAAACAAATAATTGCTTCCTATGTGGAACAGCTGAAAGTTTCTTACGCCCCACTATGGGCAAATATTCAGTCTTTGAGGCATAAACTCCAGTTTTAAAGATACAAATCTAAAATTTTTGTTATATACTTTTAAGGCTAAGATGTAATTTCGGTTTTTGTTGCTTTTTGAATCGGACCACATCTTCATCCTACGCCCACGCCGCATATATACATTTGAAGGCAAGGATTTAAAGAAAATGTTATTTGTGTTGGTAACTGTAATACAATTTCTGTTTTTGTTAAATTTTGAATGGGACCAAGTCTCCATTAACCGCCAACGCCGCATATTTACTTTTAAAGGCAAGGATATAAAAAAAATGTATTTGTTAATAAATATTTCATATTTAACGCCTTTCGCAACAAAACTTAAGTATCTTCTTGTTTGATATTTTTTGCCAAATAGAAGCACCATGCAAAAGCAATGGCATCGAATTTTCTTTTTCATTCGCCAATTGAGATGCGACCTTACGCTTTAATCGTGGTCCTGCCTCATTAGAAGTTAGGCATTTGCGACCAGGTTTGTCGCTTGGCAAGCCCTTTTCCAAAAATGAAATCTTCATGTTCGACGAAAGCCGCAGGGAATGTTTTTCCTTGAATCGGTCTATTATTCTATGACATTTTGGCAAATTACGACTAAGAAAGGCAACAATCTGCTTAATTTTTTTTTGACTATTGTGTGCTGACTATCGCTTAATTCGATTCCGTTCATAGTTTGCAAAAGAATTGTCATCTAAAAACTAAGCGACAACACATTAAGCAAATGGACAAAAACACATATAATAAACATTCAGTGTTTATAATTTATTTAACAATCCTTCACTCTTTGTATCCATATTTAAACTTTTTTGGTTGGCTTACAATAGCCAAAGAAATCGAGGTGTAAAAACTACAAAGTTTTTCGTCCCTTTTTGTAAACGTGTGACCCTATTTCAAACTTTCGAATTTCTTAAGGGAAAAAATAGCGAAAAACGCCAAATAAAATTCTTTGAAAATGGATTTTAGGTTCCTTTAAGTATTGTAAATAACCACAGAAGGTCATTTATGTAATACTGAAGAACAAAAAAATTTAAAAATGCCTCACTTTTGAATTTTTTGCCCATAGTGCGCCCCCAGCAGCAGTCTGAACCTCACTGGGCTGCGAACCAGAAACGGTACCTACTGTACCTATGGGTACGGTCGGCCCCGAATTTGGTAACTCCGCCGGCTCTGAAGATTTTTTCACAACATGACTTCCTGAAACAGGGACACCACCGGACCCAGCGTTATTCATTGACCCAGTTGCTGAGCCAACATAAATTGCTGCAGTTACCAGGCTCGGATTTGGGGTAGATGCCACAACTTTATTTACTGCCGTTGAGCTTGCCTTTTTGCGTTTGGGCGACTCGCTTAGTAATTTTTTATTACTAAATTGGGAATAAACGGAATCAAACCCTTCATTGAGCTTTTTAATAGCACCCGAAAGATTTAAAAGGCCATCTCGAGTCTGCCTCATAAAGCTGGTCATCTCACTTACCAATTTCCTCCAGGACTTACATGCCCACATGAGACCGGCATGCTGCTCAAGAAAGTCTCTAATTCTGCCATTAAATCCTGCACATTTAACATGCATGATCGTTTCGCAGAACCAGCAGACGATAAAATCTTCATTAGGTGAAGAAGAAAGAATACACTTTTTCATTGAACAGTGTAACGAACTGATTTTTTTTTGTGATTTGCTCGCTACGAAGATCGTGCGGCTAGCTCAGTAGATTTGTGTGTTCGTCCCACCAAATTTATATAAACGTGACCGCCCGGTTGACAGTAAAACACTTCAGAACTCGGTTCAAAGAGGCGTTTATTTACGGCTCAGGGTTACAATAATTGTTGTGACTCGTGCTGACGATGCTCCTGCGACTCCGCTCGGTGGTTCCTCGCTGCAGGTGCTCCGGGATGCTCCGGGATGATCCAGGTACTCTCGCTGCCACTCGTCGACGAGGGCGTGGAGTTGGGTCGTTGGGCTTAGGGAAAGCGTCACCGTTCTCAGACTAGGGTGAACAGGCACCACGCTCGCAAGACCTTCGTCCTGCCAGCCGCAGTCTCCTGTCCCTTGCTCTGTCCCGGCCGGTCCCGCCAGACGCCTACTCAGTTTCCTTTGACGCTCCGGTACTACGGCCGGTTTACGCCAGCAGTCCCTGTAGCAAACGCCCAGAGAAAGACGAACGTTCCACCCTAACCTTCCCTCCTGGCTGGTGCGATCGTACCTAATGCCTGGTTCTCGGCACGGTCCCTGGATGCTGGTCCTCGTCGATGTCCTGGGCGACTCGTTGCTGCGTTGTCCTGCGTTGCTCCCTTGAAGTCCGCTGCTCGTGCCCACACGCTGCTGGTCGGGATGCCCGTGCTAAGTCTGCCCACGTTCTGCTCAACTGATCGGTACTACGGCCGACGCAGCGGGACTAATCGGTATTACAGCCAATGTAGTCGGACTAGTCGGTAATACAGCCAACTTAGCCGGACTAATTGGTACCACAGCCAATATAGTCAGACCAATCGGTATCACAGCCAATGTAGTCGGACCAGTCGGTATTACAGCCAACTTAGCCGGACTAATCGGTATCACAGCCGATATGGTCGTAATGGTCGGTACTACGGCCAACCTTGATGTTCTGCAGACTTAGCCGTGCGTTGCCTTGAAGGACCTCAGCTACCTGTGTCGCAATTCGGAGACTTGCTTGGTCCCGAACGTTTTGACGTAGCGATCTTGCTCCTTGCTGGTTTTTCACGGCTATTTCTCCTTGACTTTGACTTTACTAGACGTTGTTCACTCGCGATTTGATGCTCGATGACTGGTCCCGACTCCAGCGCAGGGCCCGCTTATATAGGCCTCCGGGTCCCGTTAATCCTCGGCCTCTCCTTTTCATCTCTCCAATTCAGGGTCCAAAGTGCACGGTTTTACCGTTCGACCTTTCGCCCTCTGCGCACGGCACCACTCTAGGGTACAAAGTGCGGCGCTGTACCGTTAATTCCTTGCTCACGGCACGCCTGCGCCCTCTCGTCTCTCCCTCAGGCTAGTGCCGTCTCGCTCTGACGCCTCTCTTTGCTCTCTCTCTCTCTGGGTTGATACTCTCCCAACTCTCTCTCCAACTCTCGACCTCAGGGTCCAAAGTGCATGGTTTACCGTTCGACCTTTCGCCCTCTGCACACGGCACTACACTAAAGTCCAAAGTGCGGCCGGTCTCCATGTAGTTCTCCATGTATTTCTTGTGTTTATTTGTGCGGAGTTATTTAACTCCTCACATTCCCCCCTTCCTTCGGGTGACAAAAGTGAGCTTGTTCCTCCTCTCCGGCTGTCATCCTGTGTATCCTGTGTAGCCTTTGAGTCCATTCATTCTTCTTCTTGATTTAGTCCCCCCTCAGATGTTTTCCCCACAGACGTAAGAATTCTCGTTGTTCCTCTCCGGCTTTTATCCTGTGTATCCTCGTTGCCCATGAGTCTTCCCGATCCTTCCATCGACGCCTACAGCTTCTTTTTGAGTTAGACTGCGCCGATCCGTCTGTCACGATTTTCTCCCACGATGCTCCCTCGTTGATGCAACATTTCTTGATTCCTACTGTTGCCGTTGAAATTTAAATATCCCGCTCTAGTATGATTCGCGGTCTTCGGTAGCTCGTCCTGGTCACACAAATCTCTTGCGATCGATAACATGACTCGCCTATCGATATCGCCTTGGGCGCATCGCGATGTTTATTAGAGTGACCCTCCATATGCCGATATTTCCATTGTTTCGTGCCCATCGATCGGCTGTTACACGATAGTGCCAATCGACCGCCATATATCGCTGGCGCCCCCTTCCCTAAGCACATGGTGACGAGGAGAAAATCTCTGCTGGTAAGTTTTCTCTTTCTTTCCCCATTTCCCATTTCTCTCATCCCATTTCTCTTACAGCCCCCCGTTGCCCTTGACTCGCCCTTGGACCGTGGCCCCCGCCTGAGAGTGGTGTTGCAAAGAGAGACGACCTGGAAGAGGGAATTGGCAGCCGCCATGATCGCCGTTCCCCCGCCCCCCCGTTTCAGCCGCTACCCTCGCCCACGCTTTTAATGTACATGTGAGTTTGTGACTTTCCTTTTGCCGTCCAACTGATTAGCCTTTGTTTTCCCTTTTCAGATGAACTGCCCTTTTTCAATATACACTCCCCCGCTTTTCTGGTGTTATTATTTTACGTGTTTGTGCCAGTTTTGTACCCGTCTTTAAGACCCAGTGTCAGTGCTTCCGTGTGTGTTAGTTTTCAGGTTTTTTTTTATTCTGCGCAATGGTCAGCACTCAAACCTACGCACGCTAACTTGGCCCGAAGCCGCCAGACGAATCCGGAACTTCCTCACGCCTATCTCCGCCATCACACAGCGTCGGCCTCCTCTTCGTATGGCATCCTTGACTACCGGCTGCTCCAACAGGTCTGCTGGCCACTCGTCCTTGGAGATGTCCTGCCAGGATCCGCCCTCTGTCCGGGATGCCATACGCACCAGCGCGGGTCGGACCACTGGGCCGCGTGCCTCCGGAGCGGAAACCTGACGTTGGAGTTTGGGCCTCTGGTTGCCGGGAGTCGGCCATATCCATGGCCCCTTCTCTAGGACCTGTCCCTCTGGGCTTCCCCCAGTCTCTGGCGTCGGCGGTGCCCAGTCGGCGAAGTCTCGGCGCACCCTCGGATCCCGTGGATTCGTCTTCGGCGGGTCCTGTGCTGGGGTCTCCGCATCCTGTGGGGCCTCCTCGTTGCCGATTGGCCATGTCCATGTGACGGTGTGCTGCCGCCACTGGACTCCGCCGGCCACAAACGCATTAAGCGCATGCGCAACGTGGGCCTGCGGGATCTCCGTCCGGCAGTGTTGCCACTGCTCCTCTCCGCCTCCTGGTCTTGGCACCTCGTCCTCGGAGGGATCCTCCGGCTCCTCCTCCCGGACCTCTTGGCTATGCCGGGGCGTAGGCGGTCGGGCCGGAATCCACTTGGGTGGGTGTGGGGTTTCCACCTCCGGGTGGCTTTGCATTGTGGGGTTGGGCTCCAGGTTCTGAGCGACATCCTCCGGCCACTCTTGCGGGCGGGGGGTTGGTGGTAGTTCCGGCCAATCTTGGAGTTGTGGTCTCGGGGATTGGTGGGTGAACCACCCATCGCATTGGAGCGCGAGGTTCGGGGCATCGGGTCCTCGGTCGTCTTCCTCGATGCCGCCGTATCTGGGGGTTGGCGGAATCTCTGGCATCCCTTCAGTGATTAGGGGCACTGCATCCACCAGGACCTCGCTTGTCCATAGCTGACGTTCCTCCTCCTCCCACCTTTGAAGCCGTCGTTGCCACTCGTCGTCGTGATGCTGGTCCGCTTGCTGCTCCTCTCGCTGTCTTGCCTGCTCCTCTTGCTGCTTCGCCTGCTCCGCTTGCCGCTTCGCCTGCTCCTCTTGTTGCTTCGCCTGCTCTGCTGCTGCCTTCCTCTTGGCCTCCTCAGCCTCTTCCGCTTCCTTCCGGGCCTTCTCTTCTAGCTTGCGGCGGTATGCCTCCTGTATAGTGATTTCGTGGGCGGCCTGCTTCATCCGCCTCCATTCGCGATCCGCCGTCTGAAGGTCCCCTTCGACCGCTCTACGGTCATCGTATAGGGCCCTCATCGTCCGCATCCGTTCGACCTCGTCCCTCAGCATTTTCACCCTTGCCTCGGCCATCTCCATCGAGGTGCTGCCTCTTCCCCTTGGCCTCTTCGCCGCACCCTTAAAGGTTCGGGTGTGTCCCGGCGGGATTTCGTCGATCGCCGGATCCCTGGCCCTTTTTAGGCGCCACTCTCGCCTCTCCTTGACCGGGTCTTCGGCCCACTCCACGTCGCTCTCCTCCGTGGAGACCACCGGCTCGGGCTCCGAGCGAGCTCCATCGTCCTCGGCACCGCGCCGCGGGGTTTGGGTGGGCCGGAAGATAGGCAGCGGCCTATCCTCCGACCTTCCTTGCTCCGCGACGGGTCCTTCAGGACCTCGCTGAAGCGCGGCCTGCTTCCTCGCTGCTGCTCTCGTAATTCGGGTACTCATGTTGGCTTCTTGATTTGGTTTGCCCGCTCCCTCGCTGTTTCCTTTACCATGAAGCCTCGGTTTTGAGGATTCCCTTTTGGGCCGTACCGTTATATCCCTAGTGGTTCTCTTGGCGGCTCATGTCTTCTCTTTGGGGTCCCGCTTTCTCTTAACTCTGCGTGTCTAGCGCCGCCATTTGCCGATTCCTAGACCTTTCCTTTTGGCTTGGTCTCTTCAGTTGACTTGTGGCGGCCGCCACTGGCGCGTGTTCTCTAGTTTTACGGTACCCCGTACCGTCTCTCCCCTTTCCTCGGTGACATGTGTTCCGTCGTTATCCGCCTGTTTCCATCGTGATCGTTTCGTAGGTCTGGTGAATGCTTTCTTTGATAGAGTCCCTTTCCATTGGTTGTACGCTCCGTTGACTCCGGCTTTTGGCCTGACGCAGAAACGGTTGCCTCTGCCCCATACGGTTTGGGATCTGTCAAGTCTTCATTTGCGAGACCGTTCTGTCTGTCCACCTCCCCTTTCCGTTGACTCCGGCTTGTCCTGACGATTGAACGGCTTTTTGTAATCCCGATCCTTGTTCGTCGTTGACTTAGGTGTGTGCTGGCATGATCAGAGTCCTTGCTCGTGTGTGTCGTGCTCCGTTGACTCCGACTTTTGTCTGACGATTAAACGGATGCTACTGTCCAATGCGGACTTGGACTCTGGTGGTTCTGCATTCGCTTGACGATTAAACGATCTTTTCGTCTGTCCACATCCCCTGTCCGTTGACTCCGGCTTGTCCTGACGATTAAACGGCTTCTTGTAATCCCGATCCTTCTGCTTCTTGAGACCCTCTCGTATCTCTGTCCTCAATCTTTTCTCCTGCATATTTATTGTTGCTTTAGATCGCTGATATGCACGGTGCGTTCCTTCTTGTTTCTCTGGTGGCGAATTTTGCAGATTACGGGGGATACAAAATCGACCACCTGATATGGACCATCATATCTTGGCGCTAGTTTGGCCGCGAAACCTTCTGCCGCTTTAGATAGATGGTGCTCCTTGGCCCAGACGATGTCGCCGATCCGTTGATTCCACTGTCTCCTTCTGAGGTTGTAGTGTCTGGCTTGATCCTGCGCTGCCTTCTCTAAATTTCGTCGGACTACTTCGAAGATTTCCTTTAGTTTTTCAGCGTTCCCTTCTGGTGACTCTGTCTGTCTTCCTGTGCCCAGTGTTTCTCTATCATACAACGCGTTTGGCAACCGTGGTTCTCTGCCCTGCGTCAGAAAGGACGGCGAGTATCCTGTGGACTCGGATACGCTTGAGTTCACTGCTAGCATTATTTCTGGCCATTTTTCATCCCAGTTCCTTTGATTTTGTCCGGCAAACTGTGCGATCATGGTTTTTACGGTTCGGTTCGCGCGCTCGGTGGGATTTTCTTGAGGAGTGTATGGTGCCGTGAATTGTTGTTCTATTCCCATGTCGTGAAGAAACTTCTTAAATGCCCGACTGGCAAACTGAACCCCGTTGTCCGTAATCACCACTTTCGGAACTCCGAACCGGGCGATTATTCGTTCTCTAAACGCCTTTTGCAGGGTTTCTGCTGTTGCGGTTCGTAATGGCACCAATTCTGTCCATTTTGAGAACCGGTCGATTAGCACCAACAACATTTGGTTACCGTGTTTCGATCTTGGCAGCGGGCCGACAAAATCCGCGCACACAGTTGCCCATGGTTCTTCCGGGATTTGAGTCAGCATTTTCCCCGCCGCTTGTCTCTGATTAGGTTTATATTTTAGGCACTCTTCGCATTTCCGAACGTATGCTCTTGCGTCCCTTTGCATTCCTGGCCAGTAGTATCTGGCAGCTAGACGGGCAATCGTCCTCCGGCTTCCTACATGGCCGGCCGCTAGGGAGTCGTGATTTTCTTGTAGGACCGTTTCCCTTAGATCTGTAGGGACGCATAGCTTCCAGGCCACCACATCTTCGTTGCCAGCTCTGTGTGGGATCCGCCTATACAGCGTTTCGCCATCAAACACGTATTCTGTGAATTTCTGCGGCTGAGCGTCTATTTTCTCACGCATGTCTCTGATCCAGTTGCATTCCGTATTTGGCACCAATTCTTTTGCTCTCCGGAGGGTTTCCGGCATCGGCTGTCTGGACAGTGCGTCGGCTACCACGTTCAATTGGCCCTTTCTGTACGCAATCTCAAACTCGTATTGTTGCAACTCAAGGGCCCACCTGGCGATTCTTCCGGATGGGCTTTCAATGCTGTTCAACCATTTCAGTGCCATGTGATCCGTTACCACCTTGAAGTGGTAGCCTTCCAGGTAGGGCCTTAGTTTTCGAATTGTATTTGTATTTGTATTTGTTTATTTAAAGCAATGTACTGCTCAAAAGACTTAAAATTATATACATAGCATAAAAATATCATAAATGTAAAAAAAAACAATAAGTAGGAGAACTAATTAAGTCGATGTAGAAAGGAACGCAATGACTTTTAGCGAATTAGCCTTGGCAGAGCACTCATAGGATATGAGGTGATAAAGTTCATTATAGTTATCACATAGGATTCGGAAGGGGTCGAAACGGGAGTAGTTTGACCTGCACACAGGAAGTGCTAATGGACGGAATCTGCGAGTAGCTCTGCAAGGAACGTTCCAATTGAGGGTGGCTAACAGATCAACTGAGTCGACGGCGCCAGTGATGAGTTTGTGAAGTAATATCACACCATAACAGGTCCGACGATCCTTTAAGGTAGGTAGATCCAAGAGGCGCAACCTGTCTCTATAAGATGGCAAACGGCGTCCCTCCTCCCAGTTTAAGCCTCGTAGTGCAAAAAGGAGAAATTGCTTTTGGACGGATTCTATCATATTTTGATAGTGCTCATATTGTGGAGACCAAACACTGGAGCAGTACTCAAGTGTAGGACGAATTAGAGAGACGTAAAGGAGCTTAGTGGTGAAAGGGTCATCAAATTCCTTAGACCAGCGTTTTATGAAAGCTAATAAGCATTTAGCTTTATTGGAGATGGTACTGACGTGGCTATTAAAACAAATCTTGTGGTCAAATAGGACACCAAGATCAAGAACAGTATCAATGCGTTCAAGTGCAGAGTGATCTATTGAGTATGTACAAATATATGGATTGGATCGATAAAATGACATGGATTTACATTTATCAGGATTGAGCAGTAGCTTGTTGACTAGGCACCAGGATTGAAGGTTATTTAAGTCGAGCTGGAGCTGCATGTAGGAACTAGGTGAGGTCAGATGCATACACAACTTGACATCATCCGCAAACATAAGTACTTTGGAGAACTCAATTACTTGAGGAAGATCGTTGATAAATAAGCCAAATAGTAAAGGACCGAGGTGACTGCCTTGTGGTACACCCGAATATACGGAAACAGCTTTTGAATAAATGCTGTTGTACTGGACCTTTTGGGTACGATTTGTTAAATAAGAACGAAGCCATGTCAGTAGAGTTGGAGGAAATCCGAGGAGGAGGAGCTTGTGGAGCAGTAGCTCGTGGTTGACCGAATCAAAGGCTTTACTAAAGTCAGTAAAGATAACATCAGTTTGCATTGTGGATTTAAAGCCTTGACTAATGAAGGTCGTAAACTCAAGCAGGTTAGTTGTTGTAGACCGGCACTTTGTGAAACCATGCTGCTTAGAGGATATTAAGGAGCGACACTGGTGCTGCAGTTGATCGCAAATAAGTTTTTCAAAGAGCTTAGGAATAGCACTAAGTTTGGCTATGCCGCGATAGTTGCTGATATCAGATTTACTACCTTTTTTATGTAGCGGAATAAGAAAGGATTCTTTCCACATAGATGGAAATGTGCCAGTAGCAATCGACTTATGAAAAATCATAGTTAATGGAACTGCAAGTGGTATGGCGCAATGTTTGAGGACACAGCTTGGAACCATATCAGGACCCGCAGAGAATGATAATTTAATCGTGGATAGGCTACGTAGAACTTCTGCTTCATCAATTAGAGGATTGAAAATGGCGTCAGTGTGGGGTAGCTGGTAGGAGTAGCTGGGAATGGATACAACTTGGGATGATATTTCAGACTTTACTGCGATTAGGACACCCCCACCTCGTTTAGAGGGACGGTCACGTCTATAGAGGAAAAAATTATTGGTAAGTATTTCATTATCAGATACCGTTGGATTAAGCCAAGTCTCAGTAAAAGCAATATCGCTGGGATCAAAAGCAGCACTGTCAGTATGCAATCTGGACAGCTTACTGAGAAGGCCACGGACATTTTGATAATGTAATACAAAATCTAGTTTTTTGGAACTGACGGATTTGTATTTATAGCTGGTTCTTTCCGATCAAACTCGTGAACAATCGTATTAACTGGCCATAGTGCAGGATTTAAAGCACGGGAAAAATGTGTATCAGGCAGAATTATTTTAAATGAAGAAACTTTTCTTTTGTAAGCAAAATTAAATTTTGTTACAAAGAATTGCCCAGACAATGGCCAAGCACTCTTTTTCCGTTGTCGAATAGTTTTTCTCGGCTCCGTTTAACGTTCGACTGGAGTATGAGATAACTTTCTCGCCGTGTTCCGTGTTCTGTGTCAGAATCGCCCCTATGCCGTAGTCGCTGGCGTCCGTTTGCAGGATGAATGTTCTTCCAAAATCTGGACATGCTAGCACTGGGTCAGTTACCAGCCTCGCCTTCACCTCCTCGAATGCCTGTTGATGGTCTTGCGTCCACACCCATTTCACGCCCTTGAGAAGTATGTCGTTGAGCGGCTTAACGATGCGTGCGAAGTCCGGTACAAATCGTCGGTACCACGATGCCACTCCCAGGTATTGCCTTAGCTCGCGGACGGTTGCAGGTGGTTCTAACTGGGCTATGGCAGCAACCTTCTCTGGGTCTGTGCCAATTCCTTGGCTTGTAACTCAATGTCCCAGGTACAGCAGCTCCTTTTTGAAAAATTGACACTTCTCGGGGTTTATTCTCAGGTTCGCCTCCTTCAGACGCCGAAACACTTCTCTAAGATTGTCCTTGTGTTCTTGCTGAGTGCGTCCGATGACGATTATGTCGTCCTGATAGGCAAACGCATGAGGAGACATCTCTGGTCCAATCACTTGGTCCAAGGCCCGTTGAAACGTTGCAGATGCCGAGTGTAATCCGAATGGCATCACTCTCCATTGGAAGAGCCCCTTTCCTGGCACCGTGAACGCCGTGAACTTTCTGCTTGCTTCCTCCAGCGGAATCTGCCAGTATCCATCCTTTAAGTCCAGGCTGCTGATATAGCGTGCTTCTCGTAGTTGGTCCAGGATGTAGTTGATACGTGGCATTGGGTACGCGTCCTTCACCGATTTTGCGTTTATCTGTCGGAAGTCGACGCACAATCTCCACTTGCCGGTTTTTTTCTTCACCATCACTATGGGAGAGCTATACGGGCTTTTCGAGTGTTCTATGAAACCCATTTCCAGAAGTTCGTCCACCTTTGCATTGATCTCCCCTTGAACTTTGGGGTTCTTAGGGCAGTATCTTTGTTTTATGGGTTTGTCGTCCTTCATGGTGATCTGGTGCTCGGCCACGTTCGAAGTTCCGCTCATGGCTCGGAATTCTGCCAGCTCTGCTTCTAGAAATTGCTCGATGTTTCCTTCCTCGCGGTTTTCTTGAACAACAGCCACCGACAATTTTTCCTCCAGCCATCCGTGCGGATTTCGTGACCTGCGCACTTTATCTCAGCTCCCACTTGTGTGAGAAAGTTCCATCCCAGCACCAATGCGTCTACTACCCCTGGTAATATCAGCAGGCTCATGGTCAGTCGTTTGTTGCCGAATTCGACTTCTACCTCGAGCTGCGCGCCTACTTCGCTGTACCTTCCGTCTGCCAACCTAACTTGCCGTCTCGTTCGTGTAATCTTTCCCAGAGCAGCCAGATTGTCCGCCAGCTCTTCGCTGATAAAGCTAGCTGTTGCCCCGGTGTCGATTGTGGCTTTGTACGAGTTCCCACCAATCGTCACCGCTGCGGACAACTGCTGCTCCTCTTCGATTAGCCTGCCAGTTAGATTGGAGAGGTATCCGTGTGCGACCCCCGCTCGCCTCTCTGCGGCTGGGATCGCTGGCCATTTCCCGCTCTCTGGCAGCATTCCATGCATCTCACTCCGACTTTTCCGCATATCCAGCAGAACAATATCCGCCGGTTGCGGCAACCTCGTGCCCAATGGCCGTGTCCTCCACATTTGCGACAGGCCTCTTGTGGATCATTGATGTGGGCTTCGGCTCTGCCTGTGCCTTGTGACCTCTGAGTTGTGATCGGTGGTCTCCATAGGGTGCTGATCGGATGTCCTTGGTGGAGTAAGTTCGGTCGGATCCGCTGGTTGGTGGCTGGAATGTCTTGTCTAGCGTTGTCGTCGCACCTTCTGCCGTGACCTGTTCCGGGAATGCTGTCTTTGTCCTGCTGAATTTGTTCTCATGGGAGAACGCTTCCCGCTCTTTTTCCAGTTCTTCGTACTCGTCGGCCAGGATCATGAGGGCTTCCAGGTTGTCGACTTTGTATGCTCGGAGGGAAATTCTTAGGTCTGGTGTGCTGTTTTCCCTTATGATTTCGAGTATTTTCTCCGGACTATACCCGAGCGGTCTTACCATGGTTTGCATTTCCACCATGTAATCTAGTTCTCCATGTATTTCTTGTGTTTATTTGTGCGGAGTTATTTAACTCCTCACAACAGATAAGAACTAATAAATGAAAATTAAAGAAAATAAAATAAAATATGAAAAATGAGAATAGCACCCAAAAGTCTATAAGAAGTTTAGAGAGGTTCAAAGAGAGTGAAATTACAGCTATAATAGAGAGCGGGAAAGTGAGATGAGAAAAAGAGGGATAATACAAGAGTTTCGTCAAATTAGGAGAGTGCAAATTACACTAACAGGAGGGTTTCTACTTCTTTTTGGTCCAGTAGGTTCGCTAACTTGGTTCATCAGAATTGTCGCCTTCTGCATCAGGCCTTTTGTAGCACCGTGGCCTTTTGGAGTGGAACGACCGGCGTATCGTGCTTTAAGATGTGAAGCGCCATGGTGACAGAAAAAGTTGTCATTTTTTGGGAAGAGAAGTTACTTAATTTTCTATTGTGTGTTCTTAAAATCTAATCTTAGTCTAATTGGCACAGCGACATAAGTCCGCCGACATAATCTCGCCCAGTACAAATTCGCGGCGAGATAATGTCGCTCTTTTTCTGGCGACTTTATGTCGTTTGAATGCGACATAAGGTCGCTGTCGGCGAGTTTATGACGTTAGCAAACGACATTATATCGAGCTTAAAATTTTTGTACTGCTATATAAACCCAATTAGATAAATAAAATTAAAAAAAAATTTTAGATTTAAGAACCAGACGTAAAAGCCCGAAAATATTACAAAACAACATTCTAAGACTTACATTTTATTGCATACTTTTAGGGTAAAAAATCTGTTATTTATAAAAGCTATTTTATTTAAATTTTATTTTTATAGTTACACAAAAAGCAATAAAAATACGTAGTTCGAATATGTAGTAGCTTAAAAAAATTAAAAACCTCAAGTTAAAACTTTACAACTGAGCAATTAAACTTTCAAAGCACAAACAAATATGACGAACACACCAAACACAAAATATGCGCGTACTCAAAAAAGCATATAAGTCAGAAAGTTGCAAAAAGTTGCAGCTCAAATTTACAACATAGATTAAGAAAACATTCACTAGTATTTATAAATTAGTTTCATTAAAGGGTAAGACGGGATTCACAACTTTTTCTTTATCTGAAATCTGTGAATACACAAAGATACACCACTCACTGATAAAACAATAATTTTAAAACTATAACACAACACATAATGACATAATGATATAAAAATTATTCAGTTTTATAGTAAATACCTTTACCTTCAACATTCATTTTATATGCCGACGATTGGACGCGATTTAGTAATATAAATTAATTTTTTAGTGGAAGCTAATTATACCCGTTACTCGTAGAAAAAAAGAGTATATTGTATTCGTGCAAAAGTATGTGACAGCTGGTAGGAAGCGTTTCCGACCCCATAAAGTATATATATTCTTGATCAGGGTCAAGATCGACTAGCCGAGTCGATCTAGCCATGTCCGTCTGTCTATCTGTTCGTATGAACGCTGAGATCTCGGAAACTACAAAACCTAGCTACAAAAGCTTTTCCACACATATTCTTCGGCCTCCTACGCAGGGCAAGTTTATTTCAGCCGATCGCCACGCAACCTCTAAAGCCCACAATCGCCCACTAACGATTTTAAAATGTGTCCTGCGCCCACATCTTTAAAGATTTCCGAGAAGTATAAATGCAATTTTGTTGTGTATATTTATACCTATCGAAATGCAGAAGACATTTTTCAAATCGGACCATTCATTAAAAAGTTATTCGCAATCAAAATTGTCTATCTATCTATCTCTCTCGCACTCCCTTTAGCTGAGTTACTATTATTAGATAGTCGGGACACCAAATCGAGTACAGCGTTCGCACTCTCTTTAGCTGAGTGACGGGTATTAGATAGTCGGGACACCAACCCGACTATAGCGTTCTCTCTTGTTATACCCGTTACTCGATGAGTAAAAGGGTATATTGTATTTGTACACAATTAAAAGATTTTAAAGATTTCCGGGAAGTATAAATGCAATTTTGTTGTGTATATTTATACCTATCGAAATGTAGAAAAAATTTTTGAAATCGGACCATTTATTATAATAACTTTTACGCAATCAAAAAAATGTTATATATATCCATCTCCCTCGCACTCCCTTTAGCCGAGTTACGGGTATTGGATAGTCGGGACACCAACCCGACTATAGCGTTCTCTCTTGTTATACCCTTGCAAAGGGTATTATAATTTCAGTCAGATGTTTGCAACGCAGTGAAAGAGACGTTTCCGACCACATAAAGTATATATATTCTTGATCAGCACCAATAGCCGAGTCTATCTAGCCATGTCCGTCTGTCCGTTTCTATGCGAACTAGTCTCTCAGTTTTAAAGCTATCGCGATGAAACTTTCCCGAAAGTCTTCTTTCTATTGCAGGTAGTTCATATGTCGGAGCGAGCCGGATCGGACCACTATATCTTAAGGCTCCCATAGGAATATTCAAACAAATATAAGAAAATTCATTGTAATATTGTAGAAAGTAGGCGTTTTGATTTTTGGCAACTTAAAAACAAAATTTAAATAGGCACGCTGAATCTGGAATCCCTGGAACTGCACCGAGTAGGCATTAAACTATAGGTATTTTCTTTATCTGCAAGGGTATACAAGCTTCGGCTGGCCACTTTAAAGTTTGTTCTAAATTTTTTCATACGAATTTGAGTGTTTTCTGCATGGGATTAAATTAAGGGGGCGCAGACTGCGGTTCGCATTTCAAATGTTCCAATCGTGAAATATGGAAAGTTTATTAAGGTTTTGAAGAACAAATTTTTGCATTTTGACAGAAAGTATCGCCCAAAATCTAATATTTTTGGAATAAAACAGGGTTTGTTCCAAACGGGCAGTTCTTTAAAAAATTATTTTGGAGGTCTGTTTCGTTCACGTAATGAACTAAACAGGATTCTTATTTGATTAAAAGGTGTTAAGAATATTGACCAGACAAAAGTTAAGACGAATTGTGGGATATGACTTTGAAAAACTACTTTTTTAAGGTGTAGAGAGACATATTCAATATTTATGTATGGGTTGAAGATTGAAAGGACCTTTGGGCTGGATTACTCTCAAAATAGAACCTTTTATTTTATATTTAACCAGAAAAAAAATTTCGGTTAAGTTTGATCATTGGAACCAGAAAAAATCGATGGTGTCGTATAATTATAAAACGATCGCACATAGCCAAAAAATAGACTATATTTCGAAAAATTAGCGGATAGTCCTTAAAAAGAGGATCAAGGACGCGTGGTATTTTTTTTCGTACACATCATACATTGTTCTTTCTATCTGCATTTAAATGTTTCGCTTTCTATAAACAACAACAACGCTACAAATTTTCAAAATTTTCTGCCGGTAGCTAACAATTAAATCTAAGTTTAAAGTGTAAATGTCTTTGGCAAATTTGGATATAATGACTTACTATCGATTAAACAAGTCTGGACCCTACCTATAAAGAAATTGGGGCCCAAAAGTCATGATACATTTTTTAATTTATTCGGAAATGATTTAAGACGTTTTAGATTAACTGTATAAACTGTCTTTAAAAAAAAAACTCGAAGATTTTTTGTTGTGTTATGGTCAAGCGAGTACACAAGTCAATGTATATTGCTTACTGAGTACTTTCGAACTCTTTCTTTGCTATCCTGACCGTGATCCTGGCCGGATTTTATTGGTCAAAGATTCATTTAAGAAGTATTTTGTATTCAGTTTAAGCTACGAATTACTACCGTATTACTATTTACATCATAGGATGATTCATGAACGATGTATCCATCCATATTGATTTTACTTCAAGAAGGTAAAACAAGCCTATGTTGATACTAGGTCCATGCTCAATAAATGGATGTTTTGGTACCATGTTTTTGGTCAATTTAGGAGTTTATAAGACACATGACTTATAAAAAGGATTTCCTTACCCAATTTAACTTTGCCTTCACACATTCTCATAAGTTTGCGGGCATTCATTTGTAAGTTTTTTTGATGAGCCCTATGCCCTTGTAAATATGTTTCGCATTATGGATAGGATTTTTTTTAAGTGTATGTTTTATAAATTTGTTTATTGAAACGTTATCCAACTATTTAAATATTCGCTATTATTTTAAGCACGTGTTTTAGTTTAGTTTTGGCCCTGATAAGATTCTTTGTGCTTTGTGATATTTTGGAAGGAAAAATGGGCCAGGACTCGGTTTTTCTGTGTATCAAAACCTAACCAATCCTACCGGTTTTTATTTGTTTAATATTAAGAACATGTGACGAAGTGGTGCTATTATTTTTTTCGCAACTGTTTTTGGTCAATTTAATTTGTTTAGTGGTGTTTTTAATGGCTTCTATCTTAAAAAACATATTTTGTTCAAATAGCGATTCAAAGCTAATTTTTTTCTTGAAGTTTCAATGAAATTTATAGCAGAACAAATGCGTTTTTTTAAAATTAAATTTTAAAACAACTGTAAATGTTAAAGCGAAACAATTTTTTCTTTCACGAATAACACTAGCCTACAAAATAATATTCTTAGAGTGCTCCACGGCAATTGATTGCAAATTCTGTTAGTGCTAGAGCCATAGATCCCAAAAATACCACTCATTTTTTTTTCGATGGCACAGTTTTTTTTTAAAGATTTTTTAAAGTTCAAAATGTTAAATTTCTGACTTTTTCGAATTTCTTCCTATATCCCGGATCATATCGATCCAAATGGGTCAGTTTTCATTTCATTTTAAAGTCAATAGATCAGAGGTTAACTTTGCCATACAGATCATTATGATTGCACAAGTTATGGCACCGCAGCATCTCGACAAATATGAAAAATGTGATTTTTGGTCGACTGTAAGTCGGCTGTATGTATCGTAAAAACTGGAAATCGAAATAAATAAAGTTGAAAAATTATAATGGGTACAAACTTAAAGTTTACATCCTATCGAATAAAACAAGCAGGATATGGCCCAAATCCATGGAAAATTGGATTTATGGTGGATTTTAAAAGTTCGGATTTTTCACCTTGTTTTGATTGACAGAGTCCAAATTTAAGATTTATCATAGGCGGCGACATGTAAACAAAACATAGTGGACCCGGTATTCAAAGCCTTCGACCATGCTGAACTTTAATGAATGAATGCGGGTATATTCAAAGGTGCATGGGATTTGTACTCGGGGTAGATTCTTCAGTAAATCTTCCAGTAAGATCGACCAGTTCGATCATCCAAAGGTCAAAGAGTACGGACGCGTTTCTTTCGAGCTCCGCGTTGTTTTGATTTTTTTGGCACACCTGCAAAGTCAACAAAGTCGCAGACCTGTACAACTTGGCCAGGCTATCGTCTACCCGCATTAACACATAGCCAGTACACCGCACAGGCTGTTATTTCTGGAAAAACTTAGTTTTGTCTTAGTTTTGAGAAGGGGAGGTAAACAAGCGCAAAATCGTTTTCTTCATTCCTTTCTGAGTAAGTGACGTGTGGAAACTACATACAACATCAGTGGTGATACACGTCAGCTGATTGGGACACCCATCGATACTGCCATTCACACTTCTGAATCTTTGCACAGTGCATCTAAAACTGTCAGAACTTGCAACTATAAGAAGCTACGTTAAGTTTTAAAAATGCAGCCCAAGACAAAACGCTTGCGGGAAAACACAGGCACTGATCATAGTCGCACTTCAGATGTCCCTATGGACAAAATGCTTGCTGTATTGAACCAACGTCTCCAGGAGCAGGCAGAAGCTATGGTATCCAATATGCGTGAAGCCGAAAAACGCATTGTAGACGGTGTTGCTGAACGCCTTGATGCTTTCATGGGTTATGTCAAACAGCTGGTTGGTAGAATCGACACCCTGGAGAAGGATGTGGAGGAACTGCGTTCACAACGAGATGAGCTACAAAGTAACTCGGAGCGCATGGATCACGAGATGGCTCGGCTGCGTGAGCTGGTCGTAAGCGTTGACAAGAAGCAGGCTGTGCAGGACGTGGCCAAAACTGCTCTTGACCTACGCATTCATGGAGTTCCTTATGCTGAAGGCGAGAATGTGAAGACGCTCTACAACACCCTATGCTATGCCGCTCATGAAGTAACTGTTATTTCAGACTTTTAAAATAAAAGTCAGAGAATAAGAGTTATTTTCTGACCAAAAAAATAAAAGTCTTCCGTAACTTTTATTCATGACTTTTATAATACTAGTCTAAAAATAACTGTTATTGTCCGACTGAAACACAAAAAATCAAAAATATCTCTTACCAATGACGTCACAAATTCTCATCTGTTGAAATTCGGTTGGAAGTTGTACTTATGTTGTTATGGTGCAATTTTTATTTACCTACATACGAATTCTTTAGGGCAAGAGGAACAAATATTGACCATCGTTAAAAATGTTGGTAATACTATATAATAAAATGTTTGCACCATAAGTTTAATATAAAAAAAAAACTTTATTTAATTAAATTTTAAACTGGTTACAATATTTTTTTAACACTGACTGCCTTTTGTCTATGTCTATGAGTGGAGTTAGCTTTAATTGAGTGAGTTTTAAAATTGCCCTTTGGATTGTTGATTGATAATGCACCGGCGACTCAATCCGATTGTTTAGTCTAAATCTTTTGGGGATTCTTTCTCATGGTAATTTTCCATTGAGGGTCCGAGAAGTGTGGGAACGAACTGATAAAGTAATTTGATTCGTTCTGGATGTTTAGTCTAAAGCTTGGGTACATTTGCAATTAGATATTGGCTGGTGGCGTACTAAGGTTATCTGAAGGGTGGATTCTGGGATGGTGTATGTGTGCGTAAGTGTGTGGGCGTATGGACATGTGCATAGAGTTATGTGAAACTATGGATATGTCACTCCCCCATTCTTTGAATTTGGCCTGTCCTCAGGTGGACAGTGTTGGGTATAGCATTACATTTTCTTCTATGTTAATTTGCCTTGGTAGATCATTTACAATTTCTGTGCTCTTTTGTGTATCTTCTTTTGGTTTTACATATTTTAAAATAAGTTTTCTTGGTATGCTCTTAAATTTATACAATAAGTACAATAAAATGCTTATAATAATGATAACAAAAGTTGTTTAAGTGATTATTTGGAATACATTATAATATTTTTTGTGTGATTCTATTATCTCTTTCGTTTGAAAATAAGATAATTATAATTAATTTGGAAATTTTTATATGTTATGGTATACTTGCATTCAAAAACAATTTTTCCTGTTTCTTTGTTAAATACTTTATCTTCATATAAGAAATATTTGTCGAATATATTTTCTGTTAAAATATTATTGCTTTCATCGGGATAAGGAATAATTTCAAAAACGGGCGATTTAACTATCTCTGAGGGAATATGGGAAATGATCAAAATTTTATTTGTGTCAGTTTTAAGCCAAGTGGAAGTTTTGATTTTCAACAATTTCTCAGGGTTCACGTTTTTTAAATAATCATGTTTTAATAATTTTGGATTGAATAAACCTAGTCTTGTCAGTTGCATCCCTAATTCGATATCTTCTACGTATTCTATAAAGTGTTGTAAATGAAATATTAAAACGCTGGCTTGTTGTTCCCTTTCTCCGTTTGCCTTTAATTTATTGATTACTTCAATTCCAAAATTTATGACATCGATAACACAGGAACACAAAATTAAACTTTGTGAAATTTCCACGAACCATTTCAAGTTTTCCATGATATTTGGGTGCTCCTGAGTAAATCTCCCATACAAAATTATTTTCCATCACCTACAGGTTCCGCGGTATAGCTAAGAATACAAAAAACCGGTGTTGGTCGACATTTTGAATTTCGTCGCCTATATAATTGGACTAACCTTTATTATTTTCGGTAGGACCTACTCTCAATACATCACGGCATTCCTAAAAAATAGTCCCCATTGTGAACCATTGCCCATGTCTTTGGAATTCGACGCCAAAGTTGAAAATCCCAAAATTGTAGAGATTTTTCTGATGTAAAAACAATTCTGAGGATTAAATCTTGAATGGAAGTAATTTTAACTATTCATTGTATCTATTGTTCATTGTATGCTTTAATTTCGGTTTAAAGCGTTTTCATGAGGACATTTTATTGGATTTCTTATACTAATAAAACCGATTTTTTTATTTCATTATCTACTCCTAAATGTAGTCAAATTTTAAAAAAGTCAAGGCATCCTACAGAATGGGAGTAAACATTTACATTTTTCTATGTATGTTCAGTGAACGTATTTTAGTTTCTTAGTTCTAGAGGTTGCCATGACTTATTCAAAATTTGACAACATTTAGGAGTAGATAATGAAATAAAAAAATCGGTTTTATTAGTATAAGAAATCCAATAAAATGTCCTCATGAAAACGCTTTAAACCGAAATTAAAGCATACAATGAACAATAGATACAATGAATAGTTAAAATTACTTCCATTCAAGATTTAATCCTCAGAATTGTTTTTACATCAGAAAAATCTCTACAATTTTGGGATTTTCAACTTTGGCGTCGAATTCCAAAGACATGGGCAATGGTTCACAATGGGGACTATTTTTTAGGAATGCCGTGATGTATTGAGAGTAGGTCCTACCGAAAATAATAAAGGTTAGTCCAATTATATAGGCCAAGTAATTCAAAATGTCGACCAACATCGGTTTTTTGTATTCTTAGCTATACCGCGGAACCTGTAGGTGATGGAAAATAATTTTGTATGGGACTTTTACTCAGGAGCACCCAATTATCATGGAAAACTAGAAATGGTTAGTGGAAATTTTTGGCTGTGTACCTGTGTAATCATATTTAAATCGTTGCTCTGAACGCTAGTATCTAATAAATTATTAATATTTCCTTCCATCATATCTTTATCATCTTGGTCTAATGTTCCGAATATGTATTTATATACTGATCTACAACATTGAATAAACCTCTCTTACTGCGTTTTGCTAATGTATTTCCGTTAATTTCTCTTTTAAGTTTTTCTACTAGATATCGGATTTGTATTATGTCATTAAATTCATTAGCTTCTCTCAAAAGACTTTCAAAAGTTTGTTTTTTGTTATGTTTACACTTAGATTATGATATTCATAATTAATCGGGATATCTATCATTGTTTTCATTAAGTTGTTGTTGTTGGGTCCGTTCATTTTCTTCTGCTTGCCTTAATTCCAGGCAAGCAGAAGAAAATTTCATCGTATTTACTTTTATTAATTTTTTTCTTCTTTTTAAATTTCGATTTATAGCGAATAATCTTTCTTCCCCTATTTGTTTCCTCAAAATGTTTTTCGTCAATTTTTCTCAAGGTTCCTGTCTTCTTAAATGGATTTGCAGTTTTGGAATTTACTAAAGGTGCTTGTCTATATTTTGTGTCTATTTCGTAATCATGACGTTTTTCATTAAGCTTTTCAATTCTATTTATTTTCTTTTCTTGTGTGTCGTAATCAGGGGTTCCTGCATACATAAATATGTTGGCTGGTATTTGATTTGTAGCATTATGTTTTGTTTTATGATTATAAATATACAGAATTAATTCAAATTTGGTATACCTGTTTTCAATGTCCGGTTCACTTCCTATGGTTCTCAGCTACTCATTTACCATTTTATGAAATCTTTCTACGTCCGATATGCCGTTTTTCTTGCTGTTACTTGAATTTGTACTCCTTCTGAATTTAACCATTTGTGTAAAGCTACACACATAAATGCTGAATCCTTATCTGCTTTGATTTCTTGTGGTTTTCCCATTTCGTTAAATACTTTCATGATAGCTCTTTTAGCTTCTAACCAATCCCTACTTGTGACTTCTACTAAAGTAGCAAATTTTGAGTAAGCGTCGATACATGATAAACTTTGTTGGTTACCCACCATATAAAAATCCATGACAAATTTCTCTCTTATATTTTGAATTTCTGGTGTAAGTTCGAATGTCAATTTGGTATTTCTATGTTCCGTTTTAGCAATGTTGCAAATTTCACATTCATTTGTTATATTCTGAATTAATTTTTGATAATCAGGGAAGTAATATTTTTCTCTAAACCATTTAGTAGTTTTTTCGATTCCTGGATGTAAGAGGTCTTTGTGTCATTTCAATATTTTTTCTTTAAAGTCTGCGTATGTCAGTATGTCTTCAAGTCTTGCCGTACATCTTACTAATTTCGTCAAATGACTTGCATTAATAATTTCCACATAAGCTTTTTGGAATATAAGGAAATCTGAATCGTAATGAAAATATATTGCGCTCTTCTTGGTACATAGGTATTCTTTAATTATTTCTTTTGCTAAAGTTACCGTCATTTCTTTATAATTAATTTGAATTTTTAATTTGTGGAAATAAGGCGTTACTTCTGTTTTATCTTCACCTCCTTTAATTACTTCAATTTGTCGGGAAAAATAATTAAATGGTCTCTCAGTTATAGAAATATAGTTCTGGTTATCTTCTTGAGCACTGTGTGCTCAGCAACATAATTTTCTTTACCTGGCAAATATTTAATCTGATAATCAAATTCGTTTAATTTTATTTTCCACCGTTGTAGTTTCATATTTGGTTCTTTTATATTATTTAGTCAGACTAAAGGTTTATGGTCGCTTAATATTTCAAATGACCTACCAAATAAATATGATCTAAAATATTTGGTAGCCCATACGATTGCTAAAAGTTCCTTTTCAATAGTCGCGTAATTTATTTCGTGTTCGTTAAGAGTTCTGATAGCATAACAGATTGGTTTATGATTTTGTGATAGTACTGCTCCTATAGCCATGTTGCTTGCGTCCGTTGTTAGAAAAAATGGTTTATTAAAGTCGGGATAAATTAAAATTGGGTCTGAGGTAATTAAAACTTTCATTTTTTCAAATGCTTCTATGTAAGGTTTGTCTTTAGTATTGATTGTGGCGCTTTTCTTTAATTTCACTGTCATTGGTTTTACGATATGTGCAAAGTCTGGTATGAATTTTCGATAAAATCCACACAATTCTAGAAATGATTTAATTTCTTTTGGAGATTTTGTTATTGGAAAATACCAATATGGTTTAATACCTGTAGTAGTTATTACGTGACCTAAAAACTCTGTTTCCTTTTTCATGAATTCACATTTGTCTAGTTGTAATTTTAAATTTGCATCACGTAATTTTTGAAATACCTTTTTCAATGATGAAATGTGTTCTTCCAATGAAGTGGAAAAAATTATAATATCATCTAGATATACCAAACAATCTGTATAGATTAAATCTTCTAATAAATTGTTCATACATCTTTGGAAAGTGGCGGGGGCGTTTTTAAGACCAAATGGCATTCGTGTGTATTCGTAATGACCGTGTTTTGTGGAGAATGCTGTTTTAGCTATTGATTCTGGTTCCATTTGAATTTGATGGAATCCTTTGGCTAAATCAATGGTAGTGAAATATTGACATCTTTCCAATTTGTCTAATGTTTCATCCATTCTGGGTATCGGAAATTTATCATTGATAGTGATCTTATTTAAATTTCTGTAATCCACTTCTAATCTAAATTTCATTTTGCCTGATGCATCGCTCTTTTTTGGAACTATCCAAATTTCATTTATTTGTTTATTAACTTCTTCATCAAAGGTTTGAGGGTATTTATATGGCTTCCTATATACTGGGTCTTCATGTTTTGTTTGTATTGAATGTTTAATAGTACTTGTAAAAGTCAAATTCTCACCTTCCTTGTACTGAATGTCATTGTATTCAAATAAAACTTTCTTTAAATTTTCTTTTTCTTCCTGGCTCAAATGTTCTAATCTGTATTCATTACATTCTTTTAATTCATTATTAATGGCAAAATTAAATGATTGGTCCTTTGATAAGGGATTAAGGATTAAGGCATTCTAACGCGGTCTTATCCTCTTTAATCTCCTTTTTAACTGATGGTGGACTAAGGCATTTTACTGCGGTCTTGTCCTTTCCTACATCGTTCTCACCATATTTTATAAAAAGTAATGTGTCTCCTAACGTCACTGTCTCTTCTGCGTAATTTATTTTTGCTATACTTTCTTTCAAATAATCTCTACCTATTAAAATGTTATAATTTTCAGAGAATTTATGTAAATAAAATTATTGTTTAACTGGACAGATTTTACATGGATCCAATGTAATACTTTTATTTAATTCCATTGACCCATTTATTGTGAATACTTTTAATTTTTTATCTTGTTCCTCATTATTTCCAAAATTCTGCGTCATTATATTGATAGATGACCCTGTATCTATCATAGCTCTAAGAAGTTTTCCTTTAATCATTACTCTGACATTATGGGCAACCTTTTCTGTATCCGAAGCAGTTTGCTGAAAATTTACGTCTATTCTATTCTGTGCACTGTCACTCTCTCTTTGTCTTTTAACAGGTGCATTCGGAGAATTATTGGAAGTTGATGCTTGGAAATTTAAGGGGTTTTGGGCCCTACCTTGATCTAAGTTCCTCCTACACTCTTGATAATTTCCCTGATTTTGAGGGGGAATTTGATTTCTATTTGGTGAACTTTGAGAAGTTGTTGAATTTGAATTATTATTGTTGTTTCTTGGATAACTATAGGAGGGGGAATTGTTCCTTTGATAATAGTAATTTTGATGTGTATTTCCCGAATTCCTTCGACTATCGTTGCGCCTGGGTTTATAATTATCAAAAGGGTCTGCATCCCAGTGACCTAGAATCATTGCTGCTTCTTTAAGATTGGCAATTGTTGTTATATCTTTTTTGGACAAGGAAGTATACAATCTATCAGGAAGTTTTCTTTCGATACAATCCCTAATTGTTTTTTTTAAGGAACTTGTGTAAATTAGCTTGTCTGTTGGATCTGATTCTAATTCTAACTTATTGTGTACATTTGATGATCTGGATTTTAGTTCGTTTACGAACTTACTGATTCTTCCTTGGTATGGGGTGTCACGAACGTGCTGTATGATGTCCTCGTATGGCCTGTGATCCTTGAAAGCTTTAATTAGGGCCACTTTTGCTGTTCCCCATGTATTCGACTTTTCTTCCTCGATGACTGCTTGCGCGGAATCGACGATGGTCCTCTCAATGGCTCCATAGATGATGTGGGTTTGGCGAACATCTTGAATAGGGTAAAGTTGCAGTAAGTACTCTACTCTGGCAATATAGCGACTTAATTTCGATGGGTTGCCGTCGAAATAAGGTAGCTCTTTGATTTGTCCGATAAGCTGATTCAGATGCAGCAAAGACAACTGCGGTAGCACTGGTGTGTAGCATATCACGAATGATTCTAACAGCAACGAAAGATGGTAGGTGTAGCTTCAAGTGGGGCACGCGCTGGTTCCGGCTCTTGTTTCGTCGGTAAAGGGAGTGAGTTTCCAATTTGATCCACAGTGCTACTTGCTCGCATATGTATATAAAACATCCTATTTAAATTCGCGTGCGAACTGACTTTGAGGTTAATTGTAGGGGGACAGAACTAAGATTGGGGTAAAGAGGAAGGGAATACCTGAAAAGAAGGGTGCTGCCTAGATGGAATGGCAGCAGCTGATGTGAGTGTGTCGGTGCCAGCAGCGAAGATGTTGTTTGCCGCTGACATTGCCCACCCTACCATGATCACCACAGCCGCATAACCTGACACAGGTTGGTGATCCCTTCGACACACACCTAACTCCTAATCATCTTCATCGCTGCAAGCTTCCATTCGAAAAAAATTTAGCAATTCATGTTTATAATAGGTTTAATACAAGAAAAGTAATACTAACAAAGGTGAACATTAAAGTTACAAAGTTGGGGTTCATATAAAGTTTATGCTAAGCTCATATTAAATGAGTATATTTAAACCAAAGCAAGAAAATTTAATTTGAATTAAAAATTGATTTCAAAAATATTAAATGTAATTGAATTCACTGAGCAAGTATTTTAGTCATGGGGGAATTTGTTTTAAAATATCAAAATCATTGGGATATTATTGTATACAGTCAATCAAAAATGTAGCATTACGACCGGAGCCGATCACTTACCCAAAATATCCAACGTTGAAAGCGCTTTCAATATGTTGTATTATTGGCTGTAATTTTGTTTATAAATTTGGAAAATGCATTTTAATTGACTGTATGTAAAGATAAATTAGGGAAAAACACTTTCAGGGGCTTAAACACTTGCTCTCATGACGAGATTTGCTTACTGCATAACGAATTCTTTGATTACACTAGGATTTAAGGTAATTTACGTTAACTGCTTATTTGATATTTATGTTTTAATTAATTTAGCAATAAAGAAATGTAATTTAAATTACGAATAGGAATTTAGTTGATAAAAATTTAACTGATTTAAATTTAAATTGTGCTAGATTGGATCACAAAGTGGGTGTTGCAGGCTTGGGCCTGCCCACTTGCGCACTTTCAGCAGAGGGCTGCACTATGTAGGTATGTGAGACACAGGGTGCACTATGTTGTTGGCACTGACGTGCATGAATTTGTACGGAATTGTTTGGACCAGAATTCACAAGAATTTTCGGCGTGGACGCTAGGTGGCAACGCTGGTTGAAATTTTCACAGTTTTCTTGATTAGATTAGTTCACTTTCTTGATTAGACTTCTGTTTGATGCTCTATGATGAATGTGGAGAGCTGATGAAAATCCTGACAATCCTGTGGCGTTTGTGGTAGAAGGAGTAAACTCGACTTCAATTTTCCACAATGCAGACGAAAATCTGGGAGGAAAATTTTCCTGGGCCGTAAGCCACGTGAAGGAGTAAACTCGACTTCAATTTTCCAAGATGCAGATGAAAATCTGGGAGGAAAATTTCCCCGGGCCGTCAGCCACGTGAAGGAGTAAACTCGACTTCCAAGAATTTTCCTATAAAACGCATTACTTTATAACTTACTTACTTTATAACTTACTTCCTTTAATCAACAGGAACGGACTGGTAAAAGAAAACCTTATAAAAGGCTGAGGATGTCTGATATTTTCCACGATTTGGTTTGGGTAGATCTCTGGGTTTAAAAAAAATACGCTCAGTAGAGAACGATCTTCACACGGCCAAGGTTCAAAACGGAAAGACCGAATAATCGAAATGCATCAGGCAGCCAGGCCTGTTTATCGAAAAAGTGTGGGACCAGAGTTGCTCAAAAAGTCTTTATCGAACACGTCTTTTCAGTGTTGTAAAAACCGTAATTATTTGAATTTGGCACTGCCATTTTAATTCCTGGCGGCAACTTCAAAAACTGGCGGGAATTTTAAATTGAAGTGGGAAATTTAAAAATTGAAAATATTAACGACAAGCGCCCTACAGGTGGGTTTGCCATGTTTAATATTTTAATATTTTGTTTTCAATATTGACACTTTAAATTTCAAGCGCGTATTGACCGAATTGGATTTTTATTTTAGTTTCTGCGTGCGAAAATAACACATAGATTCTTTAGCGGATCTCGATATTTGTCGTTTTGTATGTTCACGGATTTTTCGCTGATCAGGACAAGCTAGTCGTATAGTAATATCCTTTAGTTGATCAGTACCGATGACTTTTAAAATGACTTCAAGATCCTACCAGCTGCGCCAATAAAATGTGTGCACCATAAGTTTAATATAAAAAAAAAACTTTATTTAATTTAATTTTAAAGTGGTTACAATATTTTTTTATTTAGAAGAACACTGACTGTCTTTTGACAAGTCTCAAACTGAACTCGCTTCTTAACTTAAACTTCTTTGATGATCATACCTCGGTTCTGAGCTTTAGAGCTTTCTATGAGTGGAGTTAGCTTTAATTGAGTGAGTTTTAAAATGGCCCTTTGGATTGTTGACTGATAATGCACCGGCGACTCAATCCGATTGTTTAGTCTAAATCTTTTGGGGATTCTTTCTCATGGAACGAACTGATAATGTAATTTGATTCGTTCTGGATGTTTAGTCTAAAACTTATAATCATTTGCAATTAGATATTGGCTGGTAACGTACTAAGGTTATCTGAAGGGTGGATTCTGGGATGGTGTATGTGTGTGTAAGTGTGTTGGCGTATGGACATGTGCATAGAGTTATGTGAAACTATGGATATGTCACTATATATAAGCGGACTCACCCCCGAAATTCGCGAAAAAATTATCCTCAATGGACCGCGATTTCTTAAGAATTTACGTGCAAAAAGAACTTGGCGGTCGGCCATGGTTCTCTTGGAATTGAAATTTAAAGTTCCCAGTTTTGCTATAACGTTTTGCTTTTCTAACGTTTGCTATAAAAATCATGTATGAATATATACACACTTTTCCATTTTTGTCAAAATAAGACTAATTTAAAATTCCAAAAATCTGTTAATTTGGTATTAAAAGGGAACTAATCCCCACAACCGCGTAAAAATGATCCTTGATGCACAGCGATTTCTTAAGAACTCTCATAACCATGGATGACCACATGTTTATTTTTATTATGATAATCAGAAGAAATCGCAGTCCAAGGAATATTATATATTTCAATCTTTCTTTAAGTCTTTTTCACCCAAAGGCAAACGTCTAGATAGAATTTGTTTTTCTCAGCGACACAAGAATCCTTATTAAATGCACAAAAAAAGTTGGGGGTCCTTGGATGGCTATGATCGTTCCTGGCCGTCACTAAAATCTCGATACAGCATTGTGATAACAATCATATGTCCTTTATAGACCACGCTCCACTCATAACATGATTATTTTTTTAGGAACTCATTTAAACGTAATGACTTTTGTTGGGGCGGCGCACAGTGGCGCCTTTTGACTTTTTTTTGGTAATAAATCATAACTTTTGAACCAGTGAAGATAATTGAATTTTGTAAACGGCAAATGATAGATAATTGATCCACCTTTCAAATTATTGCTTGAGACAGGGAGTGGGCGTGGCAGAGGCGTACTTACAAATCGGCAAAGTCAGAATTTAAAAACAAATCCATTTTTTTCCGACAAAAAAAAACTTTTTTTAAAAAGTTTTTGTTTTTTTTAGTTTCTTTTTTCATGTTGTAATTTTTAAAACTTATTAAAAAAAAATAAATAAAAAATTGGAATTTTAAAAAAAAATTTTTTTTTTTTTTTTAAATTACGTTTTGTTTAGTTTATTTTTTTATGTTTTAATTTTTAAAAACTAAAAAAACAAAAAAAAAAAAATTAAAGTTTTTTTTTAAAAATAAAACTTTTTATATTTCATGTTTTTTGAAATAATGGTCACAATTTGGTAAACTTGGTAAATCCAATAGACTTAACATTTCTGGACTATAATTACTAGATTCTAACTCTTTTCTTGACTTAACATGCCGCAATGAGGAAATTAGAGGATCAGAAGATGCAGCCAACATATTGAACAGATCCTCAATTTCCCTCATTCTTGATGTCTTAAATGTATTCAGCAATCTGTATTTTTTATAAAATTTGTTTAGCGATTCCTGCGCTTCTTCGGAAAGCTCTCCAATTGGCAAACACTGGTATTCGATTATTTCTTTTCCATGCGCCAATATCTTATGGACTGTCGGGGTCAATTTCTTTTGTGGATACAATTCCTCTAAAAGTGATGCCGTTTTTGAGGCATATTCTCCATATTTTGTAGAGTTAACCTTTTCCTTGCAGTTTAAAACATTTAAGATGGTTCCCAACCTTTTAACTATTTCATTGTTAATTCCAGTGATTCGAGTAACAACTTCATGTTGTTCAAAAAATCTCCTCGAAGTATTTCCATTATTTGAGTTTCCGTATCCGTATTTAGGGAAATCTACTTTTAATCCAACTTCCTTGAAAAAATCGTTCTGTATTCTCTTCTTTCTGATGCTTTCCTTATCCTTATTTGATGTGTTTTCTTCAAAGTGTTCATTTTCGTTTGGAATAATATACGCTAGTTTCAGCAAGAACTCCATACACCTTATCCGAGCATGTAAGGGTGAAATTCCATATTCATAATTTTCCTCATCTGTAGAATCGTTCAAATCTTTTCCAAAATTCTTTTGCGTCCTTTTGCAGATTGGGCATGACTTCGTTGACTTAGTATTTGTCAGTTCATTAACGACTTTTCCGTCAACCATGGTCAGGTGAAATTCATAGTAACATTTAACATATTTTCCTTCACTAATTTCCAGTTTTACGGGCTTTATCTTGCGAATTTGTTCTTTAATGTCATTCACAGTGTCTTTTATCAGTTCCGGTGATTCCCTTGCGAATTGAAACATAATTGGTCGGCAATAATGTACTGATGACGGACGAGGGTTTTTCCAATATTCAAACTCATCAGATTTAATTCTCAAGGGAACAACGGATGCCATAAACATATTTCCGTCCGATACTGTAGGGTCATCGGAAGATATCCTTTGTTTATAAACGCTTTGTCCAGATGATCCATCGCAGCCCCATTTACTGATCAGTGTCAGTTTTTCCGGAAGATTTTCCATCTCATTTACAGGAAGACTTTCCAGAATTCGTTTTGCTGTGTGATTCATAAGATCCTGGAAATTGGTTTTCGCAGATACTTCCGTAAATTCCGTATTGGGTGGTCGTGAACTTTCCTTTGCTTTTGAAATATACTTGTATCCGGGTAAAAGGTCGACTCCGTGCCGCAGTAAAGATTTCCGTAATATCTCATACTTTTCTTTTGAAAGTTCTAAGTCCATAAATAAAGCCAATGCCTCTTCCAAGCCATACTTCTTAATAAGTCCATTCGGAGGCGTGGGAATGCTTTCCTTAATCCTTATAAGTCGAGGCGGACTTGCCTCAGCAACCGATTCTATAATCTGCGCTCTCACTTTTTCATTGTCCTTTTTATATTTTAAAGAAAGCGCTTCGGAAACATTTTCCGTGGTTAAATCATCAGTTGCATCTTTCAGTTTTCTTTTCCTTGTGCGTTCCTGACAATCCTCCATACTTTTAGATGGTCTTCCTCTTCCACGACCTGTTGATGTGGTGGGCTCTTCCTCGGCCGGTATATCCAGGATAGTTTCGTCATTGAGCCAGTCCTCGTATTTCATTGCAAACCTCCCTGCGTTGCGGCTGACATTCGTCCATTTCAATTTAATGCTTGCATATGTCAGATTAAGAGTGTGTAATATATTTTCGTTGCTCTGTTTTAGTTCTTCTATAACAGCTTCTTTGAACTCCGAATAGGTAGTTGTTGACCTAAACAGTTCATATAATTTTGAGTTGTTTTATAGCCATTTTTAACTAAAAAATAAGGAGAATACAAAGAACGTGTCTCGTCAACTTTCAGTCATAGACTAATCCAGGGATTAAGCCTACAATGCAATATATAGTGTGAGGTATTACCTGATAGGTACAAACAGGTAAAGAGTTTATCAAACGCCTTAAAAAGTGAAACGCCAACCTTACGCAATTTTTTTGCGGGTGTTCAAATTAAATTCCAGCCTACCTGTAGGAGACTGCAAGCTTATATTTTTCTGTCAATGAATGCCTACCTGTATGCACCTGCTAAATCAGAGGACAGTTATATGTTGTTTTGATTCTACATACTACTATATGTACCTGCATAATTTACCTTTGCATACTACCTGAAGGTAACGCCTCGGTTTTTCAATATTTTTGATAACTAATTGCCAGGCAAAACATATAAAAATTGTAAAATAAAATCCCCATTTGACAATCAATAATAACATAAAAAACGTTTCCCATGAATAGAGATGGTCATTTCACAAGGTAGCGCCATATGCAATTTCTTGGACCATGACTTTTTTCCCCTTTTTGGCTCTTAAAACCGCGGACGCAGGCGGACGCAGCTACAACTTTCGTAATATCAAGAAGAAAGTCCAAATAACGTTTTACGGAAGTATAAAAAAATAGTATTAAATAGTTTTTTTTTATTTTCCATCAAAGTTGAAAAATATGGAAAAAATGGACGTTTCGCAAATAACTCATAACTAAGAGATGCGCATGGCAAACTGCAATATGTTTTACTTTTTTTACTCTTAACTAACACACCAATCCGTGGAAAAAAGAAGCAAAGCGATTCGATACCTAGTTTTTAAGAAAAACCCCCCGGAAGTGCGAAAAATTACCTAAAAACGGTGTGTTTTTTTTAAGTGAAAAATTGTTCAACTTTGAAAATTCATATCTTTTACAAAAATTTTTTGATTTGAAAAAGGGTTACATATTTGTAATAGTGGATCAATTACCTGTCGATTGGTATGGGTCACAACAATATTTTTTTATTTAGAAGAACACTGACTGTCTTTTGACAAGTCTCAAACTGAACTCGCTTCTTAACTTAAACTTCTTTGATGATCATACCTCGGTTCTGAGCTTTAGAGCTTTCTATGAGTGGAGTTAGCTTTAATTGAGTGAGTTTTAAAATGGCCCTTTGGATTGTTGACTGATAATGCACCGGCGACTCAATCCGATTGTTTAGTCTAAATCTTTTGGGGATTCTTTCTCATGGAACGAACTGATAATGTAATTTGATTCGTTCTGGATGTTTAGTCTAAAACTTATAATCATTTGCAATTAGATATTGGCTGGTAACGTACTAAGGTTATCTGAAGGGTGGATTCTGGGATGGTGTATGTGTGTGTAAGTGTGTTGGCGTATGGACATGTGCATAGAGTTATGTGAAACTATGGATATGTCACTATATATAAGCGGACTCACCCCCGAAATTCGCGAAAAAATTATCCTCAATGGACCGCGATTTCTTAAGAATTTACGTGCAAAAAGAACTTGGCGGTCGGCCATGGTTCTCTTGGAATTGAAATTTAAAGTTCCCAGTTTTGCTATAACGTTTTGCTTTTCTAACGTTTGCTATAAAAATCATGTATGAATATATACACACTTTTCCATTTTTGTCAAAATAAGACTAATTTAAAATTCCAAAAATCTGTTAATTTGGTATTAAAAGGGAACTAATCCCCACAACCGCGTAAAAATGATCCTTGATGCACAGCGATTTCTTAAGAACTCTCATAACCATGGATGACCACATGTTTATTTTTATTATGATAATCAGAAGAAATCGCAGTCCAAGGAATATTATATATTTCAATCTTTCTTTAAGTCTTTTTCACCCAAAGGCAAACGTCTAGATAGAATTTGTTTTTCTCAGCGACACAAGAATCCTTATTAAATGCACAAAAAAAGTTGGGGGTCCTTGGATGGCTATGATCGTTCCTGGCCGTCACTAAAATCTCGATACAGCATTGTGATAACAATCATATGTCCTTTATAGACCACGCTCCACTCATAACATGATTATTTTTTTAGGAACTCATTTAAACGTAATGACTTTTGTTGGGGCGGCGCACAGTGGCGCCTTTTGACTTTTTTTTGGTAATAAATCATAACTTTTGAACCAGTGAAGATAATTGAATTTTGTAAACGGCAAATGATAGATAATTGATCCACCTTTCAAATTATTGCTTGAGACAGGGAGTGGGCGTGGCAGAGGCGTACTTACAAATCGGCAAAGTCAGAATTTAAAAACAAATCCATTTTTTTCCGACAAAAAAAAACTTTTTTTAAAAAGTTTTTGTTTTTTTTAGTTTCTTTTTTCATGTTGTAATTTTTAAAACTTATTAAAAAAAAATAAATAAAAAATTGGAATTTTTAAAAAAAATTTTTTTTTTTTTTTTAAATTACGTTTTGTTTAGTTTATTTTTTTATGTTTTAATTTTTAAAAACTAAAAAAACAAAAAGAAAAAAATTAAAGTTTTTTTTTAAAAATAAAAATTTTTATATTTCATGTTTTTTGAAATAATGGTCACAATTTGGTAAACTTGGTAAATCCAATAGACTTAACATTTCTGGACTATAATTACTAGATTCTAACTCTTTTCTTGACTTAACATGCCGCAATGAGGAAATTAGAGGATCAGAAGATGCAGCCAACATATTGAACAGATCCTCAATTTCCCTCATTCTTGATGTCTTAAATGTATTCAGCAATCTGTATTTTTTATAAAATTTGTTTAGCGATTCCTGCGCTTCTTCGGAAAGCTCTCCAATTGGCAAACACTGGTATTCGATTATTTCTTTTCCATGCGCCAATATCTTATGGACTGTCGGGGTCAATTTCTTTTGTGGATACAATTCCTCTAAAAGTGATGCCGTTTTTGAGGCATATTCTCCATATTTTGTAGAGTTAACCTTTTCCTTGCAGTTTAAAACATTTAAGATGGTTCCCAACCTTTTAACTATTTCATTGTTAATTCCAGTGATTCGAGTAACAACTTCATGTTGTTCAAAAAATCTCCTCGAAGTATTTCCATTATTTGAGTTTCCGTATCCGTATTTAGGGAAATCTACTTTTAATCCAACTTCCTTGAAAAAATCGTTCTGTATTCTCTTCTTTCTGATGCTTTCCTTATCCTTATTTGATGTGTTTTCTTCAAAGTGTTCATTTTCGTTTGGAATAATATACGCTAGTTTCAGCAAGAACTCCATACACCTTATCCGAGCATGTAAGGGTGAAATTCCATATTCATAATTTTCCTCATCTGTAGAATCGTTCAAATCTTTTCCAAAATTCTTTTGCGTCCTTTTGCAGATTGGGCATGACTTCGTTGACTTAGTATTTGTCAGTTCATTAACGACTTTTCCGTCAACCATGGTCAGGTGAAATTCATAGTAACATTTAACATATTTTCCTTCACTAATTTCCAGTTTTACGGGCTTTATCTTGCGAATTTGTTCTTTAATGTCATTCACAGTGTCTTTTATCAGTTCCGGTGATTCCCTTGCGAATTGAAACATAATTGGTCGGCAATAATGTACTGATGACGGACGAGGGTTTTTCCAATATTCAAACTCATCAGATTTAATTCTCAAGGGAACAACGGATGCCATAAACATATTTCCGTCCGATACTGTAGGGTCATCGGAAGATATCCTTTGTTTATAAACGCTTTGTCCAGATGATCCATCGCAGCCCCATTTACTGATCAGTGTCAGTTTTTCCGGAAGATTTTCCATCTCATTTACAGGAAGACTTTCCAGAATTCGTTTTGCTGTGTGATTCATAAGATCCTGGAAATTGGTTTTCGCAGATACTTCCGTAAATTCCGTATTGGGTGGTCGTGAACTTTCCTTTGCTTTTGAAATATACTTGTATCCGGGTAAAAGGTCGACTCCGTGCCGCAGTAAAGATTTCCGTAATATCTCATACTTTTCTTTTGAAAGTTCTAAGTCCATAAATAAAGCCAATGCCTCTTCCAAGCCATACTTCTTAATAAGTCCATTCGGAGGCGTGGGAATGCTTTCCTTAATCCTTATAAGTCGAGGCGGACTTGCCTCAGCAACCGATTCTATAATCTGCGCTCTCACTTTTTCATTGTCCTTTTTATATTTTAAAGAAAGCGCTTCGGAAACATTTTCCGTGGTTAAATCATCAGTTGCATCTTTCAGTTTTCTTTTCCTTGTGCGTTCCTGACAATCCTCCATACTTTTAGATGGTCTTCCTCTTCCACGACCTGTTGATGTGGTGGGCTCTTCCTCGGCCGGTATATCCAGGATAGTTTCGTCATTGAGCCAGTCCTCGTATTTCATTGCAAACCTCCCTGCGTTGCGGCTGACATTCGTCCATTTCAATTTAATGCTTGCATATGTCAGATTAAGAGTGTGTAATATATTTTCGTTGCTCTGTTTTAGTTCTTCTATAACAGCTTCTTTGAACTCCGAATAGGTAGTTGTTGACCTAAACAGTTCATATAATTTTGAGTTGTTTTATAGCCATTTTTAACTAAAAAATAAGGAGAATACAAAGAACGTGTCTCGTCAACTTTCAGTCATAGACTAATCCAGGGATTAAGCCTACAATGCAATATATAGTGTGAGGTATTACCTGATAGGTACAAACAGGTAAAGAGTTTATCAAACGCCTTAAAAAGTGAAACGCCAACCTTACGCAATTTTTTTGCGGGTGTTCAAATTAAATTCCAGCCTACCTGTAGGAGACTGCAAGCTTATATTTTTCTGTCAATGAATGCCTACCTGTATGCACCTGCTAAATCAGAGGACAGTTATATGTTGTTTTGATTCTACATACTACTATATGTACCTGCATAATTTACCTTTGCATACTACCTGAAGGTAACGCCTCGGTTTTTCAATATTTTTGATAACTAATTGCCAGGCAAAACATATAAAAATTGTAAAATAAAATCCCCATTTGACAATCAATAATAACATAAAAAACGTTTCCCATGAATAGAGATGGTCATTTCACAAGGTAGCGCCATATGCAATTTCTTGGACCATGACTTTTTTCCCCTTTTTGGCTCTTAAAACCGCGGACGCAGGCGGACGCAGCTACAACTTTCGTAATATCAAGAAGAAAGTCCAAATAACGTTTTACGGAAGTATAAAAAAATAGTATTAAATAGTTTTTTTTTATTTTCCATCAAAGTTGAAAAATATGGAAAAAATGGACGTTTCGCAAATAACTCATAACTAAGAGATGCGCATGGCAAACTGCAATATGTTTTACTTTTTTTACTCTTAACTAACACACCAATCCGTGGAAAAAAGAAGCAAAGCGATTCGATACCTAGTTTTTAAGAAAAACCCCCCGGAAGTGCGAAAAATTACCTAAAAACGGTGTGTTTTTTTTAAGTGAAAAATTGTTCAACTTTGAAAATTCATATCTTTTACAAAAATTTTTTGATTTGAAAAAGGGTTACATATTTGTAATAGTGGATCAATTACCTGTCGATTGGTATGGGTCACAACTTTCTAGGACAAAGTCGAAAAAGTGATTTATTGCACGTTTTTTGGCCCAAGGCGCCACTGTGCGGCGGCTTGGGGGAGAGTTGGAGAGGAAGAGCGAAGGGCAGTGCGAGCGAGTGAGATGTGGAGATCTGGAGAAAACTGCCGCTCGACACTGCCTGCCGAAATGAAACGCCCTTTTGGCGTGAACATTCTCCCCCCCCCCCCCCCCCCCCCCCTTGCGAGGACCACCGTAGCAAGACCCTCAGTAGAGTAGACTCAGGAACATGATTAAAGCGAAGATCGGCCTTCCTTATGAAGTAGAGTGTGGTGGCCCTTTCCACACTTGCGGCAGTGGTCATCACTGCGGCAGGAGTCCTCGGAATGATCGTGGGCCAAGCAATTGGAACAGTACCTGTGGATACGTACTTTCTGGAGCCGTTTCTCGGCACTAAGCCGCAGAAAGCGGTGGCATTTCCGTAGCGGATGGATCTTTTGGCAGACTCGGCATTGGTAGGATGTAATACCTCGGGAACGTCTGCCATCCAAGGCGGGATATGGAACCCAATAGTCGGATTTCTTTGTAGGAAAGACCCTTATAATCGCGTCCGGATCGGAAATTCTATTAGACCCACACGCGTTGGAAACACGCGCTGAGAAGGACGAAATTCTGTATGGGATTGAGGCCGATACTGGCCCTGGAGGTTTGGATGGAATCGAAGTCATTGTAGAATTGTTGCGTGGAAGCAACAGCGTATGATGCCGACTTTGGCAAGTGAAACAAGTGTTAGGGCTTGTGCAATCCTGCAATTTATGGCTGCTTGCAAAGCAGCTGGAACATAGCTGTTTATCTTGGATGTAGGCTGAACGATTATTTAACCGCATTTGGAGAAAGCGTGGACATATACGAATGGGGTGTTTTTCCTTTAAACACAGATCGCAGCCTTTGGGTGTTGGAAGTACCCTCGTGGAAAATGAATTTATTTTTGGAAGTTCTGCCAATGCATTTGTGGCTTTGGACTGGACTTGAAGTAAATTAGCAGGCCGGATGCTATTGACGGCCTCTAGAGTTCGATGGCGGTTAGTTAACAAGGAATTAAGCTCGAGCCAAGTGGGAGTTTCGGCTTTATTTTGGATGGATTGCCTCCATAATGAGAGCGTGAGCTTCGGAAGCTTTGTGGAGCACATGTAAACGAGGAGAGGGTCCCAATTCTCAATGTTAATGCCGGAAATTTGTAGGGACGTTAGGCAACCTTGAATGGTGTGCTGAAGTTCCTTTAAGGCTGCTCCAGACTCTTGTGCTATGGATTGCACATTGAAAAAGGATTTAAGGTGGCTGTTAACCTGCAATCGCTTATTTTCGAAACGCTCAGTGAGATTTGGCCAAGCTGAGCGAAAGCCTTCATTGGTGAGTGTGTTTTTGAATTTAAATGACTTGATTAACTTTTCAACGGAAGTGAGACTAGGATTGTCTATATATATCGCCTTGAAAAGGTCCCGGAAAGTCGGCCAGCGAAGATAATCGCCCGAGAAAACCTCTGTTTCGATAGGAGGGAGTCGACAGCCATAAGATCTCGAACTTTGGGACGGAGTTACTGGAGCTTGAGATACTTGGGAGGAGCCCTGTTGGATTTCGATTTGCTCGAGAATCTGAGCGGCGAACTTTTCGTATACATCGTACGTTTCGTTGTATTTCGCTTTAAGAATGGATTTGGCGTCTGTGGCGCTCTCGCCTGCAGCCACAATGCATTCGGAGCATGTGTCGTATGCCTCCTTTACCTTTTGCCATAAGGAGCTGACGTGCTCCCTACGGATTTTGCAGGCGGATAAGGTTGGTGTCAGTGTTGTGTATATAAGCATTATCATTACTTTTTCATTATCATTAGAAAAATAATGCTAAATAATTAAATATTTTTTAAAAAGTAATGCTAATGAAAATTCAGTTCATTATTTTTTGAAAAAGTAATGGCAATTGAATAGCATTGCATTACTTTTCAAAAAAATAATGCCAATGAAAAAATAATTCATTACTTCTGGTAAAAGTAATGCTAATGCGGTTATTCCACTACATTGGTCGGCTCATTCATTAGAACAATTTTTTCTCAGCCTATACGATTTTACGTAGGTGCGAGCAAGACAGATATATGTCAGCTGCAATGAGCAATTAATGAGCAAAATTTTAAAAACCGAAGGCCACCATTTTATTTTTTTTTGTATGAGCAAAATTGAATCTAAAAAGTACAATTTTGCTCATTTATTAGAGCTACAGTAAATCGGATCTTGCTCGCACCTACGTAAAATCGTATGGGCTGAGAAAAAATTGTACTAATGAATGATCCGAACGATGTAGTGGAATAACCGCATAATGGAAAAATATTTCATTACACTTGAAAAATTCAATTCTAATGCTTATTTTTCAGTAAAAATAATAATGGTAATTGAACATTTTCTAAATAAATAGAAAATATCAGACCTTTTTAAATGTGACTTCTTATTAGAGACCTGCACGATACGATGCCGATGCCGATTCCACGAGTAAAAGTAATCAAGTTGGCGATGCCACGATTATATTTTGTAATCATGTAATCGTGTCAGAAGATGCCGAGTATACTCGGCATCGTAGAATCGTACGAGTAGCATCGTAGCATCGCCAACAAATTTCCAATTTGACATTTCAAAATACATTTTATTGAAATTTCCTCTTCTTCTAAAGAATTTGCAAGAAAATTTTTTGTTATGGATATGGTTCTCTAATGGCTCTTCTTCTTTCAAAGAATTCGCGGTCTTATTTTGGTCAAGATTTCGTGTATGTATGTCGGCTTCCTAGACGGTAAAACATAAAAAAAAATCCTCTTCTTCCAAAGAATTCGCGGTCTCATATTGTTAAAGAGTTAATTTATGGTCTTAGGTGGATAGGACTAACAATTGTAATATCTTGGTCTACATTGGTTTCTCTTTTTCTGACAAGAATTTTGGTTGATTTTCTTTAATAAAAAAAAACACGAGTCAGATATGAGTAAAACGATGCCGATGCCCACGATTCTACGATGCCAGATTTGACAGTTGGAATCGTCATCGCCGAGTAGTAATCGAGTATATTTTTACTTACTCGTGCAGGTCTCTACTTCTTATAGGAAATAAAGCTGAAGCTCTGCTTAATTTAATTTCGTTTATTAGAATTCTTTAGAGGAGGATCCTATGTTTTATTGGGAACTTTTGAAGTGGATATCCAAAAACAGCAGAGGATTGGCTATAAAAATTGTGATTCAATGTTATGGGACAATTAAGAGATGGATATAAAAAAGCGCGAATTCTTGAAAAGGCCCAATAAACGAAATTAAATTAGGCATAGCTTCAGCTTTATTTCCTTTAAGAAGTCACAAAGCTACGTTCATTTAAAAAGGGCTGATATTTTATTTAGAAAATGTTCAATTACCATTATTATTTTTACTGAAAAATAAGCATTAGAATTGAAATTTTTCAAATGTAATGTAATATTTTTTCATTGGCATTATTCTTTTGAAAAGTAATGCAATGATATTTCATTGGGATTACTTTTTTTAAAGTAGGGGAGTGTAGGGTAATTTGACGAGTAGGGTAATGTGACGAACTCGTCGAATCTCATATATGACGTCACGACAAAAATTCCAAATAAATGTAGTCGTCTCCCCTTATCGTGTCGACAATGTATTTACAGTAATATTAATAAGAAGTCCCGTAATTTGTTCGTGAGGTAATTTTCGCTAAAAATGTGGTGCGCAAACTAGCAAACCCATTCAATTTACTTGTGTTTCAGCAGTGCCAGAGCAAAGATGAGTGGAAAATAAAATCAGGCAAATATATGCACGTATACATGAGATCTTTAGTTTTTGGTACCTCGCGTTTTTTTCTTTTGCGCCGTTTGAGAGTGACAACGTTTTTGCTCCAAGTCTACCTTGTAGGGTATCGTGACGAACTTTTTGTAGGGTATTGTGACGAACTTTTTTTATTCAAGAATTTTAACTGTTATCGTTGATTATTTGTAAAAAAAATATAATAATACCAGATAACATTTACTGCTGCAGTTTGGTTGTTGTTTTTAATAGTGACGTCAGTTTAATTTAATTTTAAAAAAATTTGCACTTTGACAATTTTTTTTTTGTAAGTTTGGGTATTATCTTATTACTTCTTTCTTTTCCGTATCGAAAATAACCTTTCCGTAAATAATATATAAACAAATTTTTTGGTTTGGTTTACACCAAACGCTGTGGGATTTGGCTACGTTGAAATTTCGAACCCAAATTTTTTTAGAAATATGCTCAGTAAATGTAAGTAACTTTCTGCTTTTACACTTTTAAACAAGAGAGAACGCTATAGTCGAGTGCCTCGACTATTAGATACCCATTACTCAGCTAAACAACTTAATAGAAATATGCCTTCTTATATGTTTTTCGCCGCTCGATTTTTACCCAGGGATCTCTTTCTAAAAGACGCTTTCTAGAACTTTCAATTCTGCCTAGCACATCTTCCGTCTCTCTGTAGCGCAGGTGAATGCACTTGTGAAAAACGTATACAAGCAAAAAGTGACAAAATGCGCGCCGCATTTCAAATAATTTAAAATTTGCATTAACATAATGTGAATTAGAGTGACCACAGAAAAAAAGGCAGATTTTTTCCAATGCCATTTCCTAGATGGCGCTAGTGTATATTGTATTGCTTCATCTACCGCCAGATATTGGTACTATTGGGCATGAAAGGCGGAAATGTAGGCGCTGGCCAGGTTAAGGCGTTTATTGGGTTTGTGGGCGTTAGAGTGGGCGTGGCAATTTTTTACTTGGCCAATCGATAGGTATTGACAAAGCGAATACATATCAGTTACTATTTTCATAATAGCTTTAAAACTGTGGGCGTTAGAGGGGGCTTGTGGGCGTTAGAGGGGGCGTGGCACCTTTTTGAAACAAACTTGCGCTGCGTAGGAGCTCCTAGAATTTGCGTGCAAAATGCCAATCTTCTAGCTTTTATAGTTTCCGAGATCTCAGCGTTCATACGGACAGACAGACAGACAGACAGACAGACAGACGGACAGACGGACATGGCTAGATCGACTCGGCTAGCGATCCTGATCAAGAATATATATACTTTATGGGGTCGGAAACGCTTCCTTCTACCTGTTACATACTTTTGCACGAATCTAGTATACCCTTTTACTCTACGAGTAACGGGTATAAAAATATTGATTTTTGGAGAAGTTACATTAAAGAACAAATCGTTCGTCACATTACCCTACAACTTTTGAAAGTGCAAAAAAAGAAGGGTTCACGCCAAACGCTGTGGGATTTAGCTGCATTGGAATTTCGAATTTTACAGGATATGCTCAGTAGATGTAAACAACTTTCTGCGCTTACACTTTTGAAAAATATTGATTTTTAGAAAAGTTACATTCAAAAAACGAATCGTTCGTCACCTTACCCTACACTCCCCTATTAACTTTCTAATTTTAGTTATATGTAAGTTGTCAGGTATTCATGAAATGATTAATTAATATAAAACAAAAGAGAACGCTATAGTCGGGTTGGTGTCCCGACTATCTAATACCAGTCACTCAGCTAAAGGGAGTGCGAGGGAGATGGACCTTCTACCTTCTAGCTTTTGTAGTCTCCGAGATCTCAGCGTTCATACAGACAGACAGACGGTCAGACAGAAGGACAGACAGACGGACATGGCTGGAATATCAAGAATATATATACTTTATGGGGTCGGAAACGCTTCCTTCTAGCTGTTACATACTTTTGCACGAATACAATATACCCTTTTACTCTACAAGTAACGGGTATAAAAAGCCTTTCAGTTAATTAATTCTAACATATTAATATGCCTAATATGGCATGCATGTACTGAGATTTAATATGGCTCATAAATACAAATTAACAACATAGTTTTACATAATCTGTTATTGACAGTTATTATTACGCGAGTTTCCATTCTAATTACATCCTTTGTATATTGTAGTCTATTTAATTTAATATGTCTTATTTATAGGGGAGTGTAGGGTAATTTGACGAGTAGGGTAATGTGACGAACTCGTCGAATCTCATATATGACGTCACGACAAAAATTCCAAATAAATGTAGTCGTCTCCCCTTATCGTGTCGACAATGTATTTACAGTAATATTAATAAGAAGTCCCGTAATTTGTTCGTGAGGTAATTTTCGATAAAAATGTGGTGCGCAAACTAGCAAACCCATTCAATTTACTTGTGTTTCAGCAGTGCCAGAGCAAAGATGAGTGGAAAATAAAATCAGGCAAATATATGCACGTATACATGAGATCTTTATCAACAGTTTTTGGTACCTCGCGTTTTTTTCTTTTGTGCCGTTTGAGAGTGACACCGTTTTTGCTCCAAGTCTACCTTGTAGGGTATCGTGACGAACTTTTTGTAGGGTATTGTGACGAACTTTTTTTATTCAAGAATTTTAACTGTTATCGTTGATTATTTGTAAAAAAAATATAATAATACCAGATAACATTTACTGCTGCAGTTTTATTGTTGATTTTAATAGTGACGTCAGTTTATTTAATTTAAAAAAAAATGTACACTTTGACCATTTTTTTTTTGTAAGTTTGGGTATTATCTTATTACTTTTTTCTTTTCCGTATCGAAAATAACCTTTCTGTAAATAATATATAAAAAAATGTATTTTTTTGTTTGTAAAAAGGATGGTTTACACCTAACGCTGTGGGATTTGGCTACGTTGAAATTTCGAATCCAAATTTTTTTAGAAATATGCTCAGTAAATGTAAGCAACTTTCTGCTTTTACACTTTTAAAAAATATTGATTTTTGGAGAAGTTACATTAAAGAACAAATCGTTCGTCACATTACCCTACAACTTTTGAAAGTGCAAAAAAAGTAGGGTTCACGCCAAACGCTGTGGGATTTAGCTGCATTGGAATTTCGAATTTCGAATTTTACAGGGATATGCTCAGTAGATGTAAGCAACTTTCTGCGTTTACACTTTTGAAAAATATTGATTTTTACAAAAGTTACATTCAAAAAACGAATCGTTCGTCACCTTACCCTACACTCCCCTAATGAATTCAAATTTCATTGGCATTACTTTTTTGAAAGTAATTCATTATTAAGCATTACTTTTTTGAATTATAATGAAACCCGATTTCATTAGCATTACTTTTTTTTAATGATAATGAAATTACAATTTCATTACAAAAGTATTTCATTGGGAACAACTCTGGTTGGTGTGGATGCACCGGGAACATTTAATGTGGCTTCAAAATGGCTGAGAGTGTCAGCTGTAGCAATAAATTTATTAAGAGCGGATTTAGCTAAGGATGCCATTTCAAACATAGTATTGAAATTTATAGACAATTTGGAATTTAGGAACCGAAAGAAAATCCGTAAGATATACGGTCACACTGGAGTGTATTTTGGAGCTTTAATGGAACCGTAATTTTAATTTTAAGAAATAATTTAAGTTGGCGCAAAAATATATTAATAAAAATAATATAATTAACAGTAATATGTTAGTATATGGTCACACTGACACTCATGGATGCATATATTGATTTTCTAACTTTATTAGTTAGTTCGAATTTTTGTTGAAATAAATTTGAAAAAAACAAGAAAGGAAGCTACCTTCGGTCAGCCGAAGCTTATATACCCTTGCAGATAAAAGAATGCTCACTCGGTGCAGTTCCAGGGATTCCAGATTCAGCGTGCCTATTTATTTAAATTTTGTTTTTAGGTAGTCAAGAATCAAAAAGCCTACTTTCTACAAAGTTACAATGAATTTTCTTATATTTGTTTGAATATTCCTATGGGAGCCTTAAGATATAGTGGTCCGATCCGGCTCGCTCCGACATATGTACTACCTGCAATAGAAAGAAGACTTTCGGGAAAGTTTCATCGCGATAGCTTTAAAACTGAGAGACTAGCATAGAAACTGACAGACGGACAGACAGACAGACGGACAGACGGACATGGCTAGATAGACTCGGCTATTGGTGCTGATCAAGAATATATATACTTTATGTGGTCGGAAACGTCTCCTTCACTGCGTTGCAAACATCTGACTGAAATTATAATACCCTCTACAAGGGTATAAAAATAATATATTTTAATTTTCTGGATATCCCTGAACCACGGTGCGCTGCTGAATATGTAGAAGTACGTTCGGTATGTACGTCTGTATGTATGTACAGCTGGATAAAATGAGGGCACTGATTGCGGGAATTGTGGAGACTTCGATTACGAATAGCGGAATAGTTTCGAAATGCAAAATATATTTGCGGGAACTTATTGAAACAATTAGCTCTAAAATGTATTTGGATGGAGTGGACTGTATTTTAATATTTATGTAAAAAATATATGCACGCAGCAGGAACACAGTAAACACAAAGCTGCCAATTTCGGAGGATCACTTTAAATTGAAAATGTTCACTGTGGCTGGATTATATATTTTTTACACACATTCGGAAAAATGTAGTTTATGGACAGTTTATAGGATATATGTAATAATGGCCGTGTGATACGTATGTATTATTAGGGTCTTGTAATTAATTTAGAAATGCAGAGTAGTATAAGTGGACTGTATTAGAATATTTACGTTTAAATATATACACGCAGCTGGAACACAGTAAAAAATGCAGAGTGCCCTTTTAAAAATCGTAAACTTTTACTGTGTACCCAGCCACAGTTTTACAAACACTTCGTGTTTTTAGGCATATATATTTATTTGTAACTTTAATACATTTTCACTGCGGATTTGCAAACTTTTGGATAGCAACGAAATTATTTGGAGTGTACGAAAGTTGGGCACAAAGGAATTGCGATATATTGGAATATATATATTAAATGCCGTTGCGTCGGATTAAATCTCTTTTGGATTTAAACAAGAAATCATACAACAAGTTGAACGAAATGGGGTTCGAACAACTGGCTGTATGACCAGCAAATAATAGGAATTGGAAAGCACTTATCTGGAGCGGGTCAAGTCACCGTAGCTGCTGCTGAACGCTGGTCGGAAATATCCGGCTCGAAGGACCAAATGTTGGGCGGCGGCTTGGGGAGAGTTGGAGAGGGAGAGCGAAGGGCAGTGCGAGCGAGCGAGATGTAGAGATCTGGAGAAAACTGCCGCTCGACACTGCCTGCCGAAATTAAACGCCCTTTTGGCGTGAACAACTTTGATTGAAAATATGAGAAAAGCACCCTTGTTTTTTATAGCAAAACCGGAAACTTTGAAATTAAGTTACAAATTACAAATTACAAATTTGCACTTAAGTTCTTAAGAAATCGCGGTCCATCGAGGATAATTTTTTCGCAAATTTTGGGGGTGAGTCCGCTAATATATAGTAATGGTTAGCAAAAAAAAAAACTACAAAATTTTTTACGATTTTCTTACTCTCTGACTTTTATTTTAAAAGTCTGAAATAACAGTTACTTCATGACCAAATTTAAAAAAGTTAACAATATGATATGAATATATATGAATATATCATATATATATATATATATATATATATGAATATATGAATAGGCCGCAAAAAATTGGCTTTATATTTTTTTTCTCAAATTTTTAGTGTTATCCTAAGCGTATGATTTTTTCTATTAAAAATAATAAAATAACTGTTATTTTCGGTCCCTGTTCTTAAGTCTGCTTTTAACTCTCATGAGCCCCTGATCGTCGACAAACGGTAAAAGCTGGCTGAGTTTTTTATGTCTGGATAGAAACTAGACTGTTGGAATTTAGATACCTTAATAGGGCCGGTGAGTCTATCCAATTTTTTGTGACGAGTAGTATAAATAAATCGTTTGACGTAGGCTGCAATGAATAAGAGTTTATTGTAGGAAGAATATAGTCTGATAAACGGTTGGACTTCTGATTTCCGGATTGCTCTCCAGAAATAAGTTCTGATCTTGGGGAAAGAATTGGATTGGATTTTTCTAAAAATACATTGAAGCCTTTAAAGCCAACTTTAAGGCTATGGAATAGCCATCACCAAATGATTACTGTAATGCAAAAAAATCTTTTTTTTTTTAAGAAAAGCTATTAAGCTTTTACACAACGTTGCATACGAAATATTAAAATAACTCAAACGAGTCTTAAATGCTGCGTGAATTTTCAAATCAGAGCTTAATTCCGAAATGTTTTTTTTTTAAATTAGCCTGGTTTATTTTACATGGAATGAGCCTATGGTTACTTTACTTACTACGGTTTCGCCATTTAAAAAATCATTACAATCAATTTTTCTTTACTTTACGGCAAAAATATTAAATTTAATTTAAGAAACATTTTTTTGAAAATATAAAAATATGAGTATTATTGTTTATAGACTATTTTTTTTAAATATACCCATATATGGGTAAGCTTTTGATAAGTACCAAGATCGTAATTTCCTTCCGAATATAAAAAATTATTTGTTTCTAGTTTTTTTTTGTTTTGTTTTGTAGTGGACTAGTTTTCATGCTTTTAATTCCTTAAAATGTATGGCCTTAAATCGAACATTTATGTCCAAGTTAACTATTTTTCAGTCGACAATGGCCTTAAATCACCATTTTAACCTTTATTCTACATTGATTTTTCAAAAACCCCGAATTCTTAAGAACAAGAGGATATGTTTTTATGGATCATACATAACTTAACCTAACTAAATATATACTAATAAATAATTGGCAAATTTGCGGCTTTCAATATACCCGTTACTCGTAGAGTCTGTCTGTCTGTCTAAATGAACGTTGAGATCTCGAAAACTATTAAAGCTATAAAGAAGGTTGGGATTATTCACGCATATTATTAAGCTTCCTACGCAGCGCAAGAGTATTTTATCCGAGCTCCACGCCCATTCATACGCCCGCAGTCGCTTTAAAGGACTTTTAAAAAAGCCTGTCGCTTCCATCTTTAAAATATTGTAAAAGTTTAAATGCCATTTGGTAGTGTTTATTTTATAATACCTAGAGAAATGAAACAGAAAATGGTAAAATGGGACAAACCATTAAAAAGTAATGTGCAAAAAATTAAATGGCCGCTAGATGGAGCCAGTTGCTTTGACGACTGCATATCTCTCTTTTTATACCCTTGCAGAGGGTATTATAATTTTGATCAGAAGTTTGTAACGCAGTGGATGATACATTTTCGACCCCATAAGGTATATATATTTTTAATCAGGATCAATAGGGGTGTCGATATAGTCCTTTTGTCAGTCTATCCGTCAATCCGTCTGTTTTAATTTCGATTTCTAGCTCAGTTTAAAAGCTAGCGACTTTCACAGTCGTCCTAAAACATGTGAACGCTGATCAAGTTTGAAAAGCGCCCCGATCGGACGTCTATATCCTATAGCTCCGATTGGAAGATTTAGATATAATTTACAAAAACAGAAGATTTTTCGCGCAGTGTAAAAGCATTCGTTATGCATACCTTGATCAGCCTAAAAGCGCGTTCTGATCGGACGTCTATATCCTATGGCTCCTATAGGAATAATAAGGTAATAAATTTACAAAAATATTTTCTAATTATAACGTGCAAAAGTATGCAACAGGGAGAAAGAAACATTTCCGACCCTATAAAGCATATATCCTCTTGATCTGGGGCACTAGCCGAGGCGATATGGACATGTCTGTCTGTCTGTCTGTATGAACCCTAAGATCTTGAAAATTCAAATCTAGAAAGTTGGGATTACCCACATATATTCTTTGGCTTCCTACGCAGTGCAAGTTTCTTTTAGCCAAGTGCCAGAGATTTCGGAGAAGTATTAATGCAATTTTTTTTATGTTTATTTATACCTTTCGAAATGTGGAAGAAATTTTTCAAATCGGACCATTTGTTAAAAAGTTATGCCCGATCAAAGTGTTATATCTCTATCTCTCTCGCACTCCCTTTTGCTGAGTAACGGGTATCTGATAGTCGGGTCACTCGACAAGTTTCAATTTTTTTTGTTACCTGGTCTAGTCAAATTTTCATTCGTGAAATCTGCAAGGGTATTAAAACTTCCGCTGGACGAAGTTAGCTTCCGTTCTCAATTTACCCTTGCGAGAGTATAACGATTTTAGTCAGAAGTTTGTAACGCAGTGGATGAGACGTTTTCGACCCAATAAAGTATATGGGCGGTTCTTTTACAAACCAAACGGATTTGGCCAAAAAAAATTACACATTTTTGATTTGCTTGAAACTTTTTTTACGTGTACTATTCGGAAAATTAGTAAACACGTGTATCAGGATTTGGCCGAAAAAAAAGAATTTTTTTTGAATTTTTTTAGTTTGCCAAAAAACTTGAATTTTGAAAAAGTACCCTCTTATTGAAAATCTGCATCTCCGGTTGTAGTAATCCGATTGACTTCGTGTCTTTTGCATTAAATTTGCATTTTTTTTTAAATCAGTTTTTAATTTCTTAAAAATAAAAACAAATTAGGATTTTAGAAAATTTTTTTAACGGGTTACCCAAAAAAAATATTTATTTTTTAATTTAACATATGCGCCATTGTGTTAGTTTCAATCGGGTTTTGTCCAAAAGGTGGAGCCATGTTCAGTTTTTAAAATATCGAATTTGTTTTAACAAGTCCTCGGCTTTTTTCTATGAAAAAACGTCGCAACATGTAGGTCTACTCTCTCACTCTTATCGGATCCTTATGGAATTCATGTTTTCACATCGTTTACTAGTCCTAAAACAACTTTTAATGATTAAAAGTTAACTTTTAAGTGTTTTGACAATTTCTGATTGACAAAAAGTAAAAAGCCATTTTTTAATCGATTAAAAACTTAAAATTTTTATTTAACCGTCCATTTAATAAACAACAATTTTAAAATTTTTTGATTTTTTTTTTATAATTTATTAAACATTTTTAAATATTTTTTTTTTTTATTTTTTAAAAAAATTTATTACATTTTATAATTTTGTATTTTTATTTTAATACATTTTTTAAAAAATTCTTTAAAAAAAATATTTTTTTTTTGGTTAAATACTGATACACGTGTTTACTAATTTTCCGAATAGTACACGTAAAAAAAGTTTCAGGCAAATCAAAAATGTGACCCAAGAAAAGGTATTCTGATTTGGCCAAAAAAAAAATTTCACGTTTTTGATTTGCCTGAAACTTTTTTTACACGTACTATTCGGAAAATAAGTAAACACGTGTATCAGGATTCTACCGAAAAAAAAATATTTTCCTAGTTAGAATTTTTTTAAGTGTGCAAAAAATTATCAAATTTGAAAAAGTACCCTCTCATTGAAAATCTGTATCTCCGGTTATATGAATCCAATTGACTTCATGTCTTTTGCATTAATTCCTCTAAAACCTCTCCTTTCAAAATAAAATTTCTTAAAAAAAAAATTTGTTTAATTTCTTAAAATAAAAACAAAATAAGATTTAAAAAAAATTTTTAACTATTGCCCCCACAAAAAAAAAAATTTTTTTTATTTTAATACTTGCGTCATATTGTTAGTTACAATCGGTTTTTGTAAAAAGTTGGAGCCACTTTTAGTTTTTAAAATATCGAATTTGTTTTAGCAAGGCCTCGGCTTTTTTCTATGAAAAAACGTCGCAGCAAGTAGATCTACTCTCTCACTCTTATCGGATCCTAATGGAATTTATGTTTTCTCATTGTTTACTAGTCCTTTAACAATTGTTAATGATTAAAAGTTAAGTTTTAAGTTTTTTGACAATTTCTGAATGCCAAAAAGTAAAAAGTCATTTTTTAATCAATTAAAAACTTACAACTATTTATTTAAACGTCTATTTAATAAGCAATAATTTTTAATTTATTTTATTTATTATTTTTTTATATTATGTAATTTATTAATCATTTTTAAATATTTTTTTTTAGGTTTTTAAAAAAATTTATTTAATAAAAATAAAAAATTATAAAATTTAATTAATTTTTTTTTTAATTTAAAAATAAATATTTAAAAATGTTTAATAAATTACATAACATAAAAAAATAATAAATAAAATAAAAAAGTTTCAGGCAAATCAAAAATGTGAGCCAATAAAAGGTGTTCGGTTTGTAAAAGAACCGCCCATATACTTCATCAGCATCACTAGACGAGTCGATCTGGCCATGTCCGTCTGTCTGTTTCTACGCAAAGTAGTCTCTCAGGATGAAACTTTCCTAAAAGTCTTCTTTCTTTTGCATGTAGTATTTAAGTCGGAATCGACCGGTTGGAACAACTATACCCATAGGAATATTGTTTTTAAAATTTTTCTGAATTTCCAAAAAAACTTGGTAAAATCAACTGTTATAATTGTCAAACAGTCCCCAACCATAAAAAATGTTCAATTCTACTTATTAAATAGTTACTTTCACAATAACAAATACACAGAATTAGCAAAGACACAAGCCTATATTCTTGACAAAAGTGACAATTTTTTGTGGTCGGGGACTGCTTCCATTCTTGTTTTATAACTGTTTTATTTAGCCCAAGTTCGAATTAAATGTTAATATTCATTTAATATGGCAAGAAATAATTTTGATCCCAAAAATATAAAGAACCAGTTGTGCTCCAAAAATCTCAACCAGTTGAACTTGACGTTAAGATCATTTTCTGCTTTAAAGCAAGCTGTTTAAAAAATATGACAGAAAAGTATGGAAAAGCATACTTTATTTTTGTACTGAGTACCGACTTTTAGACTATTACGTTTTATTTACGCACTTAAATAACAACATTCTTCTCTTAGATTCAGCTTTTACTGAGCGGGTATTGGGAGTGCCCGCTGAAAACTATAAAGGATATGTTGAGGCAGACGCCACTCAGAGAGCACGTCTTATAAAATCAAATTCATACTTTTTAATTCACGGCCTTGCTGATACAACTTCCCCATTTGTTCATGGAGTGCAATTAGCTAAGTCATTAACAAATGCTAATATTCTGTTTCGATATCAGGTAAAATGTAAAATATTCAAGTATGGTATAATTACTGACGATTTTTTTAGACTTATGCAGATGAAGGACACGAATTAAACGGTGTACTGGAGCACGTATATTCTTCCATGGAGCAATACTTTGCAGAATGCTTAAGCTTGGACCCTGATGATACAAAACCAGACGTAGATCAAAGCATGGTTCCAGCTGAATAAAAAATATTTTGTATAAAAATATGTATTCAATAACAGAACTATATCGCATTAATAACACTCTTTTACATCAGAAATATGCCTCGCTAAATGCTATAAAATCGTATTCGCTTCGACACGCCATTTTAAAGTGCGTATACGTAAAGGCTGCTCTACGCAAGGATTCAGAGAAAAAGTACCTCAAAGTTGGAAAAATACTGTTTTAGGCCAACATTAAAATTATTTTTCAGGCGAAAATATTCTTCTTTTGTTATGCAGTCAGAACATTTTAAAAGTGCAACCCTTTATCTTCAACACCCAAATTAAAAATAAATTTAGAATGTTTGCTTTCAGTAATTATAAACAAAATTTTAAGGATAAAGGTTTTCAATTTTAAAATGTTTTGACTGCATAACAAAACAAAAATCAGTTCGCTTGTAAAAAAGGTTTAAAGTTGACCAAAAACAGAAATTGTTCAACTATGAAGTCGTTTTTCTCAGAATACTTGCGTCAGGAATTTTGTTGGTAAACACAGTTCAAAATTGGGATTCGAAGAGAATATTATTTTATGGCTTCCATTGAGGTAAATGAATAACACAATAATTTTGTTGCACAGTGTAATCTTAGCTTGCATAACATATTAAATTTAAATATAGCTATTTTTATTTTATTAGGAAAGCAAAGATATATACAGGTATGAACGGTAGAAGAGGAAGAGGTTGAAGAGTTCCGTTCCCGCGGGACTGCCTCAAAGCTATACTTCGCGGGACGGATGGCGGTCATGTTGCCACTCGTCCTTATGGCTCGATGCGTCGACTCTGTTCTCGACGTTTTAAGTCCTTCAGGATGCCGGGAGCCATTTTGGCTACCGCATCCCAATTCTTCTGGTTTTCCAGCATGCAGTTGATCACGTTATCCACAGTCAGGAAACGCTCGGTCTTTGATTGCGCTTCGGATCGGTTCCTCGCATATATGGGGCAGATGAAGAATGCGTGCTCCGCGTCTTCGATGCTTGCTGTGCCGCAGTGGTCGCAGCAGGGGTTTGGATCGTGCTTGAACCTGTGCAGGTACGCTTTAAAACATCCGTGCCCGGACATTATCTGAGTGAGGTAGAAGTCTACCTGTTAATGCCTTCTCTGCAGCCAAGGGATGAGACTGGGGACTTACCTTTGCGTCCACCATCCTGTGTCCGCACTAGTACACCTCCTTCGCCAAGCTTCAATCGTACTGCTGCACTGGGTCCTGCTTCCTGTACTCCTCGTCCTTCGTTCTGCCGCCAGTAGGTCTATTGGTATTGTACCGGCTATTACCAGCGCGGCTTCCTCGGATACCGTGCAGAAGCTGCTCGTGATGCGCAGTGCGTAGCGTCTGGCGACTGTATGTTGCAGTCTTCAAAGCTTCGGCCCATATGGGCGCAGCGTACAAGATGGTCGAGGTCACCACTGTCGCTATGAACCTTCTGCTGTGCTGTTTTGGTCCTCGAGTGTTGGCCATCATCCTTGAAATGGATGCAGTCGATCTGGATGCTACGGGTAGTGCCTGCCTTAGTATCCCGTCGTACATGGCGTTCCATAGAATCGGGCCCAGGACTGAGCCTTGAGGTACTCCACCTGTTACCTGGTACTCATGCTCACCGACGTCAGAGGAGTATGTGAGCACTCTGTCCTTGAAGTAGTCCGCTACGAGGTCGGTAAGGTAGTCCGAAATTCCCATAAGATGAAGCGGTTGCAGGACAAGGTTCTAGTTGGCTGAGTTAAAGGCATTCTTAACATACAGTGTGCAGACGAGGCAGTACTCTTTTGAGCCGCCTAGCCACCTTTCTCCTTCAATTGCGTTAGCAGCCAATTGGGTGACCGCTCGGATCGCGTCAATGGTACTTCTTTCCTCCGGAATCCAAACTGGTGGTACGACAACGATCTGAGTTCGTCGAACTTCTTTGCGAGGTGGGTGCAGATTATGCGCTCAAATATCTTTCCCATCGTATTTAGCATACATAGGGGTCTGTATGAGGATGCGTCGTCGGTTATCTTGCCGGGTTTAGGGATGAGCACCAATCTCTGCCGCTTTCATCCTGTGGGGAAGGTTCGTTGGGTGAGACACTTGTTGTATATCTCCGTGAATATACCCGGGTAAGCTGCCACCATTGTGTGCAGCGCAACATTGGGAATTTTATCGGGATCATGGGCTTTACCAACCTTGGCTTTCCTAACTGTATGGCCTACCCCAGTAGCTTGCCAGGTAAGGGGCGGATGTGTGGGGAACAAGGTAGACACTATCGGGTCAAGCTGCAGGTGGTCAGTAGGGGTCGGCTATCTGTTGAGCTTGCCCATGACCATCCTGTATGCTGCCCCGAATGGTTCATCATCGGCCGCTTCGCACAACTCCTGAAAGCATCTGGCTTTGCTAGCTTTGATGGCGTTTTTCAATACCTTTCCCTATAGATTGCTTTGCTCGGCTCATGGTTTCCGCGTCCTCTGCTTGTCTGTCACCTGCGTCGGGCCGCTAGGCAGTCTCTCCTCGCTCTGTCTATCTCGTCATTCCACCACGGTACAGGTCTACGCCCGTTGCCGCCTTTCGTGGCTATTTCCATGTAGGCATCGCACGCCGTCTGTACTACATCAGCAATGTTTCTCGCGCAGGTGTTAGCGTCTCCTGTAACGCAGACGCCTTCCATATGGGATAGGAGGGCCATTGTGTCAAGGGTATGTGCTTTTTATGACGTTTGGTGACTGCTTGTGGAGACCTATCTGGGGCTTGATTGGGTGATGATCAGCGCGTGGTCGCTGTGGGTGTAGATGTCTAACACCCTCCATGCGCAATTAAGCGCCAACTCTGGGCTAGCGAAGGTCAAATCGATAACCGACTCCCGACCTGACTTGATAAAGGTTGGTCTGTTCCCTTCGTTGAGTATGCATACATTTAACGACGCCTCTGCCTCAAGGAGGATGGTTCCTCGCCGCGTCGTACAAGTGCTGCCCCATGTTGTGGACCATGCGTTGAATTCGCCTGCGATGAGTATGGGAGACATGCCGCGTGCGTCGTCGACCATCTCCTGCATTATTGCCCTGAACTCGCTAATGCGTACGCTCGGGGCAATGTAGCAGCTGTAGATTGTTATACCGCTGATCATCGCTCTGGTATATCCCGCTCTGGATGCCCGTTGCGATAGGTGTCCTGGGGGTTGCCGCAGCTCCATATCGCTGCTCTACCGTCCGTGCTATGTTGCCATACGCCTTCGTGCATGGCCTTGTAGGGCTCACTGATTATTGCCACATCAGCCTGATGTTCGATGACCGCGTCTCGTGCAGATGTTGCACTTCGGTTTGCCCTGGGTACAAGTTCTGAACTTGTGCCCATCCTTGCCACATATGAAGCAGGATTCCTGCGTGTTTTTGGCTGTTGCCTCCGACGCCGGGCATCTGGCAGACACGTGGCCTAATCCCATGCATTTATAGCATCGCCTGGGTTCCACGTTCTGCCGTATACGGCAGACGACCCATTCAACTCGTATTTTCTCTTTGTCGAGGATTTATTTATTGGGGGTTTATAGTTAACAATGAGACTGCTAACTTCTATTAACATAACTATTTACTTAAATAAATATAACTTAAATAAGAGTTTAACAAAGCAAGATTATTAGTACAGACTTCTCGAAGACTCAAGAAAGAAAGAAATTTTGGCAGATAAACATTCTATCGAGTTTTCCAATGATATTTCAGTATACAATAAATTATAATTTGAACAAAGAACCCTAAAGGGCTCATGAATTTCAAAGTTTGATCTACAAATTGGCAGGTGAATTGGGCGAAATGTTCCAGTGAATCTCAAAGGGACAGTGATGTCAATGTAGCTTAGGAGACGCGGGGAGTTAACCTGACCTAAAAGCAGTGTTGGGAAAGGTACTGTGTTTTTTTACCTAGGTAAGGTAAAAGGTATTGTCAAAAATAAATACCTAGGTAAGGTAAAGGTACTTAAATTTCCCAGTACCTAGGTAAAGGTAAAAGGTATTTATAAGGTATTTTTTATTTTTTATAATTTTTTTTTGTTTTGTTCAATGTAATAGTTTTCAGTTTTTAGTCGTCTTAATCAAACAATATCTTTTCATTTCATTTAAATTTAAATGTTATAATTTTGTGTATATATTTTGAAAACACGCGGCATGAATAATTGTATGCACGTATCACTTCATTAATGTATTTATGAAACCCTCATGTACATATTTGGCGCGCAAAAATTGCGTATGTACAAACATTGACTATATATTGTGCATATGTATATGCCGTTTGTTTACGTACATACGGCATTTTTGCGCGCCAAATACACTTTGGTTTCATAAATAAATTGATGTAGTGATGGGAACATACATACGTGCACAAAATTATATAAAAAAAACTGCGATTAGTTTTAACTTCACAAAACAAACAATAGAACGGCTGAATTATTAATGCTGCGTTCCGACTTTTACAATTCTGAAACGAAACGATACAATGAAACGATACTACAGTGTCGCAGTCAGATTTGGCTATTTTAAATCAGAGCAATGTTTAATACCTATGTAAGTACCTTAATAATTCCAAAGGTATATAAAAATAAATACCTAGGTAAGGTAAAAGGTACTCAATTATTTGTATACCTAGGTAAGGTAAAAGGTACCACTAAATTGTACCTAGGTACGTACCTAGGTAAAAGTATCTAGGTATGTCCCAACACTGCCTAAAAGCAGTTTATGAAAAAAAATTACTCCACCGCACATTCCGCGATGTTTTAAAGATTGTAAATCAATTAATTTTAATCTCGATTCATAGGGTGGCAAGTGTCTAGTCGGATCCCAGTTCAGCTGCCGCAAAGCAAATAATAGAAACTGCTTTTGAACTGACTCAATTAATTTTTGTTGTTCATTATATTGAGGGTTCCATACAATAGAGCAATATTCCAAAATTGGGCGAACCATGGAAACATACAAAGTTTTTGTTGTGTATGGGTCGTCGAACTCCTTGGACCAACGTTTTATGAAGGCTAAAACCCCCCTAGCTTTACTAATAGTAACAGAGATGTGGCTTTTAAAACATAATTTGGTGTCGAATAAAACACCTAGATCATTTACTTTGGAAATACGTTCCAAAATACAATTCCCGAGATAGTAAGGTTGAATATGCGCTGAAGTTCGATAAAAGGACATCGACTTGCATTTTGCATGGTTAAGGTGTAACAAGTTGATGGAGCACCAAGACTGTAATTCATTTAGATCCGATTGTAGGCGAAGATGAGAGATATCGTCGGAGTATGATAGGCAAATTATAACGTCATCAGCATACATAAAAGTAGTGGCAAAAGTTATGACGTTTGGAAGATCGTTTATAAAGAGTACAAACAGGAGTGGACCTACGTGACTGCCTTGGGGGACACCAGAGAAAACATTTACAACAGAAGACAATTGATTATTAAAGAGAACGCGTTAAGTTCTATTTGAGAGATATGCCAAAATCCAGTTTAGTAAAATTGGTGGAAATCCTAGAAGAGACAGTTTGTGAAGGGGAAGACTATGGTTTACTGAATCAAATGCCTTGCTGAAGTCTGTAAAAATAACATCAGTTTGGCATTTATTACGGAAACTTCGATGAATAAGACAGGAGAATTCGAGGAGATTTGTAGTCGTTGACCGCTGCCTGACAAAACCATGCTGAGCTGGAGAGATAATGGTGGAACACATATGTTGAAGTTGGCAGGTGACCAACTGTACGAAAAGCTTAGGTATGGCAGAGAGTTTAGCAATACCGAGATAGTTTTCAACATCGGATCTTGAGCCTTTTTTATGCAGAGGAATGATGAAAGATTCACTCCAAATTCTCGGGAACTCAGAAAGAAGCAGAGATTGGTTGAATAAAAAAGTGATTGGCCAAGACAAAGTTTCGGCACAGTTTCTAAGGACACAGCTTGGTATCTTATCAGGACCCGGAGAAAACAATATTTCAAGGGACAAAAGAGCTTTGAGAACGTCGTTGACTTCAAAGTACGGAACATTGATATTATTAATGTGGGATAGAGGGTCAGGATAAGAAGTCGAGGAGCTATAGGGCTGTGGAGAGTAGGTTGGCTGGAAAAATTTGGCAAAAAGATTAGATATGTTTGATGATGAGGATTCAGTAGAGCTTTTATAATGAAGAGATGAGGGATAACAATTACACTTTCTTTTTGAGTTCACAAAGGAATAGAAATGTTTTGGATCTAAGCGAATGTTTTCTCTACATTGAGCAATGTAGCGAGCATAACTCTGATTAGCAGCAAGAGTAAATTCAGAGCGGATCGAGACGTACGAGGGCTGTCCGATAAATAACCGACCTCAACGTCAAGATAGCGGCACATCTGAAAAAAAGTGTCTACTTCAAATTGTGCATATTATAAAAGCTACTCGCCAAAAAGTTCAGAAATTTATCTTGCGCAATTATCCGTTGGCAGTCGTTTTTGTGAGTCTATTTCGGTGGTTTCCCCAAAATGGAAAAAATTGAAAATCGAGCTGTAATTAAATTTTTATTTTTGAAAGGCAATACGCCTTCACAAATCAAAGATGAGTTGGACTCTGTGTATGATGACTCTGCACCATCGTTTACCACCGTAAAATTTTGGGCAGCTGAATTTAAACGTGGTCGCAGGAGCTTGGAAGATGATGAACGTCCTAGGCGTCCAAAAACTATAACCACTAACGATAACATCGCTAAAGTTCATCAATTGGTACTAGACGGCCGCCGGATTAAAGTTAAGGAAATAGTTGAGATTATGAAGATGTCAAAAGAACGTGTTTGTCACATATTAAACCAAGATTTGGGCATGAGAAAGTTGTCCGCGCGTTGGGTGCCGCGTTTGCTTGCATTTCCAGTGCTCTGTTGGCTCATTGGCGATTGATAACTGTAGACGAAACTTGGATTCATCATTATACGCCCGAAACAAAAATCCTATCTAAACAGTGGATTGAAAAGGGCGAACCGACCCCAAAAAACCCAAAGCTGTGCATTCGGCTGGGAAAGTGATGGCCACATTTGCAAAAAAAGAAAGTCTTGTTCCACCAAGACAACGCACCATCTCACACCTCAACAGTCGCCATGGCGAAAATCCAAAAAAACTGCTTGACCATCCACCTTATTCACCGGATCTAGCACCAAGCGACTTTTTTTCAGGGACCGAAAATAACTGTTATTGTAAATTTTTCATACAAAAAAATCACGCACTTAGAAGGATCCTAAAAATTTGTATATACACCACAATTTTTATTAGCCATTGTAGTTTACAAATCCGTAATGATTTTTATTTTTTGATTTTTATAATAAAACTCAAAAAATAACTGTTATTTTTTGATTTATATGAATAACAGTTATTCCCTTGACATTTTTGAAAAAATAAAATAATTAAAAAAAACATGATACCCGTGCTTTATATAACTTACTAAAAATTTGTTAAAAAAGGCAACCGCGCATATTTTATGCCTATATTTTTTTAAAATTTTTTTTACCCACAAAATCGCTATAAATCAAGTTTGAGTTTTATTTTTGATCACGACGAATAACTGTTATTTGTCAACTTTTATTATAAAACTCAAAAAATAACAGTTATTCTTTGAGTTTTACTTTACAAATCAGAAAATAACTGTTAAAGTGTGATTTATAAAATAAAACTTATAACAGTTACGTTCCCTGCCTTTTTTTGTTTCCTCAACTTAAAACTGCGCTCGGCGGCCAGAGATTTTCGTCAAATGAGGAGGCAATCTCTTTCGTGAACTCGTATTTTGCAGACAAAGACGTCAAGTACTATTTGGAAGGGTTGCAGAGATGGGAGCATCGCTGGGAGAAGTGTGTTCAGTTACAAGGAGACTATGTAGAAAATTAAATAAAAAAAAATTTGTGAAAAAGTCGCGTGCATCATGGTTAGGTCGGTTATTTATCAGACAGCCCTCGTACTTCGCCAGGTTTACTGAGAGGTTGGTTTTTAAATATTTTTTGTATAGCCTGGATTTTTTGTTTTTGAGGTAGGATAAGTGCTTATTAAACCATGGAGGCTTGGATGAATCAATTACAGATACCTCTGGTACGAAAATGTTGATAGACGAATGCAAGAACTCATAAAACGTTGACACTGCAGTCTCTAAATCATAACATAATTTTAATGATGACCAATCGATGGCACCCAAATGTTGGCTTAAACTGTTAAAATTGGCTCTGCGGAAACATTTGACTCGCGCGGCCGATGTACTACGAGTTTCTGCGTTAATCTCAACTTTCAACAACAAGGTTGGGTGGTAGGGATCTTCTGGTGTGGAGAAGGGTGAGCATCTGAGCAAAATTGTGAGGGTCTCGTTATTAACAAAGATTAAGTCTAGGAGCCTGTTTTTATTGTTCTCCACAAAGTTAATCTGACCCAAAGACAAATCAGATAGGCCGTCGATAAACTCATGTTGACTCTCAGTAAAAAGAAGAAGTCCGGTGAAGTCACCCAGAGCAGGTTAGGCAAGTTAAAGTCACCCATTACAATGAAATGATCTTCATCACCAATTGCAGATGAAACTAAGTCAATTGCAGAAAGGTGCATTAAATACAAGAATAAAACAAGGAATATAAGAGCAAGTTATGTAAATGTTAGTACTATTTAAAGATATTTTGACTGCTATAAATTCAATGGAATGAAAATTCTCAGAAGCAAAAAGCTCAGAAGACAGTGAATTATGAACTGCAATTAAAACGCCTGCACCGAGGGTGGGGCGATCAACTCTATAAACGACAAAGTTATCAGCAAATATTTCTTGATCAGAGACGGAAGAGTTTAGCCAAGTTTCAGATAAAGTTATTACGTCTGCATCGGTGGAAAGACTGTTAACATACACCTTACTCAGTTTTCCCAGTAGACTTCGCACATTTTGGTAGAGAATTGACAGTTATCTAGTTTTTTGGAGCAGCTGTACTGGAGCTCCAAGTTTTGTCCTATTTGAGATACTCGTGAACTAACGTATTCACTGGCCAAATTGTAGAATCAAGTGCTTTAGAGAACAAATGGTCTGCAAGAAGAATTTTAAATGAAGATATGTTACGCTTATGCTTAAAATTAAATTTATAGACAGAAATAGCGTTATCTGGAGCAAGAAGTTTTTCGCAAAGGTAGATTCTCACATCCTCAGCAGTAGCTTCTGGGTTGAGTCTGGATACAAATATGGATTTTTGAATGACCCCACTTAGAGGGATGCCCGAGACCGCAGGAGTCCCTACGCTGTTTCTCTGGTCTGCTCGACTTGGAACACCACTCAAAGGGATGTTAGAACGACCTGGACCCAGGCAGATCATTTATAGAAGAAACTGCACATGATGCAGAGACTGAATCGCCAGGAACTAGCTGCAATCCAGGAGTGCCAGGTTTGGTACCGGTGGAATGTTACCAGGGGATGCCGCAGGCAATGCAGCGTGCGACTGCATTGGTAAGTTGTCTGAAGATCCAGATGGAGTAGTATGAACAGGTGGAAGAGACGGTGTAAGATAGTTAGGAGAATGTTCCATGTTGTTAGCGCCAGTAGGAGTAGAAAGCATTGTGGTTGTCAGCCCGTTTGCAGGAAGTTGAAGATTATTTGGAATCTTCCTTTTCGGTGATTCAATTAGAATCTTAAGACCGAGGAACTGGGATTATACTGCCAGCAATTTGTCGTTCATAGAGGTGAGGAGTTTTCGAACCTCCATAAATCCGGTCCTAGTTTGCCTCATGAAGGTGCGCATTTCATCAGTCATCTCACGGCATGCCGTGCAAGACCAGGTGAAGCAGACTTTTTTGGAGATTAAATCCCAAATACGGCCATTGAAACCGGCTCCGGCGCACTTAACGTGCGCGCAGTTGTCACACAGCCAGCATATAAGGAAAGTTTCTCCGCTGATGATGTTATTATACTCGCATTTTTTAGCAGTGCAAATGATAGTCATTTTGGCTGAGTATCAGGTCACTGTGCAGCAGACAAGCGTGGGTGTATAAGCGGCAATAGCGGCAGAGCAGAGCTGGCAAAGAGCAGTCCGATGTAAGCGTCGAAGGGCAGAGCAGCAGCTGGGCAGGACGCAGTTGGATGTAAGCGCCGAAAAGCAAGGCAGCAGCACTCCAGAGAGACGAAGTTAGCGCTGAAGAACCGATCGAAGCGCAGCGTAGTGATTGCAAGTGCGTGTAAATGTTCGTGGCTAGCACAAAGAGAGCAGTTTCACCAACAACAAACTATTATGCTTAACGGTGATGCTGGCAAAACAGAAGGCGATTGTGTGAATGCTCGCGGCAAACACAGAGAGAGCAATTATAGCAACAAAAACAAACTTTTGGTTTAGCGGTAACGCTGGCAAAACAGAGCATTAGAAAATATATTCTGTTGCCAGTTTTGTTTTGCAAGTTATTATGTTACTGTCGTTTTAAATTATCCAAACGGCTCGTGTTCGTAGAATTACTTTTTATTGTTTTATAATTTTAGGTTGCCCCTAGAACATAATCTAGTGACAGTAGGCCGCTAAACCAACACTTAAATTGGGTTAACTCGGAGATGTTGAATACACAAGTATTGCTTGAGTACTGATTTTATTTGGGAATATCTGGGGTTTATATACATGATTTCAGAGTCAAGGGGGCCACCATGGCGAAGGTATCGCATGGGGGTTTGTTAGTTATAAATACATTGCATCACTTAGGTTCTAAGATATACAGAAATACAAAGTCATACAATTTGTCTCCCATGCAAGGGATTAATAGGCTAGGGTTAGTAAAAATAGACTGCTGGAACGGCAGGTAGCGGGGTTTGAGCTGGCGCTGGCTGTGGCTGCTGTTGACATCTTAGGGACTCAAGTGCAGGCGCTAACATACTCCCGGCCGTTGAACAGGTGTTCAACATCATCCAATGTTGATCTCAAAGGCGTCGGACGAAGGCATCAGATGGTGCATCCTTGATGAGCTGAGTAACCGAGGTTGTTCTGCTAGTTCGATGTCCTTTGAAGATGATGACGTTTGTGGAGGTGTCTTCTTTTGGAATCGTTTCCACAAGTAAACGACTATGACTCCGAGTGACAAAAACAAGGCAACATAGGCACTTATGTGGTGGTGTGGTAGATCAATGATCTCTGTTGGCATTTTTATTTTGAGCCTGGGAAGTAATTCCTTACTAAGATCATTTAGCTCACTATAACTCAACTTCAATGAATTATTTAAATTTGAAATCTTAGTATCCGCTGCAGACGATTGATTTAAATTGCCAAATCGAGCATATGACAATTTCATCGCTCCTGTTGACGTCACTTGATGGCCAATCACACTAAGAATTGAGTTTCGTAGAGTGCACTTTGGGTCCAAAACTAGAAGTCCAGTATTATCAATATTAATGGTTGATAATTGATCGCCACATACTGCAGAGATCTCCATTGGTGCTTGCATTGAGAAAATCCATTGATTTTTGGCCTTTAGTCTTTGCCATGAAAGGGATTTCGTAGATGTCACAGTTTGGCATAGTGACGACGATTTGTTATTAAACAATTGAAATTCGCAGTGATTGTCAATTGAAAATATCATTTGCTTATCTGAGCAAATATATACGTCCTCGTTAATGGACTTGCATAGATCAAATTCTTTAGCTGTCATAGCAATGAATTGATCTCTGTGTTGATTCACAGCTATAATTGGATGTTCAATATCCAGTGATATCATTTTGTTGTTGACTATCACAGGTATTGGTACCAAATTATAAAGCTCAAAAAGCTGCGTTGAGATCAAAGGCAGTGTAATTTTGAAGATGACATAATCCTTTACCACCTTTGCTTCTGCTTTCATCAACTTGTACAATTGTAACACATCGTCCTTAATCATGGGAAGCATTTTTCCTTGAGGCATATGAGTTTTAAGTTTATGTATATGCTCTTGAAGTTGCTTTGGCGATACGAGCAGCGGACTTATTTCATTGTGATGAACATTTGTCAACACATACGAAATTTCTGACTGGACTCTTTGAATACTGGCCGCTAATACACTCAATTGATTGGTTAGTGCTATATACCATTGAAAGGTTTTTAACGAATCAAGTCGCGCGTTGGTTAAATCCACTCTTTGCTGGTTCATGATTCTGATTCTTCTGTCAATGGCGGCCTCATCTCTTTTCATTATATTTATGGTGGAATCAATTATTGATGTTTGATTCTTCATCAATTCCAAGAGATAATCTTCATTCGTTTTGACCTTTTCAATGGTCAACGACATCTTTTTGGCATACTCCGTGTCCAATACTCCAAAGAGACTGCTGGCAATATTTCCAACAATGTTCAGCGGCGAGCGTCTATTCCTGGACATATGAAGTAACTCATTCTCAGTTCGGATTTCCTCGTCGACGTGTTGAAAATGCGTGTATAACGCAGCACATGCTTGTACTGGTTGTATGTGAGAACACATTTGGCCGACCTTTATCGTTCCAAGGTAAAATGTTTTTACGTCCTCCAAATAAGGTTTTAAATCGTAATATGCGATAATTGTCCAATCAGCAGTTTCCAGTTGAGTTGTCCCAAGTTTTTCATAGTAAATTCCAGGTTTTGATCCCAACCTGGTTATATTTATTGGACTTGCCGCAGCTAGTGGTAGCAGCAGTAGAAGGATTAGCAAGGGCATTGACAGGAGGGGAAGGGTTGTGCCTTTGCGCCTTTTTGGTTCCTGATCATCCTTCTCATCCTTCTCATCTTCGTCATTTATATCCTTACGTTTTTCTCCTGGATCCTCTTGACGAAAAAGTGGAGCAAGATTATGAATCGCTCTTTTGAATACACCTTTTGAAGTGTCAACCTCTACAACTCGTACATATCCATCTGGGCCTGGAAGGAGCCTTAAAATCCGTCCAATGGGCCAATGAAGCATAGGCACATTGTCTTCTTTTAGAATTACCATCATTCCCTCTTTTACGTTTTGATATGCTTTTTTCCATTTAGGATGTTGTTGAAGACTTGTTAAGTATTCACTGGACCATTGCATCCAAAATTCGTGCTTCAGTGACTGCACCTGATCCCACTGTGCAGATAGGGATTTTATTTTTAATGGCTCGGGATCTGGTTGTGCTACAAGTGGCTCTCCAATCAGGAAATGACCAGGTGTAATGAACGTCCGATCCTTTGGATCATCAGAAACTGGAGTTAGTGGTCGGGAATTTAACATTTTCGACATTTGTTATAACTGTGCTAACTGCTCAAACGTGAGCTCAGCAGTGGTCACCTTTTTCAACAATAATGTTTTTGCTGACTTTACTGCTGCTTCCCATAACCCACCAAAGTGAGGTGCTCTTGGCGGAATGAATTTAAATTGAATTCCTTTTGTGTTACATAGCTGCACTATGGAGTTCTTAGCTTCCTGAGAGTGTATAGTTTCCTTCAATTCCATTAGCTGGTTGTTGGCTCCTACAAAGTTTGTAGCATTGTCGCAGTATAAAGTTTTGCACCTTCCACGACGGCTTATGAACCTTTGTAGCGCTCCAAGAAATGCTGCAGTTGTTAAATCTCCAACGACTTCCAGATGTACCGCCTTCGTCGCAAAACATACAAATACGGCGATGTATGCTTTATCAGGTCGCTTGCCTCGGACCTTGTGATGAATCTTCAAGGGTCCACAAAAATCCATTCCAGAGTTTAGGAATGGTCTATTTTGAGAAACCCTATGCTCAGGTAGTTTTCCCATAACTTGCGACATCAATTTTGGACGATATCTTGTGCATGGAATGCATTTCATGATTACATTCCTAACCATGGAAGTGGCTTTGACAATATGATATTGTTGTCGAGCAATACCCTTCAAGGTATTTTGGCCACAATGCATATTTTCGGTATGTAGTTTTACTAACAACATTTTCACAATTTCGTCGTTGTAAGGCAATAAATATGGATTCCTTGCATCACGAGAAATTGGTGCGTTTTCGATTCTTGTTCCTACTCTAATAATAGAGTTTTCGTCCAAAAACAAGTCAAGAGAGGACACCTTACTGCTGCTGGGTATCGGTCGTTCAGGATGTCGATGTAGATGTTTCAGCTCATCTGCGAAGTCAGCTTGTTGTACACATCGTACTATTATCCTCCTGGCTTGTTCCAATTCGTCCAACTCTAGCAGCACTGTATCCTTCCTGTTTTTACGATAACAGAATCGTAACATATAGGCAATTATACGTTGTAGACGATTAAATGAGTTTCCGTGGTTAATACGGTATATTTCGTCTCCTTCCGAACTTGTTGCAAGAGTGACTATTTTTAGCTTTCTCTCCAATGAGATGCGGTTGTCTTTAGGGGCCTTAAAGAGGGATGGCCATTTCTCTTCAGGTCCGTGAAGAAATAGTGGTCCGTATAACCATAAAGTGTGTGCGCCTAATTGAGATGCGGGAATTCCTCTTGATAACACATCTGCGGCGTTGAGATTTGATGACACATGTCTCCATTGGTTTGGACTGGATGTGTCTTGTATTTTGGACAATCTATTTGCAACGAATGTATGGAAATTCGATGCCTTTGCATTGATCCAACAAAGTACTATTGTTGAATCTGTCCAGTAAAATGTTTTAATGGATTCTGTGTTAAGTCTTAGATCCTTTTTGACTTTGTCGGCTAGTTCGGCTCCTAGATCAGCCGCACACAACTCCAACCGTGGTAGGGTTTGTTTTTCTAGAGGCGCTACTCTTGACTTAGCGCACAACAAACGTACAGTTGTTTGTTTGTTTTTATAAATGGCTCTTACGTAAACAGCTGCACCAAATGCCCTCTCAGAAGCATCCACGAATATGTGTAGCTCCTGTTTTTGTGGGACTTTCCCATCATAAATGTGACGTGGAATTTTCATTTTGTTTAAATGTTGCAGATCCTGTCTGATGGCCTCCCACCTTTCCTTTAGGGAATCTGATATTTCCGCATCCCAATCCAGTTGTTGAAGTGACAGGGCTTGCAGAAATATTTTGGCCCTTATTATCACTGGTGAAAACAGGCCAAGAGGATCGAAGATTTGACCGACCTCAGAAGCTACCACTCTTTTAGTAATGCTCTGAGTTTTTTGCTCTTGTGCTCTGCCACACAAATGATCGTCCTTTGGAGTCCATATAATTCCCAGTGTTTTTACACTGGTATGTTCTAAAGCTGCACCCAAATTTATGGTGCTGACGACGTCTTCAGGTAGGAATCCTTTTAATAATTGGTGTGTATTAGAGCACCATTTTCTTAGTTTAAATCCGCACGGCAGCAGGATTTTATTTAGTTCTTGTTGAATCCTTTCTGCGTCCTGTATCGTGTCTGCTCCGGTCAAGCAATCATCCACATAAAAATGGTTTTTTAATGCGGCTGCTCCTAGTGGCCATTTTTCAGAGTTAATGTTGGCTAAATGTTCCAAACATTTAGTGGCCAGGAACGGAGCTGATGTTGTGCCATATGTCACCGTCTTTAACCTATAATACTTTATTGGTTCATTTGAATCATATCGCCAAACAATCATTTGGTTAAATTGATCATTTGGATTCAACCATACTTGGCGATACATTTTTTCAATGTCTGCAGTGAAGACATATTTGTGAGTTCTGAATCTCAATAATATAGAGAACAGATCACTCTGAACAACTGGTCCTGGATGCAGCACGTCATTCAAGGATTTTCCTGACGACGTTTTACAGGAGGCAAAGACTACTCTTAATTTCGTCGTAGTGCTCTCTGGTTTCAGAACACAATGATGTGGGATGAAGTAGTGAGCCTTCGGTATTTGATCCGGCATCACTTGCTTCATATGGCCAAGTTTTTCATATTCTGCCATAAATTCGTTGTACATCCTCTTAATTTCTGGACAGGTCCTTTTTTCCAACGAATAGAAGCGCCTTGTAGCGATATCGCAAGACTTGCCCAGGGCTGAAGGATCTTCAGAAAACGGTAATCTGACTATTAATCTGCCATCTTGTGCGTGCTGAAGATTATTAATAAAGTGCTTTTCGCAGTGCCTTTCTTCTGGAGTCCTGTATTTTCTAATTGGCTCTAATTGGTCCAACTTCCAAAACCTTTCCAACGATGATTTCGCTTCCTCAGCTGAGGAAACTACCATGCAGTTCTGTGGCATTTTTGCACTCATGTTAACCTTTCCAGCAACGATCCAACCCAATTCAGTATTTTGTAGAATTGGAAAACCTGGATATGTTTTTATTTGCTCAGGTTTAATAATAGAAAAATGATGTTCTGCGCCTAGCAACAAATCAATTTTTCCTGCTCGATCAAAATTGGGATCCGCAAGATTAATGTTTTTCGATATTTTTAGATCGGTTATTTTTAATTGTTCAGTGGGTTGATCTGCCACCATGTGCGGGAGAACAAAGGCTTCAACTCTTGTTTCGAAGTCACTATGTTTTGATTTGATTAACACACTGACGCGTCCTTTGCTTATTCGCGGCTGGCCTCCAATTCCCTTAATTCGTAAATTTGTTGGGGAGAGTTTTAACGATAACCGCTTTACCAATCTTTCCGAGATTAAATTGATCTGTGAACCGGAATCAAGGAGCGCTCGAAAGTCTCCTTCTCGACGATTGGTTCCTTGTACTGTCACTCTAGCCGTTGCTAACAGTGTGTACCTTTTCTCAATACTGTTTGTCGCAGCAGAAGCAGCTGTTTTTTGTTCAGTATTAGATTTTCCGTTACTTAAATGTAACAACGTATTGTGTTTTTTGTTACATTTCATGCATGTATATTTAGACATGCATTGTTTGGATATGTGGTCTGCCTTTAAGCAATTGACACACAGTTTCTTTCGCTGGACCCAAGACAGCCTTTCAGCAGGAGAAGTTTCCTTAAATTTATCGCATTTGTATGCTATGCCCTTTTTGACAAAACAGGCAGGCGAATGAACTTGCTGTTGCAGAGGCACTTGTTCTATGTTTTTCCTTATGCGCCTTTCCACCGATGGCTTCAAGTGCAAGAAATCGTTGTTCTAGAAACGCAAGAAATTCTTTTATTGTTTGAATTTCCCTTGTGTCTAATATTGTTTGCTCATAAAGAGTATGAGTAATTCGGTCTAATTTTCTTGTCATATGAAAGATTAGAACCGGATCCCATGTGTCAGTCATAATTCCCATATTTCTTAAAGCTTGCAACGATTCATTAACATTGTCATGCAGATTTTTTATTGATTGAGAATCATTTGACACGTTAGGGTGATCAAAAAGTTTTTCAAATATTGCGGTAGACAGCACACGCTTATTATTAAAACGTTCTTTCAGCATTGTCCAGGCAGTGTCGTAGTTAATTTCTGTTAACTCTAAATGCCTTACTAATCTTTCTGCTTCTCCAGACAGATTAGCCTTAAGATACCACATTTTTTGTATTTTTGGTATCGCTGATTCATGAACCATTTTATTAAAAATGTCATGGAATTGTTGCCATTTTAAATAGTTACCATCAAATTTTGGAATGGAAACCTTTGGCAATTGAATTGATGAAATCGAAGGTACCGCATGATTAGTGGCTATTGAAACTGTATCAGTTGATGGTTGGCAAAATTGTAGCATTGCCTTTTCAGCGGAGATAAATCGTTCCATACTGTAACCTGCCTTTTCAGGTTCGATACATAATTTATGGATTTCAAAATGCAGACTTTCAATTTGTTTCCATAAATTGTCGATTACCGTTTTATAGGTAAATTTATTGTCTGGACATATTTGATTCATAGTTCGAGACATCGAATCCAGAACCGCTGCTTGGTGTCTAATCAATTTTTTGATTTGTTCCACCTCATCAGACGTGGCCTCTAATGTCGGAAATTGCAGAATTTTAGCATTGAATTCTTCCATAGCCTTATGAACAATTAATTTCATCTGCTCATAATAATTCTTTTCGAAATATTCATGCAATACTGCAGCACCTTTAGATTCTTCAAGAATAGCTTTATTTCCTTTTTCGAATGATTTCCACAGATCTTCAATTTGTCGTTTCCTATCTTCGAAATACGTAACCTTTTCTTTTCTTGTGTGAGAATCCTTTTTGATGTTTCTAAGCACAACTTGGATCTCTTCACCAATTTGGCTTTGAATGGCAATCAGTTTTTCAACCTCCATTTTTTCCTTACTAACGTGTCTGACCCGTGGGAAGTTAATTTATTCGCTTTAATTAAGCTGGATACGCTTCTACTCGCAACCGATTTAGTGGTCAAAGACACGTAAGGTTTTTTGGATTAGAAAATATAGCCAATTATTTTATTTTTAAAATTTTTATTTTATTAACACCATTTGTATATAAAATATTCTATTTTTCAAATGTTTGATGTATTTCAAGAGTCGCCTTGTTGACTACTTGAAATTTAGATTTTAAATCGATGATTATCCTGGGAATCGCCAAGTTGACTCCAGTAAATCAGATTTATTTTTGAAGATATGTATAAAGAGTCGCCAGTTGACTACTTTAAATTTGAGATTTAAATCGACGATTATCCTGGGAATCGCCAAGTTGACTCCAGTAAATCGGATTTATTTTTTGAATATATGTATAAAGAGTCGCCAGTTGACTACTTTAAATTTGAGATTTAAATCGACGATTATCCTGGGAATCGCCAAGTTGACTCCAGTAAATCGGATTTATTTTTTGTTGTTAATAAAGTAAGAAGAATCGCCAAGTTGACTACTTCTACTTATAAATTGTTTAAATATTGGAGTCGCCAAGTTGACTTCCAATAATTTCGTAACAGATCGCCAAGTTGATAAGTTACTCCTTGAAACAATGTTCAAGTTGTTCGGGAAAACGGTCGGAGTTTTATTCGAGCCAGATTTCCCTAGTTATCTTTTCTGTTAATCAAATGATAAAAACAGATTTAAGACAACATAAAAAATCTAGATGATTCGATCGCCAAGTTGATCGAGAATCTGTCTAGTTCGTATGTGTTGAAATTAGTCGCCAAGTTGACTAGAATTTCATACACTGGTCGGGGTCACCAAAATGTTCGTAGAATTACTTTTTATTGTTTTATAATTTTAGGTTGCCCCTAGAACATAATCTAGTGACAGTAGGCCGCTAAACCAACACTTAAATTGGTTTAACTCGGAGATGTTGAATACACAAGTATTGCTTGAGTACTGATTTTATTTGGGAATATCTGGGGTTTATATACATGATTTCAGAGTCAAGGGGGCCACCATGGCGAAGGTATCGCATGGGGGTTTGTTAGTTATAAATACATTGCATCACTTAGGTTCTAAGATATACAGAAATACAAAGTCATACAATTTGTCTCCCATGCAAGGGATTAATAGGCTAGGGTTAGTAAAAATAGACTGCTGGAACGGCAGGTAGCGGGGTTTGAGCTGGCGCTGGCTGTGGCTGCTGTTGACATCTTAGGGACTCAAGTGCAGGCGCTAACAGCTCGTATTGTTTAAGGTTGCAGTGTTACTGACAATATGTTCAAAAACTAAGATGAACCGAATAGGTTTTGACAGCGAAATCGCGATGTAAAGGAGGAGCGTAGAGAAACACGTCCGAATACTAGTTAAGCTGAGAACTCAGATACGCTGAGTATGCTCTGGTCTAAGGTGGACCGTCGCCGTTTGGGTTCCGCCATACGCCTTTCGCATCCTTGGTGCTGCGCCCGCTGGGATATCGCATTCCTCCTCAACGTAGACTGCCTGCAGTACCTCCTCGCAGGTGGTCATCTCGTCCAGGTCGCGGATTTCCACTTGCACCGAGTCCTCCAGGATAGCCATTTCGGCTTTGTCGCTGAAGGCGGACTTAATGGCTGAATGCAGCTTCTGCGTGGCTGGGTCTGCGGGTTTCTGCATCTTGAGTAGCAGACTCCCATTGGCTGTCCTGCGTATGTCTTTCACCCCATCCTTAAGCCCCTGTATCGTAGGCTCGGTTTTGACCAACTTGAGCATGTCTGCATACGATCCTTCACTGCATTTGATCAGAATAACGTCAGAGCGCTGGCTCTTTCGCTTCGCGGTGTATCTCTCGTGATCTCCGCTTTCCCCGATACTCTCTGCAGTCTCGCTGGGCTTCTTGGTTTTGCGCCTCACCTGCTGCCAGCCCGGGTTTCTCAACGGGTTCCCTGCGCCACTATGCATCCTCTCTGTGCTAGCGGCTACTTGCCCTGGGCCAACAAGCGATGGTGTTGTATGCTGGGTTGCGCAGGCGGTCGGGGCCCTGGCGTGGGTTTCGTCCAGCGTCGCCCTTATTTTGCATTGCAGCTTTTTCATACCCTGCAGCGAGTCGATCGTGGCCTGAGTGACATAACGGACGACCTTCTTGTTGTTACTCTTCGTGTCGGTGAATTTCGCAATAATTTCGTCGAGCGACTGACCCAGTTCGTTTTTTGAGAGCTGCGGCGTCTTTCTGGCCCCGATGCTTCTTGTGGGCTCCATCGATCGCCTCTTCAGGGCTGGTTGGCTCCCGACTTCTCTTCGGCGTGGTTTGTTCATCCTCGTTACTGTCGAAGTTAAACATTGGCCCGGTTACTTTCGGAGGCGCTGACGATGGGTGAGCCTCGGAATTCTGCGTCCCCGTAGGAGACCGTAGGAGACCTTTCGTATTATTTGGCCATTAATTTTTTTATCCATCCCATGGCAGCTTCTTAATATATCCGTCCGAATTTGTTTGAATTTAATTCGAAATTTTGAAATGTTAAAGCAAAGCTATATCCCAGAGGAGAAGATAATGTGATAAAAATCAACAAAGATATGCTTTTTTCCGATTAAGTTCCATTTAATTTTTCGACCGTTCCTATGGCAGCTATCTGATATAAAGATCCGATTTTTTAAAAATTTAATTCGAAATTCAAAAATATTTGTTATTTATTGTTCTATAAAGGTTATATTCCCGAGAGTAGAAGGTAATAATTCAAAAACACCGACTATTTTTTTTAACGTAGTGAAGGAGACGTTTCCGACCCCATAATATACATATATTCTTGATCAGCGTCACTAGACGAGTCAATCTAGCCATGTCCGTCTGTCCGTCCGTCTGTCCGTTTCTAGGCAAACTTGTCTCTCAGATTTAACCAAACTTAGCCAAAGTGATGTCTTGAAAGCCATCCCGGACCTTCGGATCCAGGGGCTTGGACGGAGTTTGGGTCTGCATCTGGTCATCAACCAGCATTAGCAGATGTCGGGTCATTTTCGACGACTTTGAGCGGATTTCGGTGGTGCACACCCGCTCATCGCCTACGCGGGTGACGGAAAGGTTGAGGCCTTTGCTAAGGATGCGTGAATGCGACTCACGACTCAGAACCCACCAAAATGGATGCAGTTGGCAGATGCTCACACTCGTGCGCTGCAGGAGTCGGGGAGACCGCCTTCGGCGATGATGAGCGCAACGACGTCGTCAACGCAGCTCTCTGCTGCTTCTGTCCTTGGGGTCGTGACTGCTGTCGGCCTTGGGGTCGTGACGAGCGTGGCGATGTGGACTCTTGGAAGTGCAAGAGGGTGTGGTGATTTCCACTACATACGTGGCACTTGCGGCAGGATTGTCCGGAATGCTCGTGCGCGCAGTACTGGTTGATCTGGACCGCGCGGAGCCGCTTCACCGCCGGGAGACGGAGGAACCGTTGGCACTTCCCCAGTGCGTGCAGCCCTCGGCAAACGCGGAACCTGTACCCGTTGGTTATGCGTGGCCAAGCGTGCTAAATTGTGGTTGGCGCCATCGTGAACAGTCTGGGGAAACGAGTAAACAAAGGTTAGCGGTGATGTATGACGCGAATGATCGTGACATGTATGAGGACTGACGACACAGAATGACATGAACTTAGGAACTTAAGACTAGTAGGATTGGCTGTTAGTCGCTAACCCAAAAAAAGGAAGGAAACGGCAGAATCACTCGGAGCTGGAGGCCTCCATCGGAAGGCGGATCATCTTTGCGATTGGTCATCGGATAGTGCCACGTGCGGTAAGAACCTCTGCCACTGGGGTCTTGCCATCCGAGCCTGGGCACACCAGTTGGATACGCCCAAGCCGCCATTCATTTGGCGGTAAATTCTCCTCTTTTAGCACCACCATGTCCACTGTCTGAATAGGTACTCTTCTTTTCAACATAAGCAAAATTGCTGATGCAGGGCCTTTAGCCGCCGCCATCGGTTGGAAATGGGGTTTTTCTTAATATCGGGCTAAGCCACAGAAAGGAGTGGCCCACCGCCTAGGAAATGTCCGGGGCTGAGAGCTACGAGGTCCGTGGGGACTTCGGACATTGGGGAAATAGGCATTGAATTTAAACAGGCCTCAATTTTCGACAGGAGGGTCGCTAACTCTTCAAATTTTTACTTCCCGCCCGCCGTTTGCTTGTAGAAGTGTGCCTTAAAGCTTTTGACACCGGCCTCCCATAGCCCTCCCATATGAGGGGCGGCAGGAGGCTTAAAGTGCCAGGTCACATTTTGAAGGCTGTAATAGGCTGTAAAAAGACCCAAAAAACGGTTGCCGCAACCCTTAGACTCGCCGGTCCGACAAGTATGCCAAGTAGGTGGATCTGCAGCAATGTTCGTATGCCGGGTTTTTTATTATTTGTGTCCTGGCTATGTTTACAGAGAAAGCTGAAAAACAATGGATTGTTGGCGGATGGGTGGTGTCAAAGTGTTTCAGTTTAAAGCACGATGTGAAAAAAAATGGATGGAGATATGTGTATGGATATGTGTGATTTTGTTCAATTTTTGGGTTTTAATTTTTGGTTTCTTATTGTTTTGCGTGTTTTAATTTACAAAGAAAGTTGAAAATTTATGGATTTTTGGCGTTAGTTAAAAAACCAATGCGAAAAATGGATGATGGATGTATATGTGTATGGATATGTGTGATTTGTTCAATTTTTGTGTTTTAATTTTTGTGGAATTGCACGGAAATTGCCAATAGTAATGTGGAGATCGAAGGAAATATAGGTATAAATATAAATATTTCAGCATGAAATCGAGACCTTAACGGTGGAGCGGGGTTGTGCAAAAATATATATATATATACGAGCGTATATATAGTGGGTTGGCGTATATATAGTTGGAAAAACCCTTTGGAATTACTTAGCTTGTGGAGAACGATGAAACTATATCCGGCTTCGATTGGTTCAAATGTTGGGGCGGGTCCTCGCCGAAAGGTAATTCCAAAACTTGTCTCCCAAAAGTTGAGTTTAGAAAGCGGGGTTGTGCGGTTGACTTCACTTGTGTACGGTTTCACTTTTTCTTTGGTACTGAATTACAATGGCGTAAGCTTAGACTACATGGTTTTTAACCGGTTCGGCTACCAGTGATGCCGAACCAGCGACGAGAACCTAGTTCGACATTAACAATATTTAAAAAATCGGATCACTATATCATAAAGCTGCCATAGGAACGGTCGAAAAATTAAATGGAATTGAGTAGGAAAAAAATGATATCTTTGTTGATTTTTATTTCATTCTCTTCTACTCTGAGATATGACTATTTTTAAAAATTTCCGAATATTTATTTAAATTTCAAAAAGATCGAACTACTATATCATATAGCTGCATAGAAACGATCGAAAAACTAATGTGAAATAATAGGAAATGTAACATTTTTGCGATTTGTAAATTAATAGGAATGATCTGCAAGGGCAAGCCGAAGCTAGATTCCTTTCTTGTTTAAACCGCGTTTTGCCAATGCACAGTAATTGATTTTATAGGCCAAAAATCAAAAACAAAAATCTGAAATTCTGGATTTTTTGTCTCAAAAATATTTCTTAACAGAGCAATAAATCGAACGGTAAATTTATTTTTGGTCTCTCCAATTCGTAGGCGCTACGAATAGCGAGAGAAGGGATACAAATAAAACACGTGAACGTTACAGCAAACGCAGCTTAAAAACAAGAGAGAACGCTATAGTCGGGTTGGCGTCCCGAATATCTAATACCCGTCACTCAGCTAAAGAGAGTGCGAACGCTGTACTCGGGTTGGTGTCCCGACTATCTAATAATCGTAACTCAGCTAAAGGGAGTGCGAGGGAGATATATATATAGACAATTTTGATTGCGAATAACTTTTTAATGAATGGTCCGATTTGAAAAATGTCTTCTGCATTTCGATAGGTATAAATATACGCAACAAATTTGCATTTATACTTCTCGGAAATCTTAAAAGATGTGGGCGCAGGACACATTTTAAAATCGTTAGTGGGCGATTGTGGGCTTTAGAGGTTGCGTGGCGATCGGCTGAAATAAACTTGCCCTGCGTAGGAGGCCCAAGCTTTTGTAGCTAGCTTTTGTAGTTTCTGAGATCTAAGCGTTCATGCGGATAGACAGACAGACGGACAGACGGACAGACAGACAGACGGACATGGCTAGATCGACTCGGCTAGAGACCCTGATCAAGAATATATATACTTTATGGGGTCGGAAACGCTTCCTACCAGCTGTTACATACTTTTGCACGAATAAAATATACTCTTTTACTCTACGAGTAACGGGAATAATTAGCTTCCACTAAAAAGCTAAATCGCGTCCAATCGTCGGCATATAAAATTAATGTTGAAAGTAAAGGTATTTACTATAAAACTGAATAATTTTTTTGTCATTATGTGTTGTGTTATTGTTTTAAAATTATTGTTTTATCAGTGAGTGGTGTATCTTTGTGTATTCACAGATTTCAGATAAAGAACAAGTTGTAAACCCCGTCATACCCTTTAATGAAACTAATTTATAAATACTAGTAAATGTTTTCTTAATCTATGTTGTAAATTTGAGCTGCAACTTTTTGCAACTTTCTGACTTATATGCTTTTTTGAGTTCGCGCATATTTTGTGTTTGGTGTGTTCGTTATATTGTTTTGTGCTTTGAAATTTTAATTGCTCAGTTGTGAAGTTTTCAATTGAGGTTTTTAATTTTTTTAAGCTACTACATATTTGAACTACGTACTTTTATTGCATTTTGTGTAACTATAAAAATAAACTTTAAATAAAATATCTTTTATAAATAACACAGTCAGTATATTTTTGCATAAGTATTAGCTAACGCATTCCAGCTAAGTCATTCACCCCAAATGCAACCCATGTGTGTCAAGTTAGCGTCGGTGACTTTAGCGGCGATAGCGGAACGGTGGAATCTGGAACACGGGGCCAATTTTTATTTTTTTATTTCTGGGGCTTCTGGGGGCCAAATCGAACAATTTTAACTGTAAACTTGTTTAGAATAAAATTCTCCGATGTTCGGAACTGTGAAAAAAATGCATTAAAAAAATCAGGTCCCCACGTTTTGGGGAATATCTCCACTCACAGAGCGTGCTCCACAATGCGCGCTAGCTTAGCTTAAAGGTCGTCCTTTGAAGGACATTTGAGGAAAATTGCATCAAAAAATTATCGTCAGTTTTTGAGAAAATCAGTTAACAGTGGACCAACCTCTGAAGCCGCCCATACAAAAAAAGTCCTTAAAAATTAATTTATATATAACTTATTTCACAGAGCGTGCTCCACAATTTCGAGCTTATAGTATGACGGGGGGTTAATTAAGCTATACTCCCTGAAAATGTTATTAAAAAATTATCGTCAGTTTTCGAGAAAATCGCCTAACAGTGTTTCAATTTTAAACGGATATTAGAATACCGCCAACCCCAGTACAAGAACCATGGCCAGCTATGAATTGAACCGCAGTATCCGATACAACAACCGACTTACAAATTCAATATCGACGCTAACTTAAAGTAATTATTTTTGCCTCTCACAGAGCGTGCTCCATGTTGCACGGTATCCCAAAAAATCAGAAATTAAATGAACTAATTATAGTAAAAGTTTCAAAAAATTATTATCGTCAGTTTTCGAGATATTTGTCCAACAGTTAAGCGGCATGGGGCATGGCCATCGGGTGCTTCCTGTTTTCGACGCTAACTTAAAATGAATTATTTCTCCTTTCGCAGAGCGTGCTCCACATTGCACTGTATCCCAGAAAATTGCTAATTACATTAACTAACAACAGTAAAAGTTTCATTAAATTATTATCGTCAGTTTTCGAGATATTCGCCCAACAGCTCAGCTGTTTTCGACGCTAACTTAAAATGAATTATTTCTCCTTTCACAGAGCGTGCTCCACATTGCACGGTATCCCAAAACATCAGAAATTAAATTAAATAAATACTGTTAAAGTTTCATTAAATTACACTAGTTTACAGCCGAAATGCTCCCCAGCAATTGATGGCAAATTCTGTTAGTTGTGGACCCCTAGAACACGAAAATAGCACTAATTTTTTTTTCGATGGCACAGTTTTTTTTTAAGATTTTTTAAAGTTTGAAATGTTAAATTTCGGACTTTTTTCGAATTTCTTCTTATATCTCGGCAGATATCCACCCGATTGGGCCAGTTTTAGTTTTATTTTAAAGTCAATAGATCAGAGCCCGGCTGCCGTCACCACTCATTTTTGTTTACATGTTGTAACGATTAATAATTATTTAATTATACTAACAAACAAAAACTGCCTTTATTAGCATACCCTGGCGATGGTGATAGCTTTGAAAAGAGTGCGCATGCAACAATTAAATTTATCCTGGCTCTGGCTCGACGGCAAATGGTCGTGGTGGTCTTGCTACTCTTTCCTAAAATTCGCCTTTAATAATCATTATGGGAAGATTGTGTTGCATGCCTAATTAATCAGCCAATAACAGTTGGAGAGAAAGGAATAGCAATCAAAAATAGGCATTAGCCGATAGAACGGGGAAAATTAAAGAAAATCCAGAATAGAGTGTAATAATGATTTTTGCCTCCAAGTCGAATCCCTTAATACCTGTTAACCTCCGATGGCATTGAGGTACACATGACCCTCCCTTCCTGTGATCGCTCTTGTCAAAAGCATTTAATTTACCGAGCGACCCCTTTTGGGCATTAGTGGGTTAAAAGAGTAAGTTAGCCGTGTCGAATATTTGGACTTACAACATTATAAAAGTTTATTTAAAATCTAAAATATAAAATATCATGGGACAAAAATATAGTATGATAAAAATTATGTTTTGAATACATGCATATAAACCGTAGAATAAATTCAGATACTTTTAACCATAAAACAAATGTAAATATAAACACATTTTTTTGCAATCAATAAACAAATAAGCAGACATTCAGCAGGCCTCTGCCTGTCGTTCCCCATGGCACGATTGCGACTTTACCGCCTTAAATTAGCAGCAATAAAAAACTCAGAAAATTTTAGCAAAAAAAAACACAAAAGCCACGAAACTGAGCGATTTGAGCGCAAACAAGGAATAGGTTCATTATTCTTTAAATTTTTACTTTACGTTAACACCAACGAATTTCTCGGGCACTAATTTCTTTCTGCATCTTTTTGCTTTTCTTTTTTTTATTTATCCCCTTCTTCTTTTTCTAATTTTTCTTTGGGATTTAAAAGTTTACATAAACGAAAGTCTTTCGCTTACCAATTCTCGACTCCCTCGTAGAAAGCGCTTTCCGAGAGGTGGTCCTGAAATGCTGTAAAAAGAATTCTAAAAAATGTTTTCACAAAATATTTCACATGAAAAAAAATTGCCCCGAGTCGCCGGCCAGAAAATCACTCAAAACCACTAAAAATGAAATCACTCAAATCTTCTCCTTTCTGCCTTATTGCCGTCTTTCATCATCGTTATTTCTTTCGCATGCCATTATTTGGAGATTACATAATTTAACTTATATATTTTTCCACTTAATGCTGTTTTTACTTTGATTATTTGAACTATGAATAGCTTTAGTTTACTGTATGGAATTACTTTACTCTTTAAGGCATTAGAATTACTTTACTTTTTAAGGCTATAGCATTACTCTACTTTTAGGTTAAAATTACTTTTCTTTTAGGTTAACTTTAATTTTCCTATCTTTTGACGATGAAGAAGGCAAAAAAATGGGACGCAGATGGAGGTTATACTTTTTTCCCGCGAGTTTTTCCCGCTTTTCACCACACACACAAAAACGATATTTCTCTGGCAGCGATTCTTTTCCGGCGACACACAAAACCCACTCGTTCGGTTTTTTTGAGCGCCCTCTGGGGCAGCAGCGCGATTACTGATGCGCTCAGAACTAATAAACGCCAATTCCGCTCAATTCCAGTTCCACTCGTTCCCGACGACGATGCGGTAGGTCAGGTCCGCCAATATTTCCCTCTTTCGCTTTATCGTCCCTCTCTTTTCTCTTGTGCCTCTAGATCCGATCTTGTAACTTTAAAAATGATTTGTAAAGCGCCAAGCCTATATAAAAAAAAAAACAAATTTCCCTCATCAGAAATCTAACCGGATTATTCTTCAACTTCCCAACTCACCCAATTGGACTTAGCGCTGAGCTAATTTTTGATGGCTGCGCCGAACTTTTACTTTCGTACACTTTTCTTTTAATTATAATTTTGAAGGACACTTGAAAGAAATACTTCTGCTCAGTACGATGGTCGAAATCGGAAAGACCGACTATGCCGCCATAGCTCTGGCGGTAACCCATGGCGAATCTGGGAGATGCCCCAAAGCAGGTTGACGTTAGGGTCTGTTACTCTCCTCCCCCTTTCTATATGCCCCTCAATATATTTCCCTATATGAGTCCTAGATGGCGCCTCCCAATTTACGAGATTAATACAAGCGCTACAAAGCCCCCCGCCAAGATCTGACTTGGGTTCACCAACCAAAGGCTGATCCCAAACAAAGCTTGTAGTTAGCCCTATTGTTTCATATCCTTGGCGTGAAAACATCCCAGAATTCGGCCTTGCAGATCTTCTATCTCATAACAAGAATTTCCCATCTTCTTACGAACTCTGACTTTCAGATACGAAGGCCCTAACTTCGCGCTGTACCCAGACGTAAAGTTGCTTTGCTTGAAGTTCTTCAGATATACTTCCTGCCCTTCTCTATATACTACATCTCTCGTTCTCAGATCATACTGGCGCTTATTCTTGTCGTTTTGCTTGCCTAGAATTTCTTGTGCTTTCTTTCTCATTATCTCCAAAGAATCCTCTCGGGAAAAGACCGCGGATTTGTCTTCTAAAGTTCGTAACAGCTTGTACGTGGATCCAGACGCAACAAAATGCTGGCCGAAAACCATATAATACGGGCTAGTCCCTATGGCTGAGTGCACCGCCGATCGAAGAGCGCAACAGATGCTACTTAAGTGCTCATCCCAATCCGGCCGCACATATGCGCGAATAGCTGCTATGACTGACCTATTTACCCTTTCGGACGCATTAGCCTGCGGTGAATAGGACGCGGTCAAAATGTGCGAAATCTTATGCCCTATTAACAGTTTCCGGAACGCCTCCGACTTGAATTGAGACCATTGTCGGATACAATCGTCTCTGGAAAACCAAATGTGTGAAATAACTCTAGCTGCATATATTTTATGACTACATCGGCTGTGAGTTTTTTTACCGCTTTTAAAAAGACAAACTTAGTATAATGGTCTAGGACTATAAATATACCCACATTTCCGCTCCGAGATCGGGGATAAGGACCCAAAAAATCAACATATAAACGGTGGAAAAATCGCTGAGATTCGGGTGCCACTCCCATCGGTGGTCGCTGAATTCTATTTGATGCCTTCGTAGTTTTGCAGACTTCACAGGACTGGATATATGCCTTTACATCATTGACCAATCCTGGCCAATAATAATACCGGCGCACCCTTTCCAACGTCTTATGCACGCCTCCATGCGAAGCTAGCGGATCGTCATGAGTTCTCTTTAGCACTTCCCCTACCAATTCATTTGGGATCCACAACTTCCAGCTGAGCGAATCATGCAGCTGATCGCCGGTTGCATAATCCGACCTACGATACGCCAAACCATCTACCACTCTGAGGTCCGGTAACTTGTCTTGGTTGCTTGCAAATCAATCATTAGCCCTAGTCCACTCTCGATGACAGCCAATTCTGACTTGTTTACTGTAGACAGAGCATCCGGAACGACATTTAAACTACCTTTACGGTGTTCTATTTTAAAATTAAACCCTTGGAGCTTCAACGCCCAACGGGCCAATCGGGAGTGCAAATCTGTTTGAGACATAAGCCACTTTAGAGATGCGTGATCCGTTATTACGGTGAACTCATGCCCTTCTATGTATGGCCGGAATCTTTTGATGCAAATGATAGCTGCGAGACACTCCTGCTCGGTCACTGAGTAACTGCGCTGAGCTCGATTCAACTTTTTGGACACATATGCTATGGGATACTCATCCCCCTGATCGGTTTTCTGTACCAGCACACCACCAACCCCCGTACTGCTTGCGTCACACTGGACAAAAAATGGCTTACTAAAATCGGCGCTATGAAGCACCGGGGCAGAGCAAAGCGCACTTTTTAAGTCTTGAAATGCTTTCTCTGCTTCTGATGTCATCTCAAACTTCTTTTTGGGCTTCAGCAAATCAGTTAATGGGGCAGCCACGGATGCAAAATTGCTTATGAACTTGCGATACCAACCGACCATTCCCAAAAAGCTGCGGAGAGACTTCAAATTCTTTGGAAGCGGAAATTCTGACATAGCTGAAATTTTTCCTGGATCCGTACGAATCACCCTCTCACCCACAATGTGTCCTAAATAGCTCACTGAGCGCATACAAAAGTGACTTTTCCCCACATTTAGGGTGAGTCCAGCCATCTTAACTTTCTCTGCCACCAATTTCAGCACTCTCAAATGCGTCTCAAAAGTGTCTGACACAACAAGAAGGTCGTCAAGGTAGACAAAAACCTCATTTCGCAAATTGGCTGGGATGACCTTATCCATAAGGCGAGTCATGGTCTGGGACGCATTCGTCAAACCAAATGGCATGACCTTATACTGGTATAAAGGCTTGCCTGGGATCGTAAAAGCCGTTTTCTCCCTAGACTCTGCTTCTAATGGGATCTGCCAGTAGGCGTCTTTGAGATCCAGACTGGAAATAAACATGGCCTTTGGAAGCCGAGATAAGATACCATCAATCTGTGGCAGCGGATAAGCATCTCTTTTTGTAACCGCATTCACCTTGCGACTATCTAGGCATAAGCGAACCTTTCCAGGCTTTTGAACCAACACAACCGGAGATGACCATGGGCTCTGTGATTCTTCTATAACCCCTAACTTCAACATCCTATCCACCTCCTCATATAGTAGCTTTTCAATTGCTGGTGACACCGGAAAATGTCGCTGCTTAACTGGCTTAGCTTCACCCACATCTATCCCATGCGAGATAAGCGTGGTTTTTCCTAGCCCAACAATTGCAAAGGATGGGAACAAATCGATTACTTCTTGTAAACACCGCTGTTGTACCTGAGAAAGAACATGCGAATTTGACGTGATCTCGGATATTTGCATTGAAGATGGCAGCAAGTCAAAAACGGACCAAAAGTTAATTCCCAGATATAAGTCTTGAGTCAGGGAATTCGATGGAATTCGAGCTCTTTAACTACATTCTTGAACGTTACCGGGGTTTTAAACCTACCTACAACCTCTTGAGTTTTCCCATCTGCTGTACAAGCTACAGTAAAAACTTTCTTAAATGGAAGGTTATTCAGTATGACCTGCTTAGCCAGATTCCCACCAATAGCATTAACTGCAGCTGCAGTGTCTAGCAAACCTATAACTACTCTATCTAAAATTCTAACTTCCGCGTACGGGCGATCATCCTTATCTTTAAACTTGATTGAATTTATGGTTTTAATTGCCCTCCAATAGGCCCTCAATCTCTTGGCATTCCTAGACGATGCCTTAGCCCGAGAAAAATCTATTTTTATTGCCGTTCTATTCTCGGCCACCGACCCTAAGTCTTCGTTGATTTCCGTATCTGGAGACACCTTAATGACCTCCATATCGGAAGGAATAAGAGATTCTACTTCGGACTGAATTCGGTGTCCGTCTTGCTGTTGTGAGCACAGGACGACTGCCGGGAGTGACCTATGCTCGTTCGCCCGTTTTTTTGGCATCTACTACAAGTATGCCTATAAGTATTCGGAGCCCCACAACCGTGACAGAACACTTTGCGCTGTTCCGCGCAATCCTTGTGCCGATGCCCTTCCTTTCGACAATTGAAACAGATGAGTGCTACGGCACCTACTTCTCTACTTATTTCTTCTTCTGTGAACTCCAATGCATTTTCCATCGGAATATCTCCTGTCAATTCGGCCACTTGCTTTCTAAATGGGAAGGCTGGTTCTGGTAAGGCTGGTTTTTCCGCACTTCTTCAAGGAAATTTTCTCTCCTGCGACAGACCTTCCGAAGCTTTGCCACTGACAGAATGGGAACATTGAGCAGCTCATGCCGAATTTCTGGCCTTAGATTTCTGCGCAGGGTTTCAACAATTTCTAGCTCGGTCCACTACGGCATCATAAAAAGAGTCAAAATTTTCCCGGTCCTTCTGCTTCCGATCCCTTATAGCCTCTCTTATATCAATGTCCGTCCGTGCGTCTCTGAATTGCCTTCGCAGAGCGGCGCAGAGTATGTTCCAGCTACGATCCAAAGAATTTTTATGGAAACGCCAATAGAATTCGCGAGCCTTCCCGTCGAATAGAATGCTGGCGTTGCTACTCAAAATGTCGAAGTTTCCTTCCAGAGTTTGGTACGTAAGAGCTTCCGCCCGATATATGAAATTGTCTACACTAAGACCCTCAGAACTAGCATTGAATCTCAACTTCCAACTGTTCAATATCTGCCCTATTTTGTCAGGCCTGTTAATTAGATCAGACGTCCCGCTTCTTGCAGTTAGCTGCCCTGACCTTGCTGGATCCGGTATGTGACCAAAAGACTCGTTTCTACCATTCGATGGCAAAACAGGCTCTCTCAAATTATCAACTGGCGGTGGGAGCCTTGCCAAGAGATTCTCTTGAATTAATTGACCCATTTTTTCAGACAATTTGTCCAATAAATCCTTTTCCATCCCCTGAATAGCCGTTTTAATAGAGCTTTCGATCAAATCCATTTGATTGATGCTTGGCTCCTCTCTTCTTGGCGTAGACTCTCCTGCCTCCACGATTTGCTGGGACTTCTTCCTAGTATTTTGAGAGGGTGTGGCTGGAGTACTAAAACAGACGGTTGGACAAATCGAACAGGTGTTTTTGGTTTTAGCATGATTAGCCAAACAGGCTTCGTGGAATTCATGCCCACATTTAGTTTTATAAACCTTGGCTATGTCTAACTTCTTTCCGCACAAATGGCAATTTGCCGGATCATTACCTTCAGCCTGGTCCATTTAACACAAATTTTGTTTAAAATCTAACGAAAATTTACGAAATTATCAAAGAGAACCATTAATTTAATATTTTGATTTTATTTTATTTTAATTTTATCTTATTTTTATTTTATGTTATTTTATTTTATCTTATTTTTTTATTATATTTTTAATTTTATCTTATTTTTATTTTATGTTATTTTATTTTATTTTATTTGTGATTTATTTTATTTTTGTTTTAATTTCCTTATCAAAATTCTCTGTCAACCGAAAAAAGTGTAAAAATCCGATCTTTAAAAATCCACCATAAATCCAGTTTTCCATGGATTTGGGCCATATCCGGCTTGTTTTATTCTGTAGGATGTAAGCTTTAAGTTTGTAACCATTATGATTTTTCAACGGATTTATTTCGAGTTTTTACGATATATACAGCCGACTTGCAGTCGACCAAAAAACACATTCATCTTTGTCAAGTTTCTGCGCTGCCATTACTTATCCAATCATATTGATCTGTATGGCAAAGTATAGCTCTGATCTATTGACTTTAAAATAAAACTATAACTGGCCCAATCAGGTGGATATCTGCCGAGATATAAGAACTAGTAAACTAGTGTAATTTAATGAAACTTTAACAGTATTTATTTAATTTAATTTCTGATTTTGGGATACCGTGCAATGTGGAGCACGCTCTGTGAAAGGAGAAATAATTCATTTTAAGTTAGCGTCGAAAACAGCTGAGCTGTTGGGCGAATATCTCGAAAGCTGACGATAATAATTTAATGAAACTTTTACTGTAGTTAGTTAATGTAATTAGCAATTTTCTGGGATACAGTGCAATGTGGAGCACGCTCTGCGAAAGGAGAAATAATTCATTTTAAGTTAGCGTCGAAAACAGGAAGCACCCGATGGCCATTGAGGGCATTTCCCCATGCCGCTTAACTGTTGGACAAATATCTCGAAAACTGACGATAATAATTTTTTGAAACTTTTACTATAATTAGTTCATTTAATTTCTGATTTTTTGGGATACCTTGCAACATGGAGCACGCTCTGTGAGAGGCAAAGATAATTACTTTAAGTTAGCGTCGATATTGAATTTGTAAGTCGGTTGTTGTATCGGATACTGCGGTTTATGTCATAGCTGGCCATGGTTCTTGTACTGGAGTTGGCGGTATTCTAATATCCGTTTAAAATTGAAACACTGTTAGGCGATTTTCTCGAAAACTGACGATAATTTTTTAATAAAATTTTCAGGGAGCATAGCTTAATTAACCCCCCGTCATACTATAGGCTCGAAATTGTGGAGCACGCTCTGTGAAATAAGTTATGGATAAATTAATTTTTAAGGACTTTTTTTGTATGGGCGGCTTCAGAGGTTGGTCCACTGTTAACTGATTTTCTCAAATAACTGACGATAATTTTTTGATGCAATTTTCCTCAAATGTCCTTCAAAGGACGACCTTTAAGCTAAGATAGCGAGCATTGTGGAGCACGCTCTGTGAGTGGAGATATTCCCCAAAACGTGGGGACCTGATTTTTTTAATGCATTTTTTCACACTTCCGAACATCGGCCAGCTCCCGAATTACCTAGATCGAAAGAGAATTTCATTCTAAACAAGTTTACAGTTAAAATTGTTCGATTTGGTCCCCAGAAGCCCCAGAAATCAAAAAATAAAAATCGGCCCCGTGTTCCAGATTCCACCGTTCCGCTATCGCCGCTAAAGTCACCGACGCTAACTTGACGCACATATGCAACCCTGCTATTAGCGAGGATCCGATCCTCACATAGAATACCCGAAAATACCATATTTAGGGATTTTGGGATTTCATGCATACGACGTCCACTCTTGAGTCCTCCCACTGCGCACAGCAAGGAGCAGGAGCGACGCCCAGAATCCGCATCAGCGCCACGCCGATCCGCATCAGCGGCACCCCAGTCCGCAACAGCGTCAGGCCAATCCGCATCAGCTATACGCCAGGATTTAACATTTCATCAGAGCCTACGCCTGGGCCGTATTTCATCATCGCCACGTCTGAATCTACATAAAGGATTCCCTTATAGACACACACCGCGTGAAGTGGATCCTTTCACCTTGCGACGCCTGGTTTCCTACACTTTTCGTCATACCGGACTTATTTTATCAGCCTCCAACCGCAAGCGGCATCAAGGAACGCCGTTCCTAACTTACCAAGCCCGCGTGAGGTTTTCATCGTGCAAAATCCGCACCAAAATCGACAGGTCGGATCAAATCGGACGAAATTGGGACGGAACTCACTGGCGCCGATTCGTTGGAATCCATATATTGGACATCAAATAAAAATCGTTTGCACTTGAATAATTTAACTTTATCGCCCTCAGGGCCTCGGATTGAATAGAATATCGTATATCGATAACATAATGTAAGCAACCACAATTTAAAGTAAAGTAAAGACTTTCTTTTACTTTTTCTTTTTGACAATCGTACATAGAATCACGACCAAATAAAGAGTGGCTCAACATAAATAAAGTTTAGTCTTAAGGACTTAGTGTTAGTATTACTAGTATTAAGAATGGACCATATTATCGTATTTGCCGTATTAAAGATGAAGTTTAAGATGAATTAAGCTGTTATCTTTTGAGAGCCCTTAAGAAAATGGGTGGAGTTTAATGGGACTTTACAGGTAGGGTGGGTATAGAAGGAGGCCATTACCATCTGGGCTTCCATCTTCGATAGGTACACTCCCTCGTCCGCATCTTAGCCGTTGGGTTAAAGTTATCGTTATCGTTTCTCTGTCTACTACTGTTAGTTCTGTGACACTCTTGTTCTATCTAATGCCGTTTCCTCACTGATGTACATACTGTAGTCTTTTTTCAGTATTCAAAAAATGCCATTTCTTGTCCGCACGGGACAGCATTTAGCATTCAGCATTTATTATTTCGAAAACAGATGTGCTTTGCTTTTAAATTCAAAATATTCAATGCTAACAAAAGTTATCTTATTTTTGTCATGTGTTTGCTGCTGAAAATTCAGAAACAGCTAGAGAATAAGCACAGTCACGGAAACACAAAGGAAAGCGTTGAAAGCTTTTCATGAGGAAGACATTTTTCAAAACCTGAAATATGGGCATAATTTTTCAAATACTACTATCCGCCAGCAGGAGATTTGAACAATCAAATGTATTGACCATGGACAATAAAGATTTGAATGTTCTATTAAGCCTTTGTTTTTTTGCATTATATATTGCATTATCTTTATTGTTTATTATTTAAGCTATGCATGCACATTGGATCTTTTTTGGGATCATTTTATTGTTGATTTTGCAATCATTTGGTGGTCTTATCGACATGGTGGTTTGTTGCTTCTTACTTCCTGTGACAAGCCTGAGCGGCAAAAGATTGGTCAGGTTTTGTTAACTGCAGTTACTCGTAATATTTTTTCTGCAGAGAAATCATCTAGAGTGGGTCTTGATTATTTCGAAAATTTTGCGATGGCCGTTTTGTCGATAGTCAAAAAATACTCAGATATTTGGTATTTTAGGCACGAGAATATCGAAATGTAGTAGCATTTATTGTCTTTTCTCCCACCTCTAGAACCACTTGAAAATATATGGGAATAATGTAACATATACCAAAAAATGTCAAAATGCTACATTCAGCTCTGGTGAGGAAAGGGCATTAACACAAATCTACACCCAGCTCACTGAGTAGGCCGGTCGAAACGTAGACAGAGGTGTACGGTGGACAACGCTCATCGTGTCCGATACAGGGAAGAGCAAGATAGGATGAGCAATTCCTGAGTATACAACTAGGTATTCTATCAGGACCCGGTGAAAATGAGAGCTTGAGAGTATCAAGACTCTGTAGAACATCAGGAACATTAATGACAGGTTTAAAGATAGAGTTCAAATGAGGAAGAGGGTATGGATAATCTATATTAGTAACACTATTGCATTCTGTATATGTCGATTGAAAAAATCTGCGAATAAGTTGGAAATATCATTGTCATCAGATGCTACATTATTATTGAGAAAAAGAGAAGAAGGGAAGCAGTTAGATTTCCGCTTAGAATTGACGAAAGAAAAAAAAGTTTAGGATTGCTTCTAAAATCAAGCAAACAACGAGACAGGTAATTTTGATAACAGTCAGAATTGTACTGATTAAATTAAGCCTTAGCCGAACTATATTTAGCAAAGTCAGTCTAGTTTTTTTTATTCTTCAGATAAGATAGTTACCGGGTAAGAGATAGCTGTAAGAATTCTTCATGGAGGCAAGAGGGACATGGATATCAAATAGACGGTAAAGGATTACATAAAAGTACCAAACAAATAGATAGGACCAGCTTACTGTTGATAAAGATTCAACTAGTCCTTCTAAAACATAAACTGGGCTGTACATTTATAACAGTTTTAGGGCTATTAAAAAATCTATTATTCGACAGCTGAAGGGTAGGATGATAGCAATCTTCAGGTAAAGATAGTGGCGGAATACGACTAACTTCAGCATCGCTACTATCAAAAACAAAGATTAAGTCAAGAAGACGGCCAATGTGATTGGGAATCCTGTTAACTTGCTGCGAAGGTAGTTCAACAAAACATCAATAAAGTCATGTTGCATCCAAGGAATCATTGCCACTGATTCGTTACTCTCCAGCCAAGAAATATTGGGAAGATTAAAGTCACCGAACACAGAGAGAGTAGAGAGCTTACTAAGAAGTCCCCGAACATTCTGATAGAGAACTAGGAAATTTAGTTTTTTGAATTTAAAGCAGAGCTTGGCGTCAACGAGGAAGCCATGGAAAGAGAACTATTTTTTTTTATATACTCGTGAACAATTATATCAGCAGGCCAAAAATTGGGGTCAAGAAGTTTGGAGAACAGCCTATCAGGAACAAGTATTTTAAATGAAGAGTAATCTCATATCTGTTTATAATTAAATTTGGTGATGTCGATACTATTTTGATTAGGAAAGGTTTGTTACAATATGATGCATCACGTCATTTACTGTTAGTGCTGCATTCAACCTAGACACAACAAGAGAGAACGCTATAGTCGGGTTCGTGTCCCGACTATCTAATACCCGTCACTCGGCTAAAGGGAGAGCGAGGGAGAGAACATTTTTTTGATTGTGTATAACTTTTTAATGAATGGTCCGATTTGAAAAATGTCTTCTACATTTAGATAGGTATAAATATACACAACAAAATTGCATTTATACTTCTCGGAAATCTTTAAAGGTGTGGGCGACAGACACATTTCAAAATCGTTAGTGGGCGTAAAAGGGGCGTGGCTCTCGGCTGAAATAAACTTGCGCTGCGTAGGAAGCGAAGAATATGTGTGGAAAATCTCACCCTTCTAGCTTTTGTAGTTTTCGAGATCTCAGACAGACGGACAGACAGACGGACAAACGGACATGGCTAGATCGACTCGACTACTTTTGCACGAATACAATATACCCTTTTACTCTACGAGTAAAAATGGATTTCCTAGGTACCATGACAGTGAGTGGTACCGGAGAGGAGAGAGCTGGGCTATTGCTGTTCTTCCTGGGACAGGAGGAGGTCGTTGCACCTAGTATTAGTAGTATTAGTATTAGTATTAGTACTAGAGGCAGTACAAGGTGCGGCAGAGCCCCGAAGTAGCAACAGCCGGTGACCGGTTGGCAGAATCTGGCAGGAATTGTACCCTGACATCAGTCGTTGATGACTCGTTCCCATTGGGATCATATAGCTTGCAGTGGGGCTGAGAAGAGAGAAGATGCTCGAGAGATCCGGAACATATAAAGAGATATTAGGCAGTGTAGGCCCACGATTTTTATTTAATGATACTTGATTAAGAAGAATGCGACCTTTAAAGTTGGAATCAAAAACATTAAAGCGACTTAATAAGTCCGTAAATCCAGCACGTAAGGCCTGGAACTATAGCTCCATTTGCCTCATAAATGATCTAATATCAATTTTGATATGTAAGTTAACTAAAGTCAACCGGACAGAGTCGATGACCGGCTGTCCGAATAACATGCACCAGCCAAATCGCTGACACAGCATTTGACCGGATGCTCATGCATAGCCGGCAAACACAGCACTTTTGCGTGGCCGCTATGAGTTAGCTTCTGTTAGCTTTAAGTTGAGAATTTGTATTCAGTACTGTTTCATGTCTTAAATAAAGAGCACGCTGCTCGTTGACTTTACTCCGGCATCGCCGTCAAACTTATTTACATTCGTCCACTGAGCTTAAAGCCAGGGGCATAGGGGGACAGTCATCCCCTCACCATAATCTTCAGTTGACTCATCGGTGGCCATAGTTGCCCAGCAGCCAACCCCCAACTACTCGGAAGAGAGTTACGCAGCGGCTGCCCCCATCCAGTGTATCAGCGATTAAAGTTGCCAGCAGCCAACCCCCAACTACTCGGAAGAGAGTTACACAGCAGCTGCCCCCATCCAGTGCATCCGCGATTATATTGCCAGCAGCCAGCTCCCAACCACTTGGACGACAGCCACGCAGTGGATATTCTCCGTCCAGCACATCAGCGATCATAGTTGTCTAGCTGACAGCCATAACCCTGCCTACGACGAGCACCCTGCAGGTGCCCTTACTTACAACAAGCACCCCGCCGGTGCCCTCGTCTACCACTGGCCCGTCCAGGAGCGGCACCGCCGCCGGGCCAGTCACCGAAGATATTAATTGGCGCCCAACTTGAGGCCACACACACAAAAAAAAAAAAAAAAAACATGTAAGTGAGCCCCTTATTTAAATATTTTCTGAGCTGCAGAAGGTTATAAAACAGTAAAAAAAAAACAAAATATATATATATTTTTTCTAAAAAAGGAAAAAACTTATTTTAAATTAAAAAAAAAAAAATTTTAAATTATTTAATTAAAAAGAACAATAACTTTTTACTTATAAAAACTAATTCTGCAACTCCATGTGAAAAATCGATGCCTTAATAAATAATAAATAAAAGAGTTACAACGGACTCAGAATTTTGGAATCAGAATTTGGTTGACGATTTAGGTATTGCAGATAAATTTTTCCCAACAAGAGTTATACAACGCATCGCTCTTATTTACGTTATATCCCAAATAATTCATATCAATTTATTATTACTATTAGCACTAAATTCGCTAGCTTTGAATTTAGTGAACGGAACCACCCGTTCGCCGTCTTAAAGAAATATGACCCCGCATTCCTCGTCGTCTTTTTGTCTTTGTTGTTCTTTTGTTTAATTGCTTACGTTCGCATATCGTTAGGGTATTTAAGCCCATGAGTGCACAATTTCGTCAGTATAGAAACGCTGACCAGTACCCGAGCGATTCAGATTCCGATAACGAAGAATTCCTTCGGGCTTCAACTCCGGGAATAGACCCCCCAGCAGGTAGTGGGATGGATCCCGAGCAACTTAGGCTGGTTGTGCAGGCGGCCATTGACAACGCGTTGACAGAGCAGGCCGCCTTAAATCGACAAAGGGAGGAACAACTAAGGTTAACTATCGATACACTGGCCAGCGAGGTGGCAGAGTTACGCGTGGCACCCGCCGCAGCCCAAGCACCGGCGCCGGCCCCAGAAATTAGGGTATACGCGGCCATACAAATCAGGGATGACGTTCAGTGTAGCGAGCCTCTCGACGCAGTCAAATGCCTACCCGAATTCGCGGGGGCACAAGAAGCGTACGTTTCTTGGAGACAGGCGGCCACGGCCGCATATCACATATTCAGACGATATGATGGTAGTTCGCGCCACTATCAGGCGGTAATTATTATTAGAAGCAAAATTAGGGGACCTGCCGACGCACTACTATCCTCATTTGGAACTGTGTTAAATTTCGACGCGATCGTAAGTCGTCTTGATTTTACTTACAGCGACAAAAGACCGATGCACGTCATCGAACAAGAGCTAGGCACCCTCAGGCAGGGTAGCCTAACCCTATTACAATACTACGATGAGGTTGAGAAAAAGCTGACCTTATTGACCAACAAGGTTAACATGTCCTACGAACAAAGTATGGCGAAAATTCTATGTGAAAAATTCCGTGATGACGCGCTAAGGGTTTTTATTTCGGGCCTAAAACGCAGTCTCACTGACGTGCTTTTCTCGGCAAAGCCGAAGGATATGCCATCGGCCCTAGCCCTGGCACAAGAGGTGGAATCAAACCACGAGAGATATCAGTTCGCGACTACGTTCGCAAGAAGCCAAGAGGAGCGAAAGTCAAGTCCAAAGACTCAAAGTCGTTAACAGGACAAGACACCCGCACAGGCGGAGCCACAAAATAGTGCCGGCAAAAACCCGCACTATAGCAAAACGTTTAAAGCACAGGTTCATAATGAGCCGCGCAACAACAAGTTTCAAAACACGCAGGAGCCCATGGATGTAGATCCATCTGTCTCCAAGGTAATCCCCCCTGTTCAAGTCCCTACTTATCAGAACAGAAGACCCGCAACTTCCGATCGCACGGGTAACCCAAAGAAACAACAGAGGGTTAATCATGTCGTTCAGAACGACGAACAAGTCGTAAAATCCTATGCCGATGCTGCCTCTGTCGCAGCTGCGGGAATAAACGATGACTCAATTTACGAGTACGACTCAGACACAATAAATTTTTTAGGGGAAAATCCCTGCTACCCGTCATCGGACGCAGAGTAGCGGGGGTGAACATGAAGTTCCTCATTGCGTCCAAAAATTTCATCCGACCACATAAAGGGTTGAAAGGCGTTCGCCCGGTAGAATCAAAATTCTCAGTTCATTCCATTCACGGCAAGACCAAAATCACAGAGAAATGCTGTGTGGCACTGTTTAACACGAATGCCACATTTTTTATTTTACGGGATTTAGAAACATTTGACGGGATAATAGGCCTCGACCTGCTAAAACAGGCAGGGGTATCACTATGCTTGGCGTCGGGTCAACTTAAATGGGGCACAGAGGTGGAACAGATTTCATTCCACACCTGCCCAGACGTCAACTTTACTAAGGTGGACTGCTCAGAGGCACCTCCTTTAGTAAAGGCAGCGTTCCAGAAAATGCTAAAGGACAGAAAAAAGTCCTTCGCTGACCCTAATGAAGCCCTGCCATATAATACGTCGGTAATAGCTACCATCAGGACTCTCGATGAAGAGCCCATTTACACCAAATTGTACCCTTACCCCATGGGGGCGGCGGATTTCGTCAACAAAGAGATAGACGATCTGCTTAAAAACGGCATAATCCAAAAATCGGTCTCCCCCTATAATAACCCAATATGGGTTGTGGATAAAAAGGGAATCGATGAGGATGGGAACAAAAAAATGCGGTTAGTGTTGGACTTTCGCAAACTAAACGAAAGAACAATACCTGATCGTTATCCCATGCCGAACATTTCAATGATATTAGGAAACTTGGGAAAAGCCAAGTATTTCTCAACGCTGGACTTAAAGTCCGGCTACCACCAAATTACTCTCGCGGAAAAAGACCGTGAGAAAACTGCCTTCTCGGTGAATGGGGGGAAATATGAATTCCGCAGACTTCCGTTTGGCCTCAAAAATGCAGGCAGCATTTTTCAGAGGACCATCGACGACATCCTACGGGAGCAGATCGGCAAGTTCTGCTATGTTTACGTTGACGACGTAATCATTTTTTCGGAGGATGAGAACGCTCACATTAGGCACGTGGATTGGGTTCTTAAGAGCCTGTACGATGCGAACATGAGAGTATCGGGAGAAAAGTCCAGCCTATTTAAGAAAAGTGTGAGCTTCCTTGGGTTTATAGTCACCTGTAACGGTGCTACAACAGACCCAGAAAAGGTAAAGGCCATAAAAGAATTTCCGGAACCCAAAAATATTTTTGAGGTATTAAGGACTTCGCAGCAATAGCAAGGCCTATATCGGACATCTTGAAGGGGGAAAACGGAACAGTTAGTAGACACAGGTCGCGAAACATTCCGGTTCAGTTCTGTGAGGCGCAACAACAAGCGTTCCAGAAACTACGAAATATCTTGGCATCCGACAACGTGATGCTAAGGTACCCCGACTACAAAAAGGCATTTGATCTAACGACAGATGCCTCGGCCTATGGCATTGGGGCAGTATTGTCCCAAGAGGGACGCCCAATAACAATGATCTCAAGGACATTGAAAGATAGGGAAGTTAACTACGCCACAAACGAGAGGGAACTCTTAGCCATAATTTGGGCACTGGCCAAGCTGCGTCACTACTTATATGCAGTCAAAGATATAAACATCTTTACTGATCATCAACCATTGACCTTCGCGGTGGCAGAATCTAATCCAAATGCGAAAATCAAACGCTGGAAAGCTCGCATCGACGAGTCCGGCGCTAAAATCTTCTATAAGCCCGGCAAGGATAACCTCGTCGCAGATGCCCTCTCCAGACAGCAACTTAACGTTGTGGAGCAGGAAGAAGCTTATTCGTGTGCGGCCACTATTCACAGTGAAATGTCACTCACGAACACCATTGAAACTACGGATAAGCCATTAAACTGCTTTCAAAACCAGATAACTCTGGAGGAAGCACGCTTTTCCTCTAAACGCAGCTTCGTTCTTTTCGGAAACAAGAGACGACATAGCATTGACTTCACATGCAAGGAGTCGTTGCTTGAGGAGCTTGCAGACGCAATTGTCCCAAAAGGCGTAAACGCCATTCACTGCGATCTTCACACGCTGGCGATGATTCAGGATGTATTGGTCCGGCAATTCCCAGCCACCAAGTTCTGGCATTGCAAGAACCGTGTTACGGATATTTTTGCAGTCGATGAAAGACGGGAAATCCTCACAGCCGAGCATAATAGAGCTCACAGGTCAGCGCAGGAAAATGTTAAGCAAGTACTTTCAGAATACTACTTTCCAAAAATGACCAAGTTAGCAAACGAAATCGTCACTAACTGTAAAACCTGCGCTAAGGCAAAATACGACCGTCATCCAAAGAAACACGAGCTCGGCGAAACGCCAGTTCCATCTCAGGTGGGAGAAATGCTACACATAGACATTTTCTCCACAGATAAAAAATATTTTCTGACATGCATTGACAAATTTTCAAAGTTTGCAATGGTCCAGCCAATTCCCTCTAGAACCATAGAGGATCTTAAACCGGCTCTGTCACAACTACTTAACGTCTTCCCCAAAGCTAGAGTCATATATTGCGACAATGAGCCATCATTGAACTCGCACACCATTTTGGCCATGCTGAAAAATCACTTCGGCGTCAGCATTTCGATTGCACCGCCTCTCCACAGCGTCTCGAACGGACAAGTGGAACGCTTCCACAGCACTCTGGTAGAGCTGGCCAGATGTCTTAAAATCGACAAAGGCATCAGCGACACCGTTGAACTGATTTTGCTGGCCACTGCTAAATACAACAAGTCTATCCATTCGGTCATCGACAAGAGGCCAGCCGACGTAGTTGTAGCACAGTCAAGTGATCCACAGTACGAAATACAGGATAAAATAAAACAGGCCCAGGACAAGCTGAGAACAAGGGAAAATGCTTCTAGGCAAAATAGGGTGTTCAAGGTTGGCGACAAAGTCCTGGTAAAATCCAACAAAAGGCTAGGCAACAAGCTTTCACCATTATGCGAGGAGAAACGAAATGCGAGGACCACGGTCCTCATTAAGGGGAGGGTGGTCCACAAAGATAACCTGAAATAATTTAACCAACCGGAAAAAAAAAAACAATGTCTTTTATTTCTGTTTAGCCACTTGGCACAAATTTTTAATTCTTTTCGTAGCCAATTGGCCCAACTTTTAATAGTTATAGGCATAGATGGTAAAACATATTTTTTAAGTTTAAGCTAATTTCCGTTGGTGGTGGGCAACCTTGTCATAAACAAAAATATAGCTTCGAATTCATTTCACAGGTTCAAAATCCTCCTCTTCATCTTGTCTCTAACTACGGCGTCGACCCACATAACTGACTATTCCCAGGCGAAATACATTCCCATCATTGATGGTCGCATCCTGGTTTGGGAAGAGTATGCGTTCGTAAGACACTCGGCAAATCTGTCTGAATATAGGCGCGTAGTTGAGGAAACGGACAACATGAGCGAAATGTTTCCCCTATCGCACATGAAAAAGCTTTCGAGCGTGGATACCGCTCATCTCCGAGACCTACTTGACTCATTGGGCGTACACCATAGGGTGGCTAGAAGTTTGGATTTTCTAGGGTCAGCATTAAAGATCGTGGCAGGAACACCAGACGCAGAAGATTTAGAAAAGATCAAATTTACTGAATTGCAACTTATTAACTCAAACAATAGACAGGTGGAAATTAACAATAGAGTACAAGATCAAATTAATAAGCTTACCGCAACAGTCAACCAAATCCTGAAATCAGCTAAAAATTCACAAATTGACACTGGTCATTTATACGAGACATTGCTTGCTCGGAACAGGATGATCATGATGGAATTGCAGAACTTAATACTTGCGATCACACTTGCAAAAATTAACATGGTTAGTCCAAATATATTAGACCACGCAGACTTAGAGAATGTTTGGCTTGAGGAGCCCACCGACACTCCCATAAGGGACATTTTGTCTGTTGCGTCCGTAAAAGTTCTACAATCCGATAACATTTTACACTTCATCATTAAATTTCCTAAGGTCAAACTAGCATGTAAGAAAATCACAATTTTCCCCGTAGCACACCATAATGTGATGTTACGATTAGTTGGTAATACAATAGCCGAGTGCAACGGAGAAGTCCACTCGATTAAGAACTGCTCGGTGGCACCAGGAGTCACCTTTTGTCGACTAACGGCGGAGAGCTCGTGCGCAAGAGAGCTACATGCTGGTGGAATAGCGCACTGCGAGTCCCAGCCAAGTGATCTACATCCAATCACCTACGTCGACGAGGGAATCATCATCATCAATGACCGGTCAGCCCAAGTGCAGGTGGACAACGGAACCAGCGTCTGGGTACATGGAACGCACCTTGTCACTTTCGATGAGCGCGCCACCGTTAACGAAACCCTGTTCGTAAATCACGACACTGTCCGGAAGAGGACTGCAGGGGTAGCCAATTCGCCATCTCTAAATATCACCATCAGTCGAAGCACTCTGAGTCTTCCCTACCTTCATCGTTTAAGTGATCGTAATTTGGAATATATTCAGAAGTTCGGAGAAGAAATTAATACCAATCGAACACACATGGTAGCGCTAATCGCAGGAGCAATATTTTGCGCATTGATTTGTGTCGGTCTCACCTATCAGCGACTCACCAGGGCCAGAAGATCAGCGATCCAACTAAGGGAGGTGATTGCCACAATAGGGTCGGCCGAGGGCGGCCTCAATCTTGAGGGGGGAGTAGTTAACTAAAGTCAACCGGACAGAGTCGATGACCGGCTGTCCGAATAACATGCACCGGCCAAATCGCTGACACAGCATTTGACCGGATGCTCATGCATAGCCGGCAAACACAGCACTTTTGCGTGGCCGCTATGAGTTAGCTTCTGTTTCATGTCTTAAATAAAGAGCACGCTGCTCGTTGACTTTACTCCGGCATCGCCGTCAAACTTATTTACATTCGTCCACTGAGCTTAAAGCCAGGGGCATAGGGGGACAGTCATCCCCTCACCATAATCTTCAGTTGACTCATCGGTGGCCATAGTTGCCCAGCAGCCAACCCCCAACTACTCGGAAGAGAGTTACGCAGCGGCTGCCCCCATCCAGTGTATCAGCGATTAAAGTTGCCAGCAGCCAACTCCCAACTACTCGGAAGAGAGTTACACAGCAGCTGCCCCCATCCAGTGCATCCGCGATTATATTGCCAGCAGCCAGCTCCCAACCACTTGGACGACAGCCACGCAGTGGTTATTCTCCGTCCAGCACATCAGCGATCATAGTTGTCTAGCTGACAGCCATAACCCTGCCTACGACGAGCACCCTGCCGGTGCCCTTACTTACAACAAGCACCCCGCCGGTGCCCTCGTCTACCACTGGCCCGTCCAGGAGCGGCACCGCCGCCGGGCCAGTCACCGAAGATATTAATTTGTATGAATGTACGGCACATCCAGTCCAGGTTGGCATTAGACCTAGTACGATCCGCAATTTGCGCCGCACTATGCCGCACTATTCACATAACCAGCAACTAACAATCGGCTGCCGAGAAGTGATTTTGCCAATAAATTGGCAACCAACAACACAGCAGGCGGACATGGTTTACAAGTTAAAGTAAGATAAAATTGCAGAATGTAAAATGTAGAAGAATGTAAACAGAAAGCTTTAGATGAGTGCCAACAAACAGCTTTGTGGCTATTTGAACGCAGAGGAAAGAAAAGAGCGCGATAAGAACCGTTAGCTCGAAACTGAGAGCCGTTGACTGAAGTTGAGAGAGCGCCAAAGCGACAATGTAAATAAGAAAACAACAACAAAGCAGAATGTACTCGCGTCGTTAACTATTTTTCAATATATTTAGAAATATAATGGTTTTAACACAAATAATTAATTTGCATTCGAACGGCGTGCTCAACCGAGTTGCGAATAAGAACTTTGGGAATATAAAAATCAAAAATTTAGACACTAAGCGTATAAATGTGGGAGCGAATGTAAAACACGTCCGTATACAACAAAGAGAGAGTCTCTGATGATTCAACCTCACTATCTCGGGAATTGTATTTTGGAACGTATTTCCAAAGTAAATGATCTAAGTATTTTATTCGACAGCAAATTATGTTTTAAAAGCCACATCTCTGTTACTATTGGTAAAACTAGGGGGTTTAAGCCTTCATATAAAGTTGGGCCAAGGAGTTCGACGATCCATACACAACAAAATCTTTGTATGTTTCCATGGTTCGCCCTATTTTGAAATATTGCTCGATTGTATGGAGCCCTCAATAATGACGCTTTGCGTCAGCTGAACTGGGATCCGACTAGACACTTGCCACCCCATGAATCGAAATTAAAATTAATTGATTTACAATTTCCAAAACATCGCAGAATGTGCGGTGGAGTAATTTTTTTTCATAAACTGATTTTAGGTGAGGTAAACTCACCGCGTCTATGAATTGTTTATCAACTAAATTGTACTCCTTTCTTGAGTCTTCGAGTAGTCTGTACTAATAATCTTGCTTTGTTTAACTCTTATTTAAGTTATATTTATTTAAGTAAATAGTTATGTTAATAGAAGTTAGCAGTTTCATTGTTAACTATAAACCCCCAATAAATAAACACACAAATCGGAAATATAGCCACTTCAGGATCTGGTTGGTTAGATCGGACTGTAGGACCGGGCCAGCATGAAGGATATCATTTAAGCTGACCCCATTGTCTGAAGGGCTGGAGGCGTTGAATACCACTCGAAGTTTGGTGGTCGTACTCTCCGGTTTTAACACCGCGTAGTGTGGAAGATAATAACACGCTGAATCGTGGCTACGAAGCACTTCTCTCAAGTGGTTGAGGTCCAGTATTCTTGAATCACTGAGTCGTACTTGGATTTTAGCGTGCTGTCCCTTTTTAGCCGCTGCTCGTTTCTTAAGAATTGAGTCAACCCCAAGGATCTGGAATATCCCAGGGAGCATTTCATGTTCTCAGTATATCGTAACGTAAGACTCACGACATACCTGCCGGTATCGTCTTTTCTTGTGGTCCGAAGGAAATTATCCTCACAGATCACGTCGGATTCTTTTGCCACCTTTACTGGCAGATCCTCCACCTCCCAGAATTTGATGAGGAGTTTATTGAGGGACACTTCGTACGTGTGTGCAACATGCGTAGAAAAGGATGAAATTCGATCTTGCCTCGCAGCGGGTACAGGTCCTATTAGAATCCAGCCGAAAATGGTCTCTTGACCGAAAAGAGAGCCACAGATGTTCGCTCGGGTACCGCTTAGTAGAATGGACGGGAGTATATCGGCCCCAATTAGAAGATCTATTTGTGCGCTTTCATATAACTTTGGATCCGCTAGTGGAAGTTCGGGAAGATCTCGCAGGAAACGTTCCGGAAGCGGACATGAGGGAAGATTTTCGGCTATTTGCGGAAGCAGTGGTGTTTAAATGCAAACTAGGCCGGGTCGGAGAACCGATCGTAAATTGACAGCGCTTTTTGGTCTCAGCGGAGACCGTTTGATTAAGCCCTGAGACCTGTGCTTGGATAACCTGAAACGGCAGCTTAATCAGGTTGAAAAGGCGCTCAGTAATGAAGGTCGCCTCAGAACCGGAGTATAATAAATAATTAAATAATTTTGAAGTGTTTGCCACTGGCAGCCGAGGGACCGGGAGTATTTGGCCTGGATCTGGGCGTTGGCGTTGGATGGGCTGGCTCGGTGTAGGAGGTTGTGATGCCGGCCGCGGCATGTGAAGCAGTTATGTGAGCTTTCGCGGTCCGCGCAAAGCAGTTTAAACACAGCTGTTTCCGTTTGATATAGGTGATGCGTTGGTCGACCGTCATCCGGGGAAACTGGGCGCATGTGCGTATAGGATGGTTTTCTCTATTACAGAGATCGCACCCTCCAGGTTGTCTAAGTGTTACCCTTGTCTCATAAGAATTAATTCTCCGAGACGCCGAGTTGGATGTGGATGCCGTGGGCTGAGTCTGACTAGAACCTGATGATCGAACATCATCTATGGCTTCTAGTGCTCTGTGACGATCCGTTCGGAAAACGTTCAGCTCATGCCACGTAGGGATCTCGGCTTTGTTATGAAGGCACTGATCCCATAGGGAAAGCGTTAGCTTTGGGAGTTTGGATTAGCACATATACACCAAGAGGCAATCCCAATTTCGACCTGAATACCGGACATTTCTAACGCTGCAAGGTAACCCTGGATGGTACTTTGAAGTTCATTCAAAGCTGACCCAGACTCCTGTGGCATTACCCAGCGGCGAAAATTGCCATTACAAAATGGATTACGAATGCATTACTTCTCCTCCAGTAATAGGGAAACAATGGATTACAACATGGATTACTTTGCCATAAGCATGGCCGCCTTGTAATGTGGTCGGGACACAATTTGCATTACTAGTAATGGGAAAAATATGCTATGGCCGAGTCACCTTCGGGTCATCATTACGAATTCACTATACTTTCCCAAAATTGTAATGCAAAATGTAGACAGTCTAGAGAAAATTCAACATACATTTTGAAAAACGTATGCTGAGTTGTAATGCTGTTCATTTATGAAAACAAAAAATATTCTTTCCTCTTGTAGGAATTGAACATGGGTATTATTGTATAATGGATAGAAAGGCTAACCGCTCGGCCATTGTCTGTGCTTTTTTTAGTTCGTTATTATTATTATTATTATTATTATTATTATTAAAGTTCCGAAGCTCAAACGTGACGGAGGGGAAACGAAAAACGAACACATAGGCAATCATTTTTAGGTGTGTTTGTGATTTTTGACAAAAGGAAATCGTTAACGAACAAAAATACGAAGTCATAGGAGCTCTGATTACAACTTCAATGTCGAAAAACAGTGATCGTAATCGATTACAATGTCTACACTTGTAATGCATTTTTTCTCCAGACCCCATTCACATGTTCGCGGCTGGGTAAAGGCCTCTTTACATACAAATTTCAAAATCTGAGATGGAATAGATTCCATTTTCTATTTCATTTTTCATTTCGAGTTTACACTTCAAATGGAATTTTGTCAAGATTCTAAGAAAAGCCTCATATGTTTAACATAGATTAAAACAATTTTGAATAGAAGCCCTTGTAAAATTTAACATTTGCTCGACAGTAACAGAACTTTGATCTGTTAAGGTTATTTTATTTGACTCGATTGGAATATGTGTGTGAGTCAGGGACCGAAAATAACTGTTATTGTAAATTTTTCTTACCAAAAAAATCATGCACTTAGAAGAGTGCATGGTGAAATACACCATTATTTTTGTAAGCCATTGTAGTTTACAAATCCGTAATGATTTTTATTTATTTGATTTTTATAATAAAAGTCAAAAATAACTGTTATTTGTTGATTTTTATGTATAACAGTTATTCTCTTGACATTTTTGAAAAAATGAAATTATTAAAAAAAACATGCCAACCGAGTTTTATATAACTTACAAAAAATCTTTAAAAAAAGCCAACCGTGCATATTGTATAACTAAATTTTTTTTAAATTTGTTTTTCCCACAAAATCGCCATAAATCAAGTTTGAGTTTTATTTTTGATCACGACGAATAACGGTTATTTGACAACTTTTATTATAAAACTCAAAAAATAACAGTTATTCTTTGACTTTTACTTTACAAATCAGAAAATAACTGTTAAAATGTGATTTTAAACATAAAACTCATAACAGTTAGGGTCCCTGGTGTGAGTACATATTCCATGAGAGGTTATATGAAATGAATGGTGTTCATTTCGTTTGTTGTCAAAGTGATTGTGGTTCCAAAAAATATCTGGAGCTCGAAAAAATAAAAACAATGCAACAAAGAGGATTCAATCGTAAACACCATGCGCACTGACTTGTTTATAGGATTCCATGCAGCCCTCCCATTCAAAAAGCGGTCCTTTTAATAGCCCATGGGTGGAAACAAGGCTTATAAGAAGAAGATGAAGAAAACCACAGATCCTGTGGATAATACAAACAGGAGATTTTCTGAAGTCAGCCAATGAGCTTATGTTTTATCACTGGTGCAGCAAAATAAATATATTGTAAAATTAGAACTTGTCTTCGATTTTTTCATTGGCAGGATGGTTTTATAGGCAAAGGTTCTGCCATAGCACAGACCATGGGAATATAACTTGTTTCTGATCATCTAACAATAAACCATTCGTAAACCAATATATGGATGCAGCTATGTAATATTATTTGTAAATATTAGGATTTTAAAACCGCTAGTGCGTACGATTAAAAAAAATATAGAATTAGTGAGATCCAATAATGCACTCAGAATAGATTCAAATAAAATCTATCATCCATTGTAAAAGCAGACACAATAGTTTTAATTTGCAAATTACGTTTCTTTAAATGTTGTGAGACATTGCAACATTTTTTAGAGATATTTTAACCAAATAATAACAGGAAATGTACATTTGAATACAACAATTTTGTCAGACCAAGCCAGCTTTTTAAAATTGTTTCACCGAAATAACAACAGACTACAGTGGCTCACAGCTTATTTCAACCAGTCTACACCAAAAACTTTAACAGCCCATAAAAACTAAACTACGCCGCTAGGCGTAGGGCTCATTTGGATACACACGAGAAACTCACTTATTAGTGTCCTTTTTATGTTTGAAAAAATGTATTTCTTTCAAATACTTGAATTTTGATACATTTGAGTCGGAAAAATATATCGAAGCGGAGAAAATCCCAATGACGAGCCTAAATTGGGAAGTCAAATTGCTATTTTAAAGTCTAACGGCGAACGCTAATTGTTTTGGGCCTATAAGTGTTAAACAGGTCCTTCCATAATTTCTATTTTTTTACTCCGCGATTAAGATTTGAGTTCATCTTCACATTCAAAAGGATAAATGAATTAAAAACTGCAAGGATTTTGAAATACAAATTAATTTTTGATTTAACTAAAGAAATGACCCATGGGAAGTGCATATTTTTTCGCAGATTCAGCTCATCCAGAGCTGTCGAAAGCTAATGATTATGAATTAAATGTGTCTTAACATTACCACAAAACAAAATTCGAAGTCCACTTAACGAAAAAATGTTAGAAAACACAATATTTTAGACGAAACTATGCCAAAAGTCCTCCCCAAGGGTCGAGAGAAGTTTTTACTTGAAAACAACAACAAAAGGCATTGTATCCATGTAAAGTAAACTTTAAATTGTTGGTAAACAAAAGGGTAGTCATGCCAAATTAAAAAAAAAAAGTTATTGGCCACTATGTTAATTTATTCGATTTTTTTGTTAACTGGTTGAAATAAGCTGTGGCCTTTTTTTTTTGGGCTTTTTTTGTAATTAATTCATAAAAAATATTTGTAAAATATTTAAAAAATCATAACATTATTATACACTAATGTGTATCATCATAGATGTATTCTGCGTTTAAATTATTTTGATAACATGTTTTGTTTAGTTTTTATGGGCTGTTAAAGTTTTTGGTGTAGACTGGTTGAAATAAGCTGTGAGCCACTGTATGTTAACGGGCTTGAAACATATGAAATTCCATTTGAAAAATTCCTACTGAGGTGTAAAGAGGCCTTCAGGTGAAATAATTTCTCGACTGGAGTGAGTCTGGGATTGTTGATATAAATTGCCGTAAATAGATCCCCATAGGTTGGCCAACGAAGATAATCGCCGGTAAAAACCTCGGTATCGCACGGCGGAAGGCGGCAGCCTGATGGAATGTATGTCTGAGGAGGATCCGCTGGTGGGAGGTAGATTGCGGAATTTGCGGAGTTTGCGCTATTTGGTCTGCAATTTGGGCGCCGCACCTTTCGTACGCGCTGTAGCAGTAACCGTACTAAGCCTTGAGAGCAAGCTGTCAGCTGCACTTTTTTCGGCTAATACAAGGCACGCCGTACATGCATAGTACTCTTTTTTTATGTGGACCTATACCTCTCGGATTTCGTCTCGGCGCATATTGAGGACGGATAACGTAGGAGGGACCGCCGAGGGAATATTTATTCGCGACTCCAATTCGGACAGTCGATCCGAGACTTCAACAAATTGGTTTAAGGCGAGTTCGGCAGCCGTTGAAACCATTTTTGTACTGGCTCGCGTGGTTCTTTCGATGGGAGAAGGAGCCTTTTTGGAAGGTGGCGTCTTTACCTTTTTTAGGTGTGAGCGTCCTTTGGTATTTTCGGGCACTCGAAGAACGGGGGATTTAAGAGCCAATTCTGTCGGACGCACACTGGGGCGCCTAGAACAAAAAGCCCGCCAAAATGTTTTTTTTTAAGATTTTCCAAAATGTTGCAATGCAACTTTAAAAACAATTGAATTCTCTATACAAATCAAAAGGAAAGAGTTATCTGTAATGAATAGTTCTACCACTACAGATTTATAAAGTAGATTTTTCGAAATATAATTTTTAGCCAATAAGAAAAAAAGGTATATTTACACATCTTTGAAATTTTTCTGAAAGCGCCCAAGAGCCTAAGTTCTATATGTAACGATTGAAATTTTAAGAGCAACCAATTCTTAAAATATTAAAAAAAAAATAAAAATTGTAGATAGATAATTACTATTTTTTTTTAATTTTTTAAAAGTGGTCCAAAAAAAATGGGATTTTTTGGATATTCTTGGACGTAAAGTAGTGTTACACCCTAGATCCCCTTTTAATTTTTTTTTTTTTTAAAGTTTAGATATTTAACTACATGTTCTGAAAAAATTAGCCTGCCCTTTTGTGCCTCTTCTGAGAAAACCGCAGTTTAAGTTAGCAAGAAATGTTCATAATTTAAAATATCGTCAGCCCTGGTTCATCCGCGCTCCCTAACATCATGAAGATATTTTACTTATGTGAAGGTATTGATGAAGATAATGATAAATTAATTAACAAATTTGGATTTAAAATTCTAAATTATGTTATTTTACTAAAAATACAGATATGAAGTAAATACCGGTTTCTACCAGTTTTTTTTTGAAAATATGCTATATTTCCTTCATTGATTCTATGACATCTATAAGATATCATTGACCAATTAAAAAAAAGGTAAGCATAGAGCTAAAATGATAAATAATGACTTGATCCCAATTTATATGAACCAATATTGAAATAGAACCGAGACATTCCCCTTTGTAATAAGCGCTTATATGGCAGCTATAAGGTATAGTTGACCGATTTGAACAATTTTTTTTTTTCAAAATCAAGTTAAATTAAAAAAAAATATTGGGAAACTTAGACCCCTATAAGTAATTTATTTATATTTTTTTTCTTAAAAAAAACAATTTTTTTTCTTAAAAATTTTCTACAACAAAAAAATTTTACTAAAAAAAATTCACCTTATGATGTTTTTTTACATATTTAATTGCCTTTAACAATGCCCCATCAAAAGATATTCGATATAGGGCTCCGCTGATTTAAGGCAGACTTTTGGCTTTTTCGCCCCACTGTGCGCCCCCTAAAATGCGGTATATTTCTTTGAGGAAATTCCATTATATCTATATTTGTTAATGTTTTTTTGGGTAGCTGACCAATTAGTTTTTTTGATTCTTCATTCTCCCACTACGACTATTGTATGCTTTTAGGTATAAGCCGTATCCATTTTTATGGGGCTTTAAGTATAGACCTTCACCAACGGAAACTTCTTCCATCTTTTGGTTATGTCTTTTATTTTCCTCTAGCTGTTGCTTAGCCATTTTTTTCGTTTGTTATTATTTGTTGTTATTGTTATTTGAAGCTAAACTACCTATACCACTTAATGCAGTTAAGATGGGTACCAGTGGTAAAAAACCCTCCATTTTGTACATAAATTACACTAGATCACGAAGATACCACTAATTATTTTTCGATGGCACATTTTTTAAAGTTCAAAATGTTTGCAGCGCAAACAATGTGTTTTTTGGCCGACTGTAGGTCGGCTGTATATATCCTAAAAACTCGAAATAAATCCGGTGAAAAATCATAATGGTAAAAAACCTAAAGTTTACATACTACCAAATCACACAAGCCAGATAGGGGCGAAATCCATGGACAATTGGATTTATGGTGGATTTTTAAAGTTCGGATTTTTCAACTTCTTCGGTCGACAGAGTCCAAATTTAAGTATTATCATAGGCGGCGACATTAACTTCTAAAACAAAACAACAATATACAATTCTTTTTAATAATTAATATCCATTTGAATAACACAGGCCAACAGTGTTTTTAGTGCAGCCCTATGGCCATTAAATTAATATAGACGGATATAAGCATATCTGCATACATAGTTTTCGAGTTTAACGGGTGGTATTTGTGCAATCGCGGTTTGAAAAAAGTAGCAACATTTAATTTATTGATTTAAGATACCTTCGGGGGTCCGTGCTCAGTTGTAATAAAACCTATGCCAAAAAATTGCTTAGATGCCCTTCTACATAATTGCATTTAAGGTTCCATCATTATATGAGTTATTAAAAGCCTATGAGCCATTGAAGTAATTTGTTCACCAACCAACTTGATGCGGTGAACAGGCTTTAATACGAGGAAAATATTTAACAGTCATCTAGAGGCGTCTTTTCCCGAATTTTTGAGATAAATCCCACTATTGTACTTCAAAGAATAGAATTTATCGAATTTTTTCCGTAAGAGTGGGAAAAGTAACAAGTATTTTAAAGTCCCTCTTACGTAACGAGTTTGTCGTGATTTCACACAGTAGGTTTTTTAAAGATAACAGTGGTGTAGCCTTAAATGTGTGGGGGGATTTTTTTTAGGCATATTAACCCCTTAAAAATATAACTTGTCTATGTTCGGCGCTTACTGCTAACCAAATTAAAAGGCACATTTTTACGAATGTGTCAGATATTTATGTAAAATGGGATTTAAAAATAGTTGTTACTTTTCACGTTCTTGCGGAAACAGTTCTATAACTTCCATCCTTCGACGTACAATGGTCTTATTTGTCTTAAAAATTCGGTGAAAGACGCCTCTAGATGCCTGTAAAATATTTTAGGGCATATATTTATACCCTTGCAGAGGGATTTATAATTTCAGTCAGAAGTTTGCAACGCAGTGAAGGAGATGTTTCCGACCACATAAAGTATATATATTCTTGATCAGCACCAATAGCCGAGTCTATCTAGCCATGTCCGTCTGTCCGTCTGTCCGTTTCCATGCGAACTAGTCTCTCAGTTTTAAAGCTATCGCGATGAAACTTTCCCGAAAGTCTTCTTTCTGTTGCAGGTAGTACATATGTCGGAGCGAGCCGGATCGGACCCCTATATCATTATTTCATTAGTTTACAGCCGAAATGCTCCCCAGCAATTGATGGCAAATTCTGTTAGTTGTGGACCCCTAGATCACGAAAATAGCATTAATTTTTTTTCGATGGCACAGTTTTTTTTTTTTTTAATTTTAAAGTTCAAAATGTTAAATTTCTGACTTTTTGAATTTCTTCTTATATCTCGGCAGATATCCATTCGATTGGGCCAGTTTTAGTTTTATTTTAAAGACAATAGATCAGACCTTACGGATCAATAATATTGGATAAGTAATGGCAGCGCAGAAGCTTGACAAATATGAAAAATGTGTTTTTTGGTCGACTGTAAGTCGGCTGTAAATATCGTAAAAACTCGAAATAAATCCGTTGAAAAATCATAATGGGTACAAACATAAAGTTTACATCCTACCAAATAAAACAAGCCGGATATGGCCCAAATCCATGGAAAACTGGATTTATGGTGGATTTTTAAAGTTCGGATTTTTCCACTTTTTTCGGTTGACAGAGTCCGAATTTAAGATTTATCATAGGCGGCGACGAATTCGAAAAAAGTCCGAAATTTAACATTTCAAACTTTAAAAAATCTTAAAAAAAAAACTGTGCCATCGAAAAAAAAATAAGTGCTATTTTTGTGATCTAGGGGTCAAACACTAACAGATTTTGCCATCAATTGCTGGGAAGCACACCAAGAATATTATTTTGTAAACTAGTGTTTTTGGCAACTTAAAAACAAAATTTAAATAGGCGCCCTTGAACTGCACCGAGTAAGCATTAAACTTTAGGTATTTTCTTTATCTGCAAGGGTATACAAGCTTCGGCTGGCCGAAGGTAGCTTCCTTTCTTGTTTTCCTTGAATTTTTATACCCTTGCAGAGGGTATTATGATTTCAGTCAGAAGTTTGCAACGCAGTGAAGGAGACGTTTCCGACCCCATAAAGTATATATATTCTTGATCAGCATCACTAGACGAGTCGATCTAGCCATGTCCGTCTGTCCGTCTGTCCGTCTGACCGTCTGTCCGTCTGACCGTCTGTCCGTCTGACCGTCTGTCCGTCTGTCCGTCTGTCTGTTTCTACGCAAACTAGTCTCTTAGTTTTTGAGCTATCGGGATGAAACTTTCCCAAAAGTCTTCTTTCTATTGCAGGTAGTATATATGTCGGAGCCGACCGGATCGGACAACTATATCTTATAGCTCCCATAGGAAGGATCGGAAAAGAAAACGTTAAAAAAATTCTAGCTTCGGTGTTTTTTGAAATATTACCTTCTACTTTTGGGGATGTTATTTTTTAAATATTTCTGAATTTCGAATTAAATATTCAAAAAATCGGACTAATCTCTAAAGATTATAAAATGAAAGACCGATTTTTAGGGGGATACGACCACAGCCTAAACCATAAGAGCTAGAGCAGCAAAATTTTTTCACAGTATTCCATTGGGGGCGTAGGCGCCCACTAAGGTCCGACATGTCCCCCCAGTGGCCCCAAACAGCTCCAATATCCATATTTAGAGCAAAAAATCATTAGATTTACTTAAGCTTAGCTTCTAAAGTGGTTGGAATTTCGAAATTTTGATTTTGCAGAATTTTAGGTCTTGAAAGGGCCTAATTAGAAATCTAAAAGAAATTTCGATATCCCCCATAATTTGGGGGCTACATTTAAAATTAACTTTTCGATTTAAAAAATCTAAACCGCTGCTCCGATCGAGATGATTTTTTAGTAAATGGTTATTCTATGGCCCAAATGCTTAAGTTTAATTTTTTAAGTTTTTAAAATTTTTTTAAAGTATTTTTAACGAATTTATTTTGATTTCCTAAGTTATTGCGTTGCATTTTGTGGGGGCCCGCCGAGAGAGCGGAACCCAGAGAGCGGATGGCAAGAGAGCGACGGCCGAGAGAGCAACAGCCAAGAAATGGGGTGGGGTAGTGCTGCATGGAAAGGGGAGGGGAAAGAGGCAATTTAAGTTAAATTTGTTTTGGATTTTAAAAACTTAAACTCCGATCAAAATGATTTTCGATCAATAGCACAGGAACACAAAATTAAACTTTGTAAAATTTCCACGAACCATTTCAAGTTTTCTATGATATTTGGGTGCTCCTGAGTAAAAGTCCCATACAAAATTATTTTCCATCACCTACAGGTTCCGCGGTATAGCTAAGAATACAAAAAACCGATGTTGGTCGACATTTTGAATTACGTGGCCTATATAATTGGACTAACCTTTATTATTTTCGGTAGGACCTACTCTCAATACATCACGGCATTCCTAAAAAATAGTCCCCATTGTGAACCATTGCCCATGTCTTTGAAATTCGACGCCAAAGTTGAAAATCCCTAAATTGTAGAGATTTTTCTGATGTAAAAACAATTCTGAGGATTAAATCTTGAATGGAAGTAATTTTAACTATTCATTAAATCTATTGTTCATTGTATGCTTTAATTTCGGTTTAAAGCGTTTTCATGAGGACATTTTATTGGATTTTTTATACTAATAAAACCTATTTTTTGATTTCATTATCTACTCCTAAATGTTGTCAAATTTTGAATAAGTCATGGCAACCTCTAGAACTAAGAAACTAAAGTACGTTCACTGAACATACATAGAAAAATGTAAATGTTTACTCCCATTCTGTAGGATGCCTTGACTTTTTTAAAATTTGACAACATTTAGGAGTAGATAATGAAATAAAAAAATCGGTTTTATTAGTCTAATAAATCCAATAAAAAATATTCTCATGAAAACGCTTTAAACCGAAATTAAAGCATACAATGAACAATAGATACAATGAATAGTTAAAATTACTTCCATTCAAGATTTAATCCTCAGAATTGTTTTTACATCAGAAAAATCTCTACAATTTTGGGATTTTCAACTTTGGCGTCGAATTCCAAAGACATGGGCAATGGTTCACAATGGGGACTATTTTTTAGGAATGCCGTGATGTATTGAGAGTAGGTCCTACCGAAAATAATAAAGGTTAGTCCAATTATATAGGCCACGTAATTCAAAATGTGGGCAAACATCGGTTTTTTGTATTCTTAGCTATACCGCGGAACCTTTAGGTGATGGGACATAAGTTTGTATGGGACTTTTACTCAGGATCACCCAATTATCATGGAAAACTAGAAATGGTTCGTGGAAATTTTTGGCTGTGTACCTGTGTAGTCAGTCCTGTGGATCAAATGCTTCGGTTTTATTTTTCATTTTGTAGCAGAAGTAAGAACCTTTTTTAATTTCCACCATGGAAGAAAATACAAAATTACTACAAATTCTGTAAGCAAAGCCAAAATGTTTCCAAGTTAAATATTAATCTTAAGATTCGAACTTTTGACCAAATACGTATGTACATATGTATATTTGGATATGTTTTGATTTGCTTATATGTATGTACAATACATGTACATACACACAATGTGTGTGTATGTTTCTATTCGAAATTAGATAATGTGCTTAAATACAAATAAAATGATTTATTTCCTTTCAGCCAATGCAAAATTTTTTTGAGCTTAAAATTAATAATAATCGATCAAATGTGGAATCTGAAAATAATACGTTACTTTGCTGTTTTTGTATTGGATGCCAATCCTTTACTGTGTGTACAAAGGTTTTCGTTTCATTCAAAACAAGAAATTTGGAAACAACAAATTCCAATTTACAAACAAGTATACATATTTGTGCGCAAATTAAAATTGCATTGATAACATTGTAACTGATAAAAAGTATACAAGTTCACAACTTTTACTTGGATCACTTTCATCTCTAAAGATTATAAAATGAAAGACCGATTTTTAGGGGGATACGACCACAGCCTAAACCGTAAGAGCTAGAGCAGCCAAATTTTTTCACAGTATTCCATTGGGGGCGTAGACGCCCACTAAGGTCCGACATGTCCCCCCAGTGGCCCCAAACAGCTCCAATATCCATATTTAGAGCAAAAAATCATTAGATTTACTTAAGCTTAGCTTCTAAAGTGGTTGGAATTTCGAAATTTTGATTTTGCAAAATTTTACGTCTTGAAAGGGCCTAATTAGAAATCTAAAAGAAATTTCGATATTCCCCATAATTTGGGGGCTACATTTAAAATTAACTTTTCGATTTAAAAAATTTAAACCGCTGCTCCGATCGAGATGATTTTTTAGTAAATGGTTATTCTATGGCCCAAATGCTTAAGTTTAATTTTTTAAGTTTTTAAAATTTTTTTAAAGTATTTTTACCGAATTTATTTAGATTTCCTAAGTTATTGCGTTGCATTTTGTGGGAGCCCGCCGAGAGAGCGAAACCCAGAGAGCGGATGCTAAGAGAGCGACGGCCGAGAGAGCAGCAGCCAAGAAAACTGTCGATGGGGTGGGGTAGTGCTGTGGGGAAGGGGGAGGGGAAAAGGGCAATTTAAGTTAAAATTTGTTCCGATCAATATGATTTTCGATCAATAGTCAGTCCTGTAGATCAAATGTCTAGGTTTTATTTTTCAAAAAATATTTTTCATTTTGTAGCAGAAGTAAGAGCCTTATTTAATTTCCACCATGGAAGAAGATAAAAAATTACTACTAAATCTGTAAACAAAGCCAAATGTTTCCAAGTTAATTATTAATCTTAAGATTCTAACTTTTCATCAAATACGTATGTACATATGTATGCATAATAAGAAATGTTTTGATTTGTACAATGCAATACATACACACAATGTGTGTTTATGTTTCTACTTGAAAGTACATAATGTGCTTAAATACATTTAAAATTATTCATTTCCTTTCAGCCAATGCAAAAGTGGAAGAGTTTAAAATTAATAATTATCAATCAAATGTGGAATCGGAAAATAATAAGTTACTTCGCTACTTTTGTATGGGATGTCAATCTTTTCGTGTGTGTACAAATGTTTTCGTTTCATTCAAAACAAGAGAGAACTATCAGATACCCGTTACTCAGCTAAAGGGACTTTGATCCGCCGTAACTTTTTAACGAATGGTCCGATTTAAAAAATTTCTTCTACATTTCGATAGGTATTCATAAACACAATAGAACTGCATTTTTACTTTTCCGAAATATTGAGATTTTTAAAATCCTATATAAGCGTTTGTGGGCGTTAGAGGGGCGTGGCACCCTTTTAAAACAAACTTGCGCTGCGTAGGAACTCCTAGAATCTGCATGCAAAATGTCAATCTTCTAGCTTTTATAGTTTCCGAGATCTCAGCGTTCATACAGACAGACAGACGGACAGACGGACAGACAGACGGACAGACGGACAGACGGACATGGCTAGATCGACTCGGCTAGTGATCCTGATCAAGAATATATATAGTTTATAGGGTCGGAAACGCTTCCTTCTACCTGTTACATACTTTTGCACGAATCTAATATACCCTTTTACTCTACGAGTAACGGGTATAACAATAAATTTAAAAATAACAAATTCCAATTTACAAGCAAGTGTACATTTGTGCGCAAATTAAAATTTCATTGATAACATTGTAACTGATAAAAAATATAGAAGTTCACGACTTTTACTTAGATCGCATTCATTTATTATATATGTAGCTCTACCAGTAGCCTTCGGATTCTCTCTCTGGAAGATTCTTCTAGAAAGGTTGTTTACGCAAAGGTTTTCAACAAACGCGCAAATAAGATATAAGAAAGTCCTGACAACCTAATTTCCTAACTGCAAATTAATTTTGAGCGAACGAAGTCGCTCCGGGTATAGCTAGTATATCATATAGCTGCCATAGGAACAATCGGAAAATAATGGAAAAGTAATAGGAAATAAATTCTAGCTTCTTTGGTTTTTATTGTATTATCTTCTACTCTAGGATATGAATCTTTTTAAATATTTCCGAATTTCAATTTTAATTTGATCAAAATCGGACGACTATATCATATAGCTGCCATAGGAACGATCGGAAAATTAATGAGATTAATGAAATTAATTGAACATTTTTGCGATTTGTTAATTAATAGGAATGATCTGCAAGGGTATTTAAGCTTCGGCTGGGCGAAGCTAGCTTCCTTTCTTGTTTTAAGCGTGTTCACCGTATCAAGTTGGTTGGGAATAGAGGTGAACACATTACTTCAATGGCTCATAGGCTTTGATTGACTCAAATTATGATGGAACCTTAAAGGGGGAGATACATATAGAACTGCAAATTTGTCAAGTTTTTCATGATTTTTTGAAACAATAAGGGTTTGTGCTGGAAGTTTGCAACTTGGCATGTTGATTACATAGTTCTTATATAATTTAAACCAATTTTAATTTTTTTTGTATCCTTTAAAATGGCGGCCGTGGGAATTCTTTGTCAGGCCTTTTTTTAAAAAAAGTAGGCCAGCTGCGGATCGTCTACAGGTCACTGTGTATTCTGTTGAGAAATAATGTAGGAACTGTCTGAACCTAACTTACATAGAATATCTCAAAAACTCTGGTTGAGGCACTCTTTTAAAGTCAAAAATTAATATTTTTCTTATTTTTCTTGTTGTTTTTGCTTTACAAAACAAATTTGAACGTACAAATTTCTACATAAATTTGAACGTACAAATTTCTACATAAAGTAGGTTCATACAGTGGGCAATTTTATTACAAACATTTCCGTAAAAGCAGCATGGTGATCGAAGCATTACTTTTTGAGATACACGATCCGCAGCTGAGAAAAACATGGTTTCGAGAAAAACGCATTTAAAGTAATGAAATATATCTACTGCACAAGGAAGATGGGTGAAATAAGTTCCAAAATAGTTCGAATTTCTTCGTGAAACTTTCATAACACATTCTTAAAGAGCTATACTACCAATTTAAATAATAAAAAAAAATTTAATTTTTTTTTGTTTTCTATATGTATTTCTCTCCTTAGGGCTACTACTCAACCCAACAAAAAGTCGTCCAAAACAAAAAACTTCATATGAAAATAACGTCAAAAAATTTTGTTTCATATGAAGTTTTTTGTTTTGGCCTTTAATTGCAATAATGTAGAAGGGCATCTAAGCAATTTTTTGGCATAGGTTTTTTTTTTACAACTGAGCAACCTAAATTTCAACAATTAAATTCACTTTTATTATTTTATTATTGATGGACGTTGATGCACTACGATCAGTACAATCAAGTGGCCTAACGATACCAAGCACGTGCTTGTTACGCGCGGGACCCTTTATCAATTAGGGCAAAAATGCGAGTTCGCGAGGAAATGACATGAAACCAAATACTACAAATACTACAACTAAGATTGAAGCAAATGAGATAAAATTTTAGTTTTTAATACGGGGATAGATAAAATAGATTAAATGATAAAGATTGTTATAATTTTTACATAGAACACGAAAAGGCTCATGCAGAGTTAAATTTGATGTACATCGAGGCAAATTAAGAGGGTAACAATTTCGTGTTAGTCTAACGGGAACATTAAAAGTTAAACGGTTTACCAATTCTACGGAATCAATATCACCTCTTATAAGATTTTGCATAAAAATAGTACCAAGCATTATTCTACGGTTTTCAAGTGTAGGTAAATTAAGCAATAGTAATCTACTCTGGTAGGAAGGTAGCCTTACGTTTTGATCCCAGTTCAAACTACGAAGGGCAAAAAGAAGAAATTTTTTTTGCACCGACTAAACACGGTCGATGTGCACTTGATATTGAGGACTCCAAACTGAAGAACAATATTCCAAAATAGGAGGGACAAGGGAGGTAAATAATAATCTGGTTGTATAAGGGTCATCAAATTCCTTTGACCAACGCTTTATAAACCCAAAAACACTCATAGCTTTATTGACAGTGGCCATTATGTGGCAATCAAATTTAAGTTTTGGGTCGAGAAGAACACCTAAATCGTTAATTGAATATATACGGTCGAGTGGTGTATTTTGAAGAGAATAACTAAAAAACGTAGGAGTGCCCCTATAAAAAGTCATAACGTTGCATTTAAGGCAGTTCAGATTTAAAAGGTTGTACTCACACCATCCCTGAAAACAATCAATATCTGACTGTAAGTTGAAACCGGACCCTACATCCTTATATGATAAACAAAGCTTAACATCGTCAGCGTACATTAGTACACGAGAATGAGCTACGATAGAGGGAAGATCGTTAATAAACAAAGTAAACAGCAAAGGGCCTAAATGACTACCTTGAGGAACTCCAGATGTCACGTTGATCATTTTAGAAACAGCGCTCTTAAATATAACCCTCTGAGTCCTACCATTCAAGTAACTTGAAATCCAAGTTAATAGATTACATGGGAACCCAAGCTGATCTAATTTGAATAAAAGGAGAGAGTGGTTAACAGAGTCAAAGGCCTTACTAAAATCTGTATATATAACGTCAGTCTGCATGTTATTCTTATATCCATTTATTACAATAGATGATAGTTCAAGAAGGTTGGTGGTGGTCGATCTTCGCTTAACAAAACCATGCTGAGACGGTGCTATTAGCGAGGAACATAAATGCTGCAAATGAGAAGTAATAATACATTCAAATGCTTTAGGAATTGCCGACAATTTAGAAATGCCTCTGAAATTCTGGGCATCCGCCTTTGCACCCTTTTTGTGGAGTGGAATAATGAAAGAGTCCTTCCAGATAGTTGGAAAAGCTGATGATGAAATAGACAAATGAAAAAGTTTAAGAATCGGTTTACAAATGGTTGAAGCACAAAACTTAAGCACACTCCCAGGGAGTCCATCAGGACCGGGAGAATACGTTGGCGTTGTTGTTGCTAAATCCTTTAAAAGAGAACTTTCGGTAATTACAGGGGTAAAAATACAATTAGCCCTATTTAAGTGGTTAGGGTAGATAGGGTTTGACCAAGCAGCCGAACTATAAGTAGTTTGGAAAAACTCGGCAAATAAATCCGCGATTTCAGAATCCGACGATGCCTCTTTTGAGTTTAAACGTACCGATGAAGGCAATGCCGAAGACTTACGCTTGGCATTAACGAAGTTATAAAACTGCTTCGGATCATTTGAAAACTCGAATTTACATCGATTTAAATACATGGAATAGCAATTACTGTTGAGAACATTAAAATCTGAACGAGCCACAACATATTTCGCAAAATTAGATGGCTTTCCCGTTTTTTTATACTTTTTATAAGTGTTGGATTTAAGATTTTTAAGTCTTTGAAGCTCATTGTTAAACCAAGGAGGCCTGTTTAGCTTCGGAGGAAGACTGTCAGGCACGCATTCGTCAAAAAAAGTGTTTAAAACGCTGTAGAAAAGTTCAATTGCACTGTCAATATCCATGCACACACAAAAAAAAGCACGTCGCCGTAAAATCGATAAGTCCAGGTAATTTTCTGGTTATTCCTACTCATATCGTTTTTACCTGAAATATTCATAAAATTTACATTAAATAATATCATTTTGCCGAATTCTCTCTCTCGGAGATTCTCTAACTTCGAAAAAGAGCGCAAGAATCAATATGGCGAGCAAAATGACATGAGTGGAAGCGAGAAAGACGTATTCGAAATTCGAACTGACGAACTTCAAGCATGTTTTCTCGCTCGCACTAAAATACGTTTTGGTCAGGAATAATGCAAATTTTCGTTCTTACATTTTCGACCATATCACATTTACCTGGCCCCATATCAAGTTAAAAATGATCTTAAAAAAGGTCAAATTGACCTAAGATTCATATCGATTTTTTTTTGGGTGCAATTGTACAAATCAGTCCAATTATATTGAGAAATCATGTAGTTTAGTTTATTATAGTCACATTTACGAAAGCATCTCCTTTTAGTTTGAGGAACTAAAGGAGAAAGGGTATCAGTACAGGGGAGGCCAATTGTCAATTCCAAAGTTGGATGATATTGGTCTTCAGGTACAACAAGTGCGTCAATTCTAGCTACAGTGACTTCATGCGGATCTAAAACAAAGACAAGATCTAATTGTCTATTTAATGAATTTCGTATAAAGCTTACTTGCTGTAACGATAATTCTAAAAGGCCATCCACAAAATCATGGGCGGATTGAGGATTAAGGAGTGGCGACAAGTGAGTCAGTGGGAAGAGACCAAGAGATATTTGGGAGATTAAAGTCACCCAAAACAATCAAAAGGTCTCTGTTGGAAAGAAAGGATAGAACAGATTTTATAGCAGACAGATGGTGCTCATAAATTATTAAATCAGAGCCAGGAGGTATATAAGAGCAGGTTACAAAAATAGATAAGGATTGAATGGAAACTTTGACACTAACAAATTCAATATCGTTAGGGATATGAATGTTAAGCCTCTCCGATGTTAAACTAGCGGCAATCAGAACACCACCCCCCCTACGCGGGGAGCGATCGGTCCTGTAGGTGTTAAAGTTCATTGACAAAACTTCAGAGTCAGATATCTCTGGTTTCAGCCAAGTCTCCGTAAAAGCCAAAATATCTTCAGTAAATGCAGAGGAGTCAGCATAAAGCTTTGGTAGCTTCATATTTAGTCCTCTAACATTTTGATAAGCCAAAAATAAACCTGTTAGTTTTTTGGCACAGTGGAAGACCTATTATTAGGCACAGTGGAAAGCCGATTATTAGGCACAGTGGGTGGCCTGTTATTTGTTCTCGGTTTATTGGGAACAAATTCTTTTATTACCAAATCATCATTAAGCCAAAAGCTTTCAGAAAGTAGTACATTAAACACATCAGGCGGAGCAAATATTTTAAAAGAAGATATCCTACGGGCGTACGAAAATCGGAATTGTTCAACTTCAATGTCCTCGGATGGGAATTTTTCACGTATGAATTCCATAACATCCTCAGATTTGGTATCCGGGGTAAATCTAGAAACAAACAATTGCTTCCTATGTGGAACAACTGAAAGTTTCTTACGCCCCCCAGCAGCAGTCTGAACCTCACTCGGCTGGGACCCAGAAGCGGTTCCTACTGTATCTACGGTCAGCACCGACTTCTGTGGCTCAGGTTGGCATCCAGAAACAGGGTCATCTCCGGAACTGGCTGTTACCATAGGCACAGGTGGCTCGCTTACCCCTGTGCCGACCGGAACTGCCTACCTATACCACTTAATGCAGTTAAGATGGGTACCAGTGGTAAAAAACCCTCCATTTTGTACATAAATTACACTAGTTTACAGACAACAATTCTGTTAGTGTTGGATCCCTAGATCACGAAGATACCACTAATTATTTTTCGATGGCACATTTTTTTAAAGATTTTTTAAAGTTCAAAATGTTTGCAGCGCAAACAATGTGTTTTTTGGCCGACTGTAGGTCGGCTGTATATTTCCTAAAAACTCGAAATAAATCCGGTGAAAAATCATAATGGTAAAAAACCTAAAGTTTACATACTACCAAATCACACAAGCCAGATAGGGGCCAAATCCATGGACAATTGGATTTATGGTGGATTTTTAAAGTTCAGATTTTTCAACTTCTTCGGTCGACAGAGTCCAAATTTAAGTATTATCATAGGCGGCGACATTAACTTCTAAAACAAAACAACAATATACAATTCTTTTTAATAATTAATATCCATTTGAATAACACAGGCCAACAGTGTTTTTAGTGCAGCCCTATGGCCATTAAATTAATATAGACGGATATAAGCATATCTGCATACATAGTTTTCGAGTTTAACGGGTGGTATTTGTGCAATCGCGGCTTGAAAAAAGTAGCAACATTTAATTTATTGATTTAAGATACCTTCGGGGGTCCGTGCTCAGTTGTAATAAAACCTATGCCAAAAAATTGCTTAGATGCCCTTCTACATAATTGCATTTAAGGTTCCATCATTATATGAGTTATTAAAAGCCTATGAGCCATTGAAGTAATTTGTTCACCAACCAACTTGATGCGGTGAACAGGCTTTAATACGAGGAAAATATTTAACAGTCATCTAGAGGCGTCTTTTCCCGAATTTTTGAGATAAATCCCACTATTGTACTTCAAAGAATAGAATTTATCGAATTTTTTCCGTAAGAGTGGGAAAAGTAACAAGTATTTTAAAGTCCCTCTTACGTAACGAGTTTGTCGTGATTTCACACAGTAGGTTTTTTAAAGATAACAGTGGTGTAGCCTTAAATGTGTGGGGGGATTTTTTTTAGGCATATTAACCCCTTAAAAATATAACTTGTCTATGTTCGGCGCTTACTGCTAACCAAATTAAAAGGCACATTTTTACGAATGTGTCAGATATTTATGTAAAATGGGATTAAAATATAGTTGTTACTTTTCACGTTCTTGCGGAAACAGTTCTATAACTTCCATCCTTCGACGTACAATGGTCTTATTTGTCTTAAAAATTCGGTGAAAGACGCCTCTAGATGCCTGTAAAATATTTTAGGGCATATATTTATACCCTTGCAGAGGGATTTATAATTTCAGTCAGATGTTTGCAACGCAGTGAAGGAGATGTTTCCGACCACATAAAGTATATATATTCTTGATCAGCACCAATAGCCGAGTCTATCTAGCCATGTCCGTCTGTCCGTCTGTCCGTTTCCATGCGAACTAGTCTCTCAGTTTTAAAGCTATCGCGATGAAACTTTCCCGAAAGTCTTCTTTCTGTTGCAGGTAGTACATATGTCGGAGCGAGCCGGATAGGACCCCTATATCATTATTTCATTAGTTTACAGCCGAAATGCTCCCCAGCAATTGATGGCAAATTCTGTTAGTTGTGGACCCCTAGATCACGAAAATAGCATTAATTTTTTTCGATGGCACAGTTTTTTTTTTTTAATTTTTAAAGTTCAAAATGTTAAATTTCTGACTTTTTGAATTTCTTCTTATATCTCGGCAGATATCCATTCGATTGGGCCAGTTTTAGTTTTATTTTAAAGACAATAGATCAGACCTTACGGATCAATAAGATTGGATAAGTAATGGCAGCGCAGAAGCTTGACAAATATGAAAAATGTGTTTTTTGGTCGACTGTAAGTCGGCTGTAAATATCGTAAAAACTCGAAATAAATCCGTTGAAAAATCATAATGGGTACAAACATAAAGTTTACATCCTACCAAATAAAACAAGCCGGATATGGCCCAAATCCATGGAAAACTGGATTTATGGTGGATTTTTAAAGTTCGGATTTTTCCACTTTTTTCGGTTGACAGAGTCCGAATTTAAGATTTATCATAGGCGGCGACGAATTCGAAAAAGTCCGAAATTTAACATTTCAAACTTTAAAAAATCTTTAAAAAAAAACTGTGCCATCGAAAAAAAAATAAGTGCTATTTTTGTGATCTAGGGGTCCAACACTAACAGATTTTGCCATCAATTGCTGGGAAGCACACCAAGAATATTATTTTGTAAACTAGTGTTTTTGGCAACTTAAAAACAAAATTTAAATAGGCGCCCTGGAACTGCACCGAGTAAGCATTAAACTATAGGTATTTTCTTTATCTGCAAGGGTATACAAGCTTCGGCTGGCCGAAGGTAGCTTCCTTTCTTGTTTTCCTTGAATTTTAAGCGTGTTCACCGTATTAAGTTGGTTGGGAATAGAGGTGAACACATTACTTCAATGGCTCATAGGCTTTAATTGACTCAAATTATGATGGAACCTTAAAGGGGGAGATACATATAGAACTGCAAATTTGTCAAGTTTTTCATGATTTTTTGAAACAATAAGGGTTTGTGCTGGAAGTTTGCAACTTGGCATGTTGATTAAATAGTTCTTATATAATTTAAACCAATTTTAATTTTTTTTGTATCTTTTAAAATGGCGGCCGTGGGAATTCTTTGTCAGGCCTTTTTTTAAAAAAAGTAGGCCAGCTGCGGATCGCAAATTTATTCTGTTGAGAAATAATGTAGAAACTGTCTGAACCTAACTTACATAGAATATCTCAAAAACTCTGGTTGAGGCACTCTTTTAAAGTCAAAAATTAATATTTTTCTTATTTTTCTTGTTGTTTTTGCTTTACAAAACAAATTTGAACGTACAAATTTCTACATAAATTTGAAGGTACAAATTTCTACATAAAGTAGGTTCATACAGTGGTCAATTTTATTACAAACATTTCCGTAAAAGCAGCATGATGATCGAAGCATTACTTTTTGAGATACACGATCCGCAGCTGAGAAAAACATGGTTTCGAGAAAAACGCATGTAAAGTAATGAAATATATCTACTGCACAAGGAAGATGGGTGAAATAAGTTCCAAAATAGTTCCAATTTCTTCGTGAAACTTTCATAAAACATTCTTAAAGAGTTATACTACCAATTTAAATAATAAAAAAAAATTTAATTTTTTTTGTTTTCTATATGTATTTCTCCCCTTAGGGCTACTACTCAACACAACAAAAAGTCGTCCAAAACAAAAAACTTCATATGAAAATAACGTCAAAAAATTTTGTTTCATATGAAGTTTTTTGTTTTGGACGACTTTTTGTTGGGTTGAGCACTAGCCCTTAAATGCAATAATGTAGAAGGGCATCTAAGCAATTTTTTGGCATAGGTTTTTTTTTACAACTGAGCACAGAACCTCTGTGTAATTCATTCTTATAAAAGAGATAACCTAAATTTCAAAAATTAAATTCACTTTTATAGTTTTCTAGATTTTTAATATCTGATTTAGCTATTTTTGACCCGGCTGCCAAGAAACACTTTTTTCATCTTTGTCGAGCTGCTGCGCTTTGCCATAAATTGCTGTGGAGCACTTCAAGAATATTATTTTGTAAGCTAGTGTTATTCGAGGAACTTTAACGTTTTGCTTAGATCCGATTGATCTATATATTGCTTTACGTGCAATTTGAATTGCATGGACCACATACAAAGGTTTCCGTATAGCTCGGTAAAAATTTTTACACAGCTTGCTTTGTTGCTCTCGTATAGCTGGATAAAAATTTGTATGCTCTTTCCTCACCGATCAGCCATAAATAATTATGTATAATTAATAAAGTTTTTATTAAATAATTAATAAATTGTAATATGATGTATGTATATAAACATGAATAAATAATAATAACAATTGGGTTATTTTATTACATAAACATGTACCTAAATTTTTAAATATTTTAATACAAACTTTGTTTTACAAAGTTGTTTTGGCCTTTATTTAATTCTCTTTTATTTTCTGGGGCAACAACACAAGCAATCCCAGCAACAAAAATAAACCCTTTTGTAGGAGACCCTTTCTTGTTTTGCTCACCTACTGACTGTCAATGTATGAGCCACGAACGATTTTGTTCGTATCGAGCGGTCAGTTGGGGAACGATCCGAGTGTTCCAGTTAATCGAGACCGAGAGCTCGAACGAAACGAAAAAAGGGTTGTTGACCCTGAGCTAGACCATCTCAATTTTGGGGTCTTTCAACTGAGCAGTCCGATTAGAAAAATTCGGTTAACCGTATTTTACGAGCTCTCCTTACAACAGATGATAGTCTATTTATTTTTATCCTCCTACGCCCCCTCTTCTTCGGTTTTTTCTAATTTCGCTTCCGAACACCCATTCCAAAATGTTTCTTTGCTTTCATAATATTAGGGGCTGTCCATATATTACGTAATCACCTAGGGGGGGGGAGGGGGTCATTGAAATGATTATGTTTGATTACATGGGGAGGGGGGAGGGGGGTCTTGTACAATGATTACGTAATCATTTTATATGAACTTTTTTATTTAAAGAATTTATTTAAAAACTTTTTTCCTTTAATTATATCTACAAACTTAGATAGGAAAGCAGGGAAAAAATTTTTGTAGTGGCTGGGCGGCGAAAAAGAGAATGTTTAGTGGTTTAATCACACGAAGGACGCGAAGACCTGGAATGGCTTGACGAAGAGTATGTTGGAGATAATATCAGCGTAGACGAACCATACCAAACTTCATTTATAAACAATATTAAAGATTGGGTTGCATCTCAGTTTGAATCCACAGATTAAAACAAAAAAAATTTTATTCTTGGGATTACGTAATCATTGGGGGGGGGGGGGGGGTGGTGTTTATTGAATGATTACGTTTGATCACCAGGGGGGGGGAGGGGGTCAAAAATCACCAAAAACGTGATTACGTAATATATGGACAGCCCCTTAATGGCAAACCGGAATTTTCTGGAAATCCAACGGGACTTTCTAAAAATAGAAAGCAAAGCGTGAACTCATGTTCAATCAAATAAAAACACCTCTTAACAAGGTAAAAAACTAGTGACGATCGCACCTTCAACATACAAAAGTTCTGATATCAACATTTGTGACGAAAAATTATTACACTCGTCATTAAATACACTTTCTAATATTTCTAGCTTTTTTTCCGCTAAAGCAGCGGGTTTTTCCAAAAGTCGTAAAACAAAAGTTTCCTATTTCGAACTCCTTAAAGCAATTGAAATTTTTCTATGAGCCTAAAATACAGTTTGGATACCCACGCACAAAATTTAACACTCAGGAAGCGTTAGTTGTTCGAGCTGGCAAAAGTGGCTATTTTCGTTTCTGAATAACTTTAAAATAATAATGAATAACGCAAAACTGAAAATCTGCTGTGATAATCCGATCGTAATGAGTAATACACAAATCGAAAGGTATTGCAAAAACTTGCAAGACTGCATACCAAGACTTTAAGAAAATCAATTGGCTTGGGAGAGAGAGCGGTGAAAGTGAAAAAGTGAAAATTTCGAAATTTGGAGCTGTTGGGGCCGGTGGGGATAAATGCCACCTCGCAATGTTTTAGTTGTGTTCCTATTAAAAATACCCTTCGAATGAGGGGTAATATGATAAAATCCGACGCTCCGTTCAAAAGTTTGTCAGTTTGTCAGTTTGTCCAAAACATGTTTTTTAAGTTTTGAAAATTTGATATGACGTTCATCTCATCGATATAAAAAACTTTTGTTCTACCACTTTTGGAAAAACTCGCTAGTTTAGCGGGAAAACAGCTATAAATTGCTCAAATTCGGAAAGCCGTAACTTCTATACTACTAAAGCTACAGACTTGTGCTGCATCTCGTTTGAAAGGTATTTTTAAATGCTATAAACGCCTTCTAAATGCAATTTGTGTAAATGTAATAGTTAAAAACATATGAACAAAATACAATTTTTTAAAACTTTTTTTTTAGCTTTTTTTATTTTTTTCAAAAACGGCTCTAACGATTTTCTTTAAAACTTTAAACTGTATAGCCCTTGAGATTCCTTAAATTTTGGTTTATAACACATTACTCTAAAAAGTCACGTTTAAAAGTTATTTTTATACGAAAATAGCCACTTTTGCCAGCTCGAACAACTAACGCTTCCTGAGTATTGAATTTTGTGTGAGGGTATCCGAACTGTATTTTAGGGTCATGGAATCAGTAAATTTGCACTTAGGAGTTCCATATAGGAATCTTTTGTTTTACGACTTTTGGAAAAAGCAGCTACTTTAGCGGGAAAAAGCTAAAAATAGCTAAATTTCGTTAGTTTGTAAGTTCTACACTACTAAAGGTACAGACATGTGCTATACCTCGTTTAAAAGGTATTTTGAAATACTTCAACGCCTTTTTAACTTAAATCGATAAAAAACAATAGTTTAAAAATGATGATTTATGATTAATTTAAATTTAAATGTTTATATTAGCACCTATGAGAGCAAAAGTAAACAAACAAAAACTTCTGATATCAAATAAAAACACCTCTTAACGAGGTAAAAAACTATTTAAATGTTTATATTAGCACCTATGAGAGCAAAAGTAAACAAACAAAAACTTCTGATATCAAATAAAAACACCTCTTAACGAGGTAAAAAACTAGTGACGATCGCACCTTCAACGTACAAAAGTTCTGATATCAACTTTTGTGACGAAAAATGCTTTTAGATGCGACTAAATAAGTACGCTACCTAAAATTTATTCATTCGGCATGCTACAACAGAAAACTTTCGTCAAGATATTAAATATTTGCTAAAGCGGGCCGAACGAGTAAATTTTAGGTAGCGTACTTATTTAGTCGCATCTAAAATCATTTTTCGTCACAAAAGTTGATATCAGAACTTTTGTACGTTGAAGGTGCGATCGTCACTAGTTTTTTACCTCGTTAAGAGGAAAATTTTAGGTAGCGTACTTATTTAGTCGCATCTAAAATCATTTTTCGTCACAAAAGTTGATATCAGAACTTTTGTACGTTGAAGGTGCGATCGTCACTAGTTTTTTACCTCGTTAAGAGGTATTTTTATTTGATTTAAAATGAGGCACGCGAAAAACATACAAGAAGGCATATTTATATTAAAGTTGTTAAGCTGAGTAACGAGTAACTCGACTATAGCGTTCTCTCTTGTTTTGATTAAGATTTAAGAAATTTGAGGGAATATTTTTAATTTAAGTTCGCCTTGAATTGTTTATCCTTCGTCAGTTAAAGAAAAATTAATGTCTCCAATTCTTATTTAAAAAAAATGAATGCCAGAGATAGGATCATTTTAGGCTTAATTTTATTTTATCGGTCCTTTAAAACAAATCCTGTTGATATTGGCCTTGCCTACTCGTTCTACATTTTTTCCTTTGTTAATTGGCCCTGTATTTTTTGTTTTTTAAAGATGCAATTTTTAAACTATTTAAACCGAGTGGTGTTTACTCTTTGTAAAGATGTTAATTCTTGATAATTAATTAGTTACCTAAGAATGTAGCAAAGTTAATTTTATGCACATGACAACTATTAGGAGACAACTATTATAAGGGAAACAAATATGCGGAGCAATGCTTTATGTATTTGACTAATTTAAAAAAAGGAATTGATTTTCTTCAATTCGATATTACTGCATTTTACCATTGATATTTTGTTTCAGTATTTTTGTTTCCATTTATTTTTCACCTTGATTAGAATTATATTAATAATAGAAGATAAGGAAGGCAGGTGGAAGGGGATGCCGTGAATCAAATTGTTTAAACATTTCCATTTGTTTAAACAATGTGATCTTTTTTTTTTTAATACTTTCAATGCTATTTGCATTTTAAAACACAAAAATCTATAAAAAATGTATTCGATCTGTTGTAGAAATGTAAATGCAATTTTTTGTATGCAAAAGGATATCAGTATTATCATTAATTTGAACTTAAGCGAATCTAACTTTTTAAGTCAGCTGCAATGCACACACACGCACATATCTAGTGATTGTGTTTATAAAAAACTCATTTGTGGCTTTTATGTATTTCGTCCATATGTGTGTGCAACGGAGCTAAATAATGTTTTTCACAAATCAACAATTTGTCAATATCTCAACGTTTCAAAACTAATCAATAGTTTGCTAATTCATATGAAACAAAATTTTTTGACGTTGTTTTTCATATAAAGTTTTTTGTTTTGGACGTCTTTTTGTTGGGTTGAGTACTAGCCCTTAACCCTGCGTGCAGTGCACTTCGAAATCGTTCACAGCCTCGATACAAGATCCTGCGTGATGTGTTTCACCAATTTCATGGCACTTCGTGGGACACCAAGAGAAATTTACTCCGATAATGGCACGAATTTCAAGGCCACAGAAAAGGCATTGTGAGAGGAGCTGATCAAGATCGACTTTGACAAAAGTGCAATCAAGTTTGATGGCATTAAATGGCTCTTTAACCCTCCAGGAGCCCCCCATATGGGCGGCGCTTGGGAAAGATTAGTCCCCACTACCAAAACGGTCCTAAAAAGCATCTGCCCGAATTACTCATTCAACGACGAAAGCCTGAGGTGTTCTCTGATGGAAGCACAGTTCATCATTAACTCACGCCCGTTAACTTTCGTCAGCCTGGACTTCGAGGACGACTCTGCGCTGACTCCAAACCACCTGCTGATGGGTTCATCGAACGGGTACAAACCGATTAAGGAAGAGAACATGAATTTAAGACGTCATTGGAACGAGGTAAAACTCTTTGGAGATCGCTTTTGGCAACGCTGGGTGAGGGAGTTTACACCGGTGCTTACTAGACGCACTAAGTGGTTCGAAAAGTGTCACCCCTTATCAGTTGGAAGCGTAGTAATGATCGTCGACGAAAGCTTGCCTAGGAATTTGTGGCTTAAGGGACAAGTGACCAACACTGTTACCGCCAAGGACGGACAAGTTCGCCGAGCCACTATTAAAACGCAGTATGGAGCTCTCGATCGACCAGCTACCAAGATTGCGGTTCTTGATGTCGGCTAAGAAGATGGTAACTGACCACCCTAGGATCAATTACAGGAGGGGGAATGTTGCCGCCATAATTTAAGTTTAATTATACCCGTTACTCGTAGAGTAAAAGGGTATATTATATTTGTGCAAATGTATGTAACAGGTAGAAGGAAGCGTTTCCGACCCTATAAACTACACTCATAAAAAAAAATCGAAGAATTTCCTTAAAATCTAGAAAATTCTTTCTTGAATTTTTGCCAAAGGCGACCTCACCTTTGTTTCAAGAAATGGTTTTTTTGAAAGGCACCATTAAAACAAGAAAAAATATTTCTTGTTTTAAGAAATTAAATTTCTTAAAACAAGAAAGGGTTTTTTAGAAAGCCACCATAAAAACAAGAAAAAATATTTCTTAAAACAAGAAAGGCGATTCTTGTTTCAAAGGTGGTTTGTTTCTTGTTTCAAGAAATTAAATTTCTTAAAACAAGAAAGGGTTTTTTAGAAAGGCACCTTTTAAACAAGAAAAATTCTTTCTTGTTTAAATTTCCTTTCAAGAAATTTTATTTCTTGATTTAAGAAATAATATTTCTTGAAAGGAAGTTTTATATTAACACTGAAACCCTAAAAATAAAATGTAACTTGGTTTTTTCTTTTGCATATTATATTTATTTACATTTAAAACATTTAACACTTAACATTTAAACATTTTTAAATAACACATTTTTGACTCAAGAAAACATTATTATTACCCAAGGTCTGTTGAACTTCATATGACCTAAGGTGATCCATTTTCTTCGCCTTTCCTCATCTATAAAAAAAGAGTTATTGGGAAATCAATGATTTGTTTTTAGATAAACAACTTTTTTGAAATAATGTAATGTTAATAATAGCCAAAATACAAACACGTTGGACAGACGACCGAGAGAGAGGAGCAAGACAGGTAGAAAATGAAGGGTTCAAAATCGAATTTCAGAGAGAGAGACGCGTACATACATACATACATATATATTTACATCAGTGGTGGCCAGCAGAAGCAGCACACACACAATAAAAAAATGCATTGCTTTTGTGTGAGTGCGAGCATGCACGAATTTGCCTGTGTGCGTGACGTTTTTCAGCTTGACAGTGTACATGTGCGCCGAAAGGCTGCAGCGCGCTGGCAGAGCAGCGGCAGAGAAATTGCCTATCCCGTGGGCCCTGCGCGCTGCCTCTGCTGGCCACCACTGATTTACATACAGTCCTTTGCGCGAAGGGAGACCGAATGTAAGCAGGGCAGATCATGTCAATTTTAAGAAGGAGAAGTGAGAACATCGCGACGCGTAGGTCAAGCGAGCGAGAGAGAGGAGTAGAATATGAAAGGGTTGAAAATCGGGTTTCAGATCGGGTGAGCCGCGTAAATGAATAGATATTTACATGCATACATAAGTATGTCAAACAAACAAACAATAAGATAAAGTTATTATAGAACTGTACACCCACAAATTTATGTACAAATGTATGTATGTACGTAGCTCTTAGAAAACAATTCACCTAAATTGGAATACGCTTGGTAAAGAGATTTGAAATGTATCCTTTAATTACATACATACAATTGTACGCCCGCTATACAAAAAAATTATATACATATTTACATACCTTTGAATATTCGGAAAAAGGCTTCACCTCTTATCCGCTTGAAAATCACGTCCATCACTCACGAATTCTTTTCACAACTGACGCTCGGGGGATCAGAGAAGTCGGTAGCCGGGTAGTAGTCGGGCCGAGTAGGCCCTTCGTCCCACTTCGTTTTTCTTGTCGTTAACATTCGGCAGCCGAAGGAAGTCAATGGCTACTTTCCTATATTCTAGGGTCATTTCATTTATATATTCAAATGTGATTTTGTCCTTAAATACGTACAAAAATGTTTTGGCTGCGACGGCAAAACAAACATATGAGATTTTCATTTTTCTATTTTTAAGAAAAATTTTTTCTTGAATTTTTTCCATCAAGAAAGGTTTTCTGTATTCAAAGGACAATTTTCTAATAACAAGAAATTTTTTTTCTATTTTCAAAGGTAAGCCGATTCAATGGCGAGATTTCCAAAATTTAGAAATTAATTTTTATGAGTGTATATATATTCTTGATCAGGATCACTAGCCGAGTCGATCTAGCCATGTCCGTCTGTCTGTCTGTATGAACACTGAGATCTCGGAAACTACAAAAGCTAGAAGGTTGAGATTTTCCACGCATATTCTTGGGCTTCCTACGCAGCGCAAGTTTATTTTAGCCGAGTGCCACGCCCCCTCTAACGCCCACAATCGCCCACTAACGATTTTAAAATGTGTCTGGCGCCCACACCTTTTAAGATTTCCGAGAAGTATAAATGCAATTTTGTTGTGCATATTTATACCTATCGAAATGTTGAAAACATTTTTCAAATCGGACCATTCATTAAAAAGTTATACGCAATCATAATATCTATATCTATATCCCTCGCACTCCCTTTAGCTGAGTTACGATTATTAGTCGGGACACCAACCCGAGTACAGCGTTCGCACTCCCTTTAGCTGAGTGACGGGTATTAGATAGTTGGGACACGAACCCGACTGTAGCGTTCTCTCTTGTTTTTATTTCAATTTGTTATAGATAAACACTCGATATAATATGAAATGATATCGATATGGACGTCATTTCACACTCGCAAGAACCATCGCTAGAAACGGCAGAAGCGAAATAAGAGAAGAAGGAAGACAAAGTTTTTAAGCGTGCTTCGCAACGCAATTTTGTATTACACATTGATTCGGAAGCTAAAATTTAAATAAAGTTAATTTTAAAGTTTAGGGGTAGGTAAATTGTCGTCGATTGAGAATGAGTTCCATGCAGAGCTCGTAAATAACTGTCGACACTTTCAATCTGTTCGGCAAAAAACAGTTATTTACTGACAAATTAAGAAAATTGTCAGAACGAAACAGGTTAATTTCTGTCTTCGGTTTTTTTTGTCTTTGCTCAACAGAATACAGTTTGTTTTGTGTCAAATGTGTTTCTGTTTTCCAGGGACAGTTATTCTGCGACAGTTACTCATATGTGTCTCAGTGTCGAATAGTAAAAGTTTAAAAGACGAACTTATAGAAATGGGCCGCCCAAAAAAACACGAAAACGTGTATTTCTTTTTTAGATACGAATTATCCCATGCTTCCCGTGAACCACTATCAAAAATGTATGCAGATGTGGAGAGGTTTGACACGTTCGCAATGCATTATATACTTAATGACAAACGAAGCTCTCTTAGTGCTTAAAATATAAATCCGTTTTTAATTGTAAAGCTAAACGCCGAATATAGTTTATTCAATAAATTGGTAACACATAAAATATATATGGGCACTTCCACCAAAAAGTCCACCAAACCAAAAACCTTGGAACTTGAATAAAACATATTTCCACATGATTTTGCCCCAATATTAGTTTCAAATTAGTTGGATCCTGAGCTTAACTACAAATTTTGAGATTAGTTTGATTATTTTTATGACAAACCCCACCAATATACACAAAAATCAGTTTTTGGCTATTTTTTTTGTTTTTTTTTTGGACCCGTCTTCAGTTGTGAATTTATCCTTTAAGAATGCTAATATGTGACATTTTTCTGTACTGAATGCTTCATTTAAATGTTAAACTATTAAGATAAAAGCAAAACAGCCAGTAATTGAGGGTAAGAGGTAATGAAATACACTTTACAAAACGCTACGAAAAAATGTCCCGAGCGACATGATCCGAGCGAATGTGGTTGAAACTGCATACAAAAAAACGGCAAACATTTTTGAGTAAAACCAAAACCATTTCACAGCGACATGTTTGGACAACATTCTAAAAAAAATCGCATTCAAATATTCCATCAGAATTCGCTAAATTCTAGTGTTAAACAAGAGAAAACGCTATAGTCGGGTGCCCCGACTATCAGATACCCGTTACTCAGCTAAAGGGAGTGCGAAGGAGTTTGGGATAAAAACTTTGATCCGCCGTAACTTTTTAACGAATAATCCGATTTAAAAAATTTCTTCTACATTTCGATAGGTATTGATAAACACAATAAAACTGCAGTTTTTCTTTTCCGAAATATTGAAATTTTTAAAATCGTATATAAGCGATTTTGGGCGTTAGAGAGGGCGTGGCACCCTTTTGAAACAAACTTACGCTGCGTAGGAACTTCTAAAAACTGCATGCAAAATATCAATCTTCTAGCTTTTATAGTTTCCGAGATCTCAGCGTTCATACGGACAGAAAGACAGACAGACGGACATGGCTAGATCGACTCAGCTAGTGATCCTGATCAAGAATATATATAATTTATAGGGTCGTAAATGCTTCCTTCTAGCTGTAACATACTTTTGCACGAATGAACTTCACCGAAAATCACTTCTATTTTTGTCCCGAGCGAATACGGCAGTTTTTTAACGATATCTTAAGGACTAAAAGTGGTACAAAATCAAGATTTTTACACAAAATAGAGCTTGGGAAGAGTGAAAAGGAAAGCCCACTATTAAAATTAAAATCCATTTTTTTCCCATTTTTTTTTTAATTTTAAAGGTGTGCAAATGTCCCGAGCGACAATATGGAAGTGCCCATATGCAAATTGTATAAAATATGTACAAATTGTTATAAAATAAATTATTATTCGGCTATAAGAAGTTTACATATATACCCTAAAACCATGCCACGCACAAACAGTGTTTATACAACTTATGGAAAAGACTTGACATTTTTAAGTTAACAAAAATAAGTACACAATCCAAAAAGACACTTATTCTGAGACAGTTATAGGTTTTGATCATTCAAAAACACTTATTCAGTGAGGGAAAAGCAAAAGTCTCCCTTTTTTCTGTTATTGAGGGACAGAAATAAGGTTTGTGTCAGCCGAAAACAGTCAACAGAAAACACTTTGGAACAAAAAATAACTATTTCTGTAAGAGACTGACAGAAAATTTTAGATTTTTTCTGTTTTGTGAGTAACAAGACAGTTTCAGAAATAAGTGTTAACAGTTATTTACGAGCTCTGTTTTAAACACATAGTTTATTGCTATCCGCCTGTGTTTCGAGTTAGTTGTGTGGGCTGCTGTAAAACCAATTTAGTTTCGCTCTCAACACTAGCCTTCACTGATACTTTGACTGTGGCCAGCAAGTTATATTTCTTGTTGCTTGCTGCACCTACAGTAGGTGAATGTTGATTGGATGATGCACCTGATGTGGTTTCCAGATGCAACAAAGTATGATGTTTCTGGTCGCACTTAAAACACGGGCGACCTTGGCAATCCTTTGCCTTGGATCGTCACAACCTGTGACGATTGAGAATCGTGTCTGCCACATGTCGTGGATTTTTGTAGGAATCGACTAATATACCCCAGGCGCTGAGGTAATTTTCTTCCTTAAGATAGATGTGTCTTGTTAATCTTTTAGCCTCTCCAGTAACTGTGGTTTTTAGGTACCTCATTTTCCGTACCGTCGGCATGTTAGTATCATGGACCATGCATTTGAATAAATCAAAAAACTGAGTCAATTTGAGTAGATCCCCATCGAATTTGGGGATGCTGACTCTGGGCAAATGCATATCTTCATTGCTAAAGGAGTTTGATTTTGCTCCTAAGATATCTTGAGTTTCCTTTTCAAGATTTAGGAAGGATTTCATGTCATATCCTCCCTTGCTTGGCATCGTATTCTTCATGTACCGAGAAATGGATCTCTTGCGTTTGCGCCCATAGTGATTTTATCAAATCACTTGTTACGGTCTTTCCCGTACCTAAATACTCTTTCAGAGCGCGCTTAATAGAATCTGATATTGCCTTTTGTCGACGACATGCTGATATTAGTTTCTGGGACTCTATCGTGGTCTGCTGAATGCTTGCTGGGTTACTAGTTGGGTCTGGATTTACCTCGGCTTGGCTTGTTGATTGTTCCATGCCGTCCCGTATGATAGCTCGATATATGTCGTATGACTCACGACAGTCGTTGTAGAACTTCATGTATACCGTAGTTCTATACTTTTGAGGAATCTTGAGATCATATTTTGTGAATCGACTACAAGCGTCATCGAGTATGGTTAGTCTGTTTTCATAATAGTGCGGACTTGATTTCCTTGCCGATGAATCTTTCTTGAAATTTTGATATTTCTTAACTGATCTCCTCTTGCACGTCTAGTGCTTCTGTGACTGCTTGCTCATCCATGTCACTCATATTTGTTACCTTTTGTTTAAAATTTCTGACCCGATGGGAGTGTTTTATTTGCTTGTATAGCTGGATACGCTCCTATTCGCAACCGAAAATGGTCTAAGAAGTTTTTAACACTTATGAATGATTTGGGTGAATTTGATAACAGCAACTGTGGTGCTGAGTTCTCGTATTCTGAGAATGTTTGATTCTGGTTTCAAAGTGTCGCCTGTTGACAACTTCGAGAATGTGTCCGGGATTGGATGATCTAAATCCGTTTACCGGGATACGGGAAAGAGCGTAACAAGTGATTTGATAAAATCACTATGGGCGCAAACGCAAGAGATCCATTTCTCGGTACATGAAGAATACGATGATCCAAGCAAAGGAGGATATGACATGAAATCCTTTCTGAAACTTGAAAAGGAAATTCAAGATATCTTAGGAGAAAAATCAAACTCCTCTAGCAATGAAGATATGCATTTGCCCAGAGTCAGCATCCCCAAATTCGATAGGGATCTACTCAAATGGACTCAGTTTTTTGATTTATTCAAATGCATGGTCCATGATACTAACATGCCGACGGTACGGAAAATGTGGTACCTAAAAACCACCGTAACTGGAGAGGCTGAAAGATTGATAAGACATATCGATCTTAAGGAAGAAAATTACCTCAGCGCCTGGGGTATATTAGTCGATTCCTACAACAATCCCCGACATGTGGCAGACACGATTCTCAATCGTTTCCTGCATCAAAACACAGTTAGTGACGATCCAAGGTCATTAAAAGAGTTATACATTACAACTATCGAGTCTCTAGCATCATTAAAGGGACTGGGCATCGATGTATCAAGTTGGGATACAATATTGATTGCCATCATCAAGCTAAAATTGGATCTTGAAAGCAGAGCCCTATACGAGCAGTCGTTAGATGGGTCCCGAGAGTTACAGGGTCTCGACACACTGCTCAGCTTTCTGGACCAGCGCATCCGAGTTCTTGGAACAGGAAAAAAGGGACAACAATCAAGAAAGGAACAGAAGGGTCCAACATGCTCATCAGCCAGTACTGGAAAAGGACCATGCTGTCAATTTTGCAAAAGGAATCACTGGCTCTATAAATGCGAAGACTTCCGCAGCAAAACAATACCCGAACGAGTTAATTGGGTACAAAAACAAAGACTGTGTGTCAACTGCTTCAGCAATGACCATAAGGCAGAGGATTGCCGTGGTCGCCCGTGTTTTAAGTGCGACAAGAAACATCATACTTTGTTGCATCTGGAAACCACATCAGGTGCATCATCCAATCAACATTCACCTACTGTAGGTGCAGCAAGCAACAAGAATTATAACTTGCTGGCCACAGTCAAAGTATCAGTGAAGGCTAGCAATGGTCAAGTTGCTACCTTCAGAGCGCTGCTAGATTCAGGATCACAAATAAATCTGATTTCCGAACGAATGGCTTCAGTACTATCACTGAAACTTCATGGAACTTCTCTACGGATCGAGGGCATTGGAGGCAATCCAAAAACCAGTAGAGCAAGAGCAAACGTTCAAATAAACTTAATGCATAACGCCTTTACACAAGAAGTTGACGCCTTTGTCCTACCACATATAATAGCTGATCAACCGGCGCATCAGTTAAATTCGGCAAGCCTACAAATCCCAAGCAACATAGCTCTAGCCGATCCAAATTTCGATAAGCCAGGAAAGATTGACATGCTTATCGGAGCAGAGCACTACTATTCATTGCTGCTGCCAAACCAGTCTATACTAAAGACAGGAGGACCAGTTCTTCAGAATACAAAACTTGGATGGATCATTGCCGGACGGATCTCCTCGGATCACGATTCAGCGGCGGTTTGTGCCGCCGCAGCTACAGACGAAGAAGTTGACACACTATTGGAACGATTCTGGACTCTAGAAAATCTTGAAACAGTGGAAAGGCATCGATCACCAATAGAGGCTCATTGCGAAATGCACTTCGTAGGAAACTTGGGAGTGGCAAAGGATGGCAAATTTGTTGTGAAACTCCCATTTTCTGAACAGTCTTCAACCCTGGGGGCATCACAGAAAACAGCCAGGAATAGATTTCTGGCTCTAGAAAGGAGAACGTCACCTGAAGTCTGGAAAGGCTACGTGGACTTTATGGATGAATACGAAGCACTCGGACACATGAAACAAGTGCATCAAACAGATATACCCGCTAATCACTACTTCATTCCACACCACTGTGTGCTAAAGCCGGAAAGCAGTACAACAAAGTTGAGGGTAGTATTCGACGCTTCGTGCAAAACCACCAGCAACAAGTCTTTGAACGAGCATAGAGTAGCTGGACCCACGGTGCAAAGCGAGCTATTTGCAAATCTATTACGCTCCCGCACTCATAAATACGTGTTTACAGCGGACATAGAGAAAATGTAATGACGTTCAATATCATCAACTAATCGTCTGGAGAATGAATCCATCAGATGATCTTAAATATTATCGGCTCAAAACCGTAACATACGGTACAACGTCAGCCCCATTCCTAGCAACAAAATGCTTAGATTACTTGACCGAGAAGGCAAAGGATCAATTCCCGCTTGGATCGTCTGTTCTAAAGCACGATTTCTACGTAGATGACTGTCTCACTGGAGCAAACAGCGTTGCGGAAGCAGTCCAAATTCAAAAGGAATTAAATAAAATACTGTTACCATCCGGTTTCAAGCTCCGAAAATGGTGCTCCAATAATGGGCAAATTCTAACAGACGTTCCCGAAGCAGACACCATCAAAACCGTCAAGCTAGACGAAACATTGAAACACTACAGTGTCAAGACGTTGGGTTTGGTATGGATGCCACAAAGGGGTCAACTGTGTGGGCGATCCCAGAAAAGCGAGGCGTCAATCATCACCAAACGCGTGGTAAGTTCCGAGTCAGCACAAATTTTTGACCCACTTGGACTATTTGCCCCCGTGGTAGTAAAGGCAAAAATATTTATGCAAACGCTTTGGGCGCTGAGCCTGAGTTGGGACGATGAGCTCCCTCAAGAACTTCAAAATGATTGGAAGATCTATCGATCGGATCTCCAAGCATTAAACAGTATGCAAATTCCTAGGCACATCTATAATGAAAAGGTTCCAGTCCATCAAGAAGTACACACATTTGTCGATGCATCAGAGCGTGCGTACGGAGCAGCAGTGTATATAAGAGCTACCTACAAAAACAATCAAATTTCGGTACGACTTCTTTGCTCCAAGTCACGAGTGGCTCCATCCGCAAAAGAAACTTTGCCCCGCCTTGAACTATGTGCTGCGCTGTTGGGCGCGGAACTAACACACAGAGTAAGAAAGGATTTGCGATTACCGATCGAGAGGGCTTCTGGATACTTCTGAACTGACTCAAATGTAGTTTTGTCCTGGATAAACGCATCGTCGGCCGCATACCACACGTTCGTCTCGAATCGGATAGCAAAAATCCAAGCTGTCTCAGATCCATCTCAATGGCGACACGTGTCCTCGGCAAACAATCCAGCAGATGTGCTATCAAAAGGAATTGCAGCCAGCAAATTATCAGAACATACCCTCTGGCTGTATGGACCACTTTTTCTACACGGTTCAAGTGACAAATGGATCAAGATGCCCATAATCGGTCTAAGTGATCTTGAACGGTGAACAAAACAAGTGAGTCTTCCAGCATGTCAGGATCAGACAGGGGAAGAAGTCTATAATTGCAAGCATAGCAATAGTTTTCGAAAGCTACAAAGAATTGTGGCATATATGATGCGTTTCTGTTACAAAGAAACAGATCAAGTACAACCACCCTATGCATTGGTGAACTAACTCACGCTCGTACTATCATACTGCGCACCATTCAGAAAATTGACTTCGCATGTGAGTACAAGCAACTTGTTGCCCACAAGGCCGTGGACAAAAAGAGCCCTGTCGTCTCTCTATTCCCCATAATCGGCAAGGATAGCCTCATCAGAGTCGGAGGGAGATTAGAAGAATTTAAACTTCCGTATAACGCAAAGCATCAAATCTTGCTTCCTTACAATGATCCAATAGTAAGAATGCTGTTGCGAGAAATGCATGAAGAGAACATGCATTGCGGTGCGCAGGCGTTAAGAGCCATTGCCAGACAGCAATATTGGATTATCAATGATAAAACAATGGCGAGAAGCATTATACATTGTTGTGTCAAGTGTACAAAGGCACGGTCCAAACTAATGCAACAAATCATGGGCAATCTGCCAGTCGACCGAGTAACACAAGCTCGACCATTCTTTAATTCTGGTGTTGATTACTGCGGGCCAATTTGGATTCACCATAAACTCCGTGGAAAGAGACCAGACAAGGCGTATATTGCAGTTTTCTGCTGTTTCGCTACGAAGGCAGTACATCTAGAGTTGGTAAGCGACCTAACAACAGATGCATTCTTAGGTGCTCTTCGACGGTTCTTGAGTCGACGTGGAAGGTGTCAGACCATCCACTGCGATAATGCAACCAACTTCGTCGGCGCCAACAATAAACTAAAGGCCTTAGAAGAAGCGATCTTCACAGATAAGGCACAAGCCCAGATCATCCACCATTGCAATCAGAGACAGGTGGATTTTAAGTTCATACCGCCCCGAGCTCCATCGTTCGGCGGGCTGTGGGAGGCTGCAGTAAAATCTGCGAAACGGTTACTAGTATCAGTCACAGCCACCGCATCATTGACGTTTGAGGAGCTTAACACTGTAATAGTGGAAGTCGAAGCAATTCTTAATTCTCGACCTATTACACCCATGTCGTCTGATCCTACGGATGTGTCTGCATTAACCCCAGGCAATTTTCTGATTGGTGAGCCTCTAACGGCCCCACCCGATCAACTTGCAACTATTACAGCAAGCATTTGTGATCTTAACTGCCCAGCTAACGCTGTTGGCTACTGGAATGCAGCGGATGCAAGCCGAAATTGAAAGCGTTCTTACCGACGTTCGTCATCGAACCATCAGTCCCATGCTGGTAACTCCTAAGCAGCTAAGAGAACGGTAATAATCAATGTGAATTTCAGCTATTCAACAACAAATCTGAAACACTCTGTGAGATTATAAGTCGAAAGCAGACTTGATTTGGTTAAGAACGCATCAACGAAACAGATGGATGTTTGCGACCCACAACCAAATAGAACTTCAAGCTGTATGCAAGGGCGTGCCATCCACCATTCACCTTAATGGATCGGGTTTATTATCTCTGTCCTCAGGCTGCACCGCACGAAACGTGAACATCAGCATTAGCACATTCAGCACGATTTAGCGTACATTCGTTTTGGCAATATAACAACGCCCGATGTGGAAGATACATCAGAGTCAGCTCGAGAGACTGCAACCCAACCATCTGAATCAGACGAACTGGATCGTCTACAACAAAGGCTGGCTAAGCTAAAGGATACAGCATGGTCAAATCAATTTACCAATGTGCAGCATCATCAAGTAGCCACGTATGCTGCGTTAGCAATATCAATAATATTGATCATTGCATATAGTCTCAGAAGCCGATTCGTCAACTGGAAGCCACGACAGCCAACCTGCACCAACCAAGAGACGAGCAGCCATCACCTGAACCTACCCCACGAAGTTTTGCGTTCAGCATTAGCGATGGTTGAACACTTGTTCAACGGCCGGGAGAATGTTCAGTCGCAGCAATAGTTATAAGTCAGCGCTCTGAAGTATCATATATCGGGTCAAGCCGTCAGCAACATTATCAGTGACCCACTTATTGGCACAGGCTTATTCTGCTGAATTGTAACTATCCGGGCTCGCATAATGCATAATAACCGACACTTTGCTTTATACCTATTCTGTTAACCTATGCACTTTTTACCTATAAATACCGTTAAGTTTATACAATAAAATCAGTAACAATTCTGACTCCTACAATCAAGTTTTACTCATTTTGCATTCAACAGAGGCTGTCGCTCTAGTCTTCAGATCCTCATATGCAATCCTTAGTCCAACTGGTTCAAGCTCTAGTTGCGACGACTTTAGGCAGACAGTTTATGTACTGTATGCCAGGCACCTAAGACAATCAATAAACAGTTGGTTTCCGAGCGTTAGCATTGCATCCGAGCACCAGGGTCGTCTTAGAATCTTCCGCCCATTGCAGCAGCTTGATGACTGGCTCAGGTGGAGCCGGTACATCATGGGCCATGTAGGATGAGGCTATCACCATTGATGTCCCATCCGCCGCCACGAATCTGGCAACTGTTAGATCCGGTGTGCTAAGATTGGGGCATAGAAGTGAAGAAGAAGCGTTATAGTTATTCTTTATAATAATACCTGCTCTTGGCCTACCTGTCGACTTAGTATAAAAGAGTGTATATCCTTGTTGTGTTACTCCCGAGATTTGTCCGTCTCGAGTCCATGGTTCTTGATAGATGCCTATGTCACTGTTCCTCTCACTGAGAAAAACTGCAAGATTGGCTGAAGCATGCGTGCTGTGCTTCAGGTAATTCTGCACGACTTTATGAATCGGTGTTGGGTGTTACGTCTGGGGTCTTGTTGTCGATGACCAGGTCATCCAACAGCTTGTTGGTGTCATCGACCTCCTCGAGAACATCATCCGGCTCTGCCAGGAAGATCTTTATCTTGGCCTTCCGTAGGCCGTACCGGATGGTGTAGTCAGCCTTCTCAAGCTGCGGCAGGCAGCGCTTGTTGATAAGGACGAGGAAGGGCTGGCTCTTCATCTCCTTCTCTACTTTAAGTATCGCCCAGTCCTCTGTGTGCACTTTTGGGTTCTGAGCCCTCAGCAGCGACAGCACCTTTCCTTGGTCAGTCTGCTCCTTTGGCAACCAAATGCGAGCCCGCGGCCTCCTTGGAATCTCCCTGGCGTGGACGAGCCTAATGCAAAGGCCGTCCCATGCATCTCTAATCTATGGATTCCGCCAGGAAGGACCTTGAAAACGAGTCATCGCACTTGATCACCCGGTGCCCCCTGACCGTGTCCGACGAGTCGAAGGATGGGATCGGACCATCTCGCACGGCTGATAGCCTTTTAGCTATCATGTCGGCCACCTTGACCTCCATCTCCTCCCACTTCTCCGACACCAGGCATCCGTCGTCGCTGAATTTCTTGGCCTCCTTCACAAAGGAGGTCGGTCCTGGCCTCCCCTGAGCGTCCTTTGTCTGTTTGGGTGCGCTCACGCTTGCCTCGTGGGAGCGGTCTTGCCCTCTGCCTCATTCTTGGCAATCTTGCCGAGAATAAAACGAGCCCGACTGACCTTAGCCTTGCGCTGCTGATGCGTAATAGTGCCTGCCTTGCTGGTACCCGGCTGAGTTTCGCTGTTGTGTGGGTTGATGTTCTTGGTGTCTAGTGGGGTGCTGGTGTTAGCAGCCCCTTCCGTTCCCATCGGAGTCGGAGCACCCTGGCTGGGTGTTCGCGGTCCTTTCTCGATGGTAGCGGAATCGTTTTGGGGTTTAACCTCCCCCGTAACCACCGAAGCTACGGTGTTAGGTTTCATTTTCAATACATAATCGCCCGCGTTGCTCGACCAGACAAGCGCGGCGGGCCTGAGGGTTGATGGGGCTCTATGAAAAAGCCGACCGTGACTCCGCCCCGATTGTTTATCATCTCTTCAGTGAATCAAACTTAAAAAAAAAGAAGAAATGAAATTAACTTTGGCCAGCCGAAGTTTATATACCCTTGTTGCATTTCAAGTTGGAACCGGCTAGAAGAAAATAGAAAGCGAGGCAAGGGAGTTATCGATAGCGTAGGCAGGGTAACCCCAGAACGTAGTGGCACCCCCTTTTGTTGGTCATTGGGCAATCTAGCTTTTTAAATGAATCCCGGTTCGCTCTGAGGATTCTCTTAACTGGGTTTGGATCGTCCAATGACCCATATTCGAGAGCACCAACTTAGAAAAAGGCGAGGCAAGAAAGGTAGGCCAAACTGCAAGTCAGTAGCTGCCATATTGCGGATCCGAATGATCCATTTTAAACCGCGCTCGCGAAATAAATTTAGAAAGGTAGTTAGTGTTTAATCACTAAGAGAAATTTGTTTATCTTACGAGTGAATGTGTTCTTAGGATATCCGGGGACCCATCAAAAGGGCCCCGGCAACGATTTTGTGGAGGACAGGAATTTTGGCAGAGAAGAAACCTTTTCTTGGCGAGGGAGCCATCCGCCATAACCTAAGTGGGAAAGCCTGGACCCAGGAACCTACCTCCAGAGCGGCGTAACCAGCGACTAGCCGGTAATCCCGGCGCATCACCCCGGTGAGTCCGTTCCGGATCCGTTGGGAGACCATCCCACGCAGGCGTTAAATTCAGCTTCGCGCTTCCAAGCCGCCTTCAGCAGATCCGTCATCTGCAAGTTTTTGATAGTCCTGGCCGCAGATTAAGGTCCAGCGACGACCACCAGCAGCCTTTCCTCGCCAGCAAAAGTCGCCATAGTCCGCCATTAGGAAGCTTTCATTCTGCGCCGACAGCAATTCCGCAGTGAAGCTTTAAACCAACAAATAGTTATTTAAGAAATTAAAATATGTATATATAACTTACCCTTTCCATTGTCCATTGATGTGGATTTAAATAAGTCCATCCTTTTTCGCACGTAAAGTAGCCCGATTTGGTCGTGGGAATCCCTGGAAGTGAGGAAACCACATTAGTCGATAGGCACTTACCTCATTAGATTTGTAAGCACGTCCTTTCTCGTCCCTCGGAGCTCCTCAGGACTAGGCGACCCAAAAAGGTGCACTTGTCCAAATACCGCCTGCGCGAAGTATTGCTTTCGCGGCGTCTATAGTCTTCTAATCTTCACTGGTGCTACCGCTGTGACCTCTTTTAAATATTCAGCTAGGAAGCCTAGTTAAAGAAACATCAATTTAAGTACCTGCAATGAAAGATATTGTTAATTATTAAATGTAATCAGAGAATGGAAATGATTGTGTGAGTCGCTTACCTGTTGGGGGAGATGGACCGGTCGTAGACCGCCTGAATCCGGCCGTTGACGATGGGTGGTGCGCTGTGGCAGCCACATCTAATGCCACTTTTCCGTCAAATTGTCCAAAAATTGTAAGTCTTAGCCTTGTTTACGTTTTGTTGTTAGAGATGTGGTATTATATGTACAGAGAGACGTCGATAGTTATCGATTTTTAGTGTTGCGGAACTGTGGGACATTGGGGGTACTCCGCCCTGAGAATTCCGGAGCTAGCAGGTGCTGTCCCGGGAGAACCAATCTTGGCAGTTCCATAACATTATGGCGCCTAAACAAAATACAAATTAAAATTGTCGGGACGACGGCGTCTCACAATTTGCACCTTTTCCTTTCCTGTCAGCCTCCACGACCGGTGACTTGCAGAGCAACAGGAAGTGGCATGCAACTGCCCCGGAAGTGGTGGGCTGTAGGGCAAATTAAGAGGGTTCGGGTTTTGAGCAGGACAGGAGGCTTGCCCAGTTTTGAGGCAATGTGCTCCTGGTCACAGATCGCAGAGGCAGCGGTGACCTGCGGGTGGCATCTTGGCCCAGAAGGGAGAAGATTTGCATCCGCAGATAGCGAAAACTGCGATTAAATCTGTGATAAAATCTGTGATTAAAAACTGTGATAAATTAGGTAGGGTTTAGTTTGTTATTTATTAAATTATTGTGTAGAGATTTTTGATGTTATAGTATAAGTTGATCCTTTGTTTTGGTTTCGTGGGTGTGTTTGATTTTTCATCTCGGTTTTAAACTTAAATGTGTGATCGTGACCCGTGATGGACACGCGCTGCACGATCACCTCGACCTGAGAATCAAAACATACGCGCGAAAACAATGCATACAGGACTCAACGAGCAGCCGATGTCCTTAACTGGCGACTATCAACGTACATGGTTGATAGCCAGTCCAGTTGACGAGCGGCGTGTCAGGACATATGACGGAAAATTATGCGCAGGAAAGTTTTCGGCACGGAGTCCACCGGCTGGTGACCGGTTCCATCTCCCCTGATTCAAATCTGAAAAGAAAGAAAGAAGAGAAAGAATTAGTAATGGCAGAATATAGGAAAAGGAGGTGATATATTTATTTATTTATTAAAATATTTATTAATTATTTTTTATATTATTATATGTTTCATATTTATTTATTTATATTATTATTTATTTCCACGCATATGTATTTATTTATTACTATTTATTTCAATACATATTTATTTATATTATTATTCGTTACTTCTCGTGCTAGTTATATAAATTACTAGCTGTACCCGGCGCGACTTCGTTCGCTTAAAATTAGTTTTGAGTACGGTTGTCAAGACTTTCCCATTTCCACACCACCCCTGAGGTCCAATTAGACCTATTCCACTGAAACTTTCTGGTTTAATAATGTTAATTAATAGATTACTTTAAAACCTCTGTGTAAACAACATTTTTAGAAGATCCTTTAGGAGCGAGAATAATAAGGCTACTGGCAGAGCTAACTCTAGAGCATGCGACATAAAATTGTCCATGAGAGAAGCAATCTTCTCTAAGATCTAGTCCAGCCAGCTTCAAAGTCTGCCCCTGCGATTTATTTATAGTTATTGCAAAGCAAACTTTTAGAGGGAATTGTAGCCTTTTAAACTGAAACGGCAGACTGGATGGTATTAATGGTATCCTGGGTATAAACACTGTTTCCCGTAAATACTGTTGCTTCGATTACATTCTTATGAAGACCTTTTATCTGCAATCGTGTCCCATTGCATAACTTTGGGGGACTTAAATTTCGCAATAACATTACGGGTGCTCCAATCCTAAGAGACAGATTATGCTGAGGAATTCCTGGAGTATTCAAAGAATTTAAAAATTCAACAGGGTAATGAACAGCATTATCAGCATCAGGAACAGAGTCGACCGATTTATAGGAGACTTCTAAACCATCAAATGAGTTTAGCAATAAATTATTAATAGTGGTTGCTCTTTCATTTTTCGTTGTCAAAATGACGCGCTCAGATATCCAATCTAAGCTTTTACATGATATGTTGGAAATGTCAGGAAATATTTTGGATGTAAGGTCTTGAACGTTTTTGACTACATTTCCTAAGCGTGATGTTATAACTATTTTTCCATCAACTGTTGGATGGACGCCATTCCCAATTTTTAAAAGAGTTTCGGCAAAAATTCCTGCAGAACTGTTTCCTTTTAAGTGCACTCGCATATTTTTCGTGAGCGCTAGTTTTTTTATTTGTGGCCATAAGAATGAAGATTTTAAACAGGCCTTTATTTCGTCAGCTCTTGTACCTTTTGGCACAACAGAAAGGGTTTGGCGAAAGTCTCCAGCTAGTAGGACTGTAATACCACCCATCAACATAGTATTCTCATTAATATCTTGCAGGGTTCTATTTATGGCTTCAAGCCCACCTTTATGTGACATGGTGCACTCATCCCAAACAATTAACTTACAATCTTTAAACACCGCAGCCATATTACATTGCTTTGAAATAGAGCAATGAGGTGTTTCTAAATTAACTAAATTCAAAGGAAGTTTAAATTTAGAATGAACAGTTTGACCTTTATTGAGCAGGGTAGCAGCTATACCGGAAGATACTACAGCTAGGGCTAATTTTTTTTTACTTCGAACTTTGGCCAACAATAAGTTTGTCAAGAAGGTTTTACCAGTCCCTCCAGGTGCATCCAAAAAAAATATTTCACCCATCTCAGCCCCAACGCTTTGTAAAATTGTATTGTATACGACTTTTTGCTCGTCTGTAAGCAAATTTTCGTTGTTGGTAAGGAGAGTGTTGTTACTTTCATAACTTATTTCTCTTAGATAATCGGTAGGGGAGTGTAGGGTAATTTGACGAGTAAGGTAATGTGACGAACTCGTCGAATCTCATATATGACGTCACGACAAAAATTCCAAATAAATGTAGTCGTCTCCCCTTATCGTGTCGACAATGTATTTACAGTAATATTAATAAGAAGTCCCGTAATTTGTTCGTGAGGTAATTTTTTCTAAAAATGTGGTGCGCAAACTAGCAAACCTATTCAATTTACTTGTGTTTCAGCAGTACCAGAGCAAAGATGAGTGAAAAATATAACCAGGCAAATATATGCACGTATACATGAGATCTTTATCAACAGTTTTTGGTACCTCGCGTTTTTATCTTTTGCGCCGTTTGAGAGTGACACCGTTTTTGCTCCAAGTCTACCTTGTAGGGTATCGTGACGAACTTTTTGTAGGGTATTGTGACGAACTTTTTTTATTCAAGAATTTTAATTGTTATCGTTAATTATTTGTAAAAAAAATATAATAATACCAGATAACATTTACTGCTGCAGTTTTATGTTGTTTTTAATAGTGAAGTCAATTTAATTTAATTAAACAAAAAAAAAAAATTTTTAATTTAAAAAATTGCATTTTGACCTTTTTTTTTGTAAGTTTCGGTATTATCTTATTACTTCTTTCTTTTCCGTATCGAAAATAACTTTTCCGTAAATTATATATAAAATTTTTTTTTTTTTTTTGTGAAAAGGATGATTTACACCAAACGCTGTGGGATTTGGCTATGTTGAAATTTCGAATACAAATTTTTCAGAAATATGCTCAGTAAATGTAAGTAACTTTCTGCTTTTACACTTTTAAAAAATATTGATTTTTGGAGAAGTTACATTAAAGAACAAATCGTTCGTCACATTACCCTCCAACTTTTGAAAGTGCAAAAAAGAAGGGTTCACGCCAAACGCTGTGGCACTTGGCTGCATTGGAATTTCGAATCCGAATTTTACAGGGATATGCTCAGTAGATGTAAGCAACTTTCTGTGTTTACACTTTTGAAAAATATTGATTTTTAGAAAAGTTACATTCAAAAAACGAATCGTTCGTCACCTTACCCTACACTCCCCTATTATTTTCTTCCAATTCAGCTTCAGGAATAATTGGTGGAGGAAGACCATATTCTTTAAGACATGTTCCACCAATAGACAATACAAAATGTTCAATGCTTATTAGACATTTGTTATAGACTCTTTCCATAATTTCGTCATTAATGTCAGAGTTTACGGGCATTTGTAATGAATAAAGTATATCTTCCGATAAGAAAGTCTTGTACTTATTCCAAAGAACTAAAGGATCCGAGAGTTGACAAAAAACTAACATAATTCCAAAGAGATCACAGAAGTTTTTTGGAACTTGACAAACGCTAGCTTCTGCCAAAGTTTTGTCCCAATGACTATCATCCTCAAGTAAGTCCAATGCTTTGCAAGCTAATTGAAACGTACTGTACATTACGCCATTTACAGTTTTTGACCCACTTGGACTATTTGCCCCCGTGGTAGTAAAGGCAAAAATATTTATGCAAACGCTTTGGGCGCTGAGCCTGAGTTGGGACGATGAGCTCCCTCAAGAACTTCAAAATGATTGGAAGATCTATCGATCGGATCTCCAAGCATTAAACAGTATGCAAATTCCTAGGCACATCTATAATGAAAAGGTTCCAGTCCATCAAGAAGTACACACATTTGTCGATGCATCAGAGCGTGCGTACGGAGCAGCAGTGTATATAAGAGCTACCTACAAAAACAATCAAATTTCGGTACGACTTCTTTGCTCCAAGTCACGAGTGGCTCCATCCGCAAAAGAAACTTTGCCCCGCCTTGAACTATGTGCTGCGCTGTTGGGCGCGGAACTAACACACAGAGTAAGAAAGGATTTGCGATTACCGATCGAGAGGGCTTCTGGATACTTCTGAACTGACTCAAATGTAGTTTTGTCCTGGATAAACGCATCGTCGGCCGCATACCACACGTTCGTCTCGAATCGGATAGCAAAAATCCAAGCTGTCTCAGATCCATCTCAATGGCGACACGTGTCCTCGGCAAACAATCCAGCAGATGTGCTATCAAAAGGAATTGCAGCCAGCAAATTATCAGAACATACCCTCTGGCTGTATGGACCACTTTTTCTACACGGTTCAAGTGACAAATGGATCAAGATGCCCATAATCGGTCTAAGTGATCTTGAACGGTGAACAAAACAAGTGAGTCTTCCAGCATGTCAGGATCAGACAGGGGAAGAAGTCTATAATTGCAAGCATAGCAATAGTTTTCGAAAGCTACAAAGAATTGTGGCATATATGATGCGTTTCTGTTACAAAGAAACAGATCAAGTACAACCACCCTATGCATTGGTGAACTAACTCACGCTCGTACTATCATACTGCGCACCATTCAGAAAATTGACTTCGCATGTGAGTACAAGCAACTTGTTGCCCACAAGGCCGTGGACAAAAAGAGCCCTGTCGTCTCTCTATTCCCCATAATCGGCAAGGATAGCCTCATCAGAGTCGGAGGGAGATTAGAAGAATTTAAACTCCCGTATAACGCAAAGCATCAAATCTTGCTTCCTTACAATGATCCAATAGTAAGAATGCTGTTGCGAGAAATGCATGAAGAGAACATGCATTGCGGTGCGCAGGCGTTAAGAGCCATTGCCAGACAGCAATATTGGATTATCAATGATAAAACAATGGCGAGAAGCATTATACATTGTTGTGTCAAGTGTACAAAGGCACGGTCCAAACTAATGCAACAAATCATGGGCAATCTGCCAGTCGACCGAGTAACACAAGCTCGACCATTCTTTAATTCTGGTGTTGATTACTGCGGGCCAATTTGGATTCACCATAAACTCCGTGGAAAGAGACCAGACAAGGCGTATATTGCAGTTTTCTGCTGTTTCGCTACGAAGGCAGTACATCTAGAGTTGGTAAGCGACCTAACAACAGATGCATTCTTAGGTGCTCTTCGACGGTTCTTGAGTCGACGTGGAAGGTGTCAGACCATCCACTGCGATAATGCAACCAACTTCGTCGGCGCCAACAATAAACTAAAGGCCTTAGAAGAAGCGATCTTCACAGATAAGGCACAAGCCCAGATCATCCACCATTGCAATCAGAGACAGGTGGATTTTAAGTTCATACCGCCCCGAGCTCCATCGTTCGGCGGGCTGTGGGAGGCTGCAGTAAAATCTGCGAAACGGTTACTAGTATCAGTCACAGCCACCGCATCATTGACGTTTGAGGAGCTTAACACTGTTATAGTGGAAGTCGAAGCAATTCTTAATTCTCGACCTATTACACCCATGTCGTCTGATCCTACGGATGTGTCTGCATTAACCCCAGGCAATTTTCTGATTGGTGAGCCTCTAACGGCCCCACCCGATGTAAATCTCTCCCCAACCAACAAAACATTGGTAAAAAGATGGGAACTAGTGTCCAGACTTTAGCACGCATTCTGGAAGCAGTGGTCAATGGAATACCTTCAAGAGCTTCAAATGCGCAACAAATGATAGAACGTCAAGGAAGGGCTACTTGTATTAATAAAAGAAGATAACCTGCCGGTGATGAGTTGGCCGATGGGAAAAATAGTAAAGACATATCCTGGCAAAGATAATTACGTACGTGTAGTAGACGTAAAAACTGCGTCTGGCGTATTTCAGCGACCAATCACACGGCGTGCGCCGCTTCTTAAAGAAGATGTATCGACAAAGCGGTCTAACATTTCCATCGAAGGAGCAATAGTTTCAGAAGAGGTCCCAAAAAGGAAGAAAGTAAGCAATCCAGTTCTACCAACGTTACTAGCAATGCTACTTATTCTTCCGCTCGCAGTGGGACAGCCAACAAATGTAACTCAGTTCGCCAATCAGCCCGGAATATTCTATGAACGACTCGGCACTGCAAGAACGGCAGTTTCGGAATGGACCATCATTGCGTATTATGATTTGAAACCATATTGGAGCGATATGAACATATTGTCTACTGAGATTAAGGAACTCAGGCACATGTGTTCTGAGCTCCATAACGAAAACGCATGCAACTCGATATTTGAGCATTTTCAACATGTATATGGCGAGCTACAAGAAGAAAGTTATCTGATCAACCATTCCCGACAGCGAAGATCACCACTCGATGTAGTAGGTAACGGGGCTAACTCACTATTTGGTGTACTTGACGCCAGGTATGCAGACGACATGGCCAAGGTTATAAATGAGGTGAAATCAAAAGAAGATGTATTGATGATGCTGCTCAAGAATCAAACGTCGATCTTGGATTCTACTATAAACGTAGTCAGGAAAAGCAAGTCATCCACGGATAACCGCATAAGAAATTTTGAGCATCAACTTGCAACTATTACAGCAAGCATTTGTGATCTTAACTGCCCAGCTAACGCTGTTGGCTACTGGAATGCAGCGGATGCAAGCCGAAATTGAAAGCGTTCTTACCGACGTTCGTCATCGAACCATCAGTCCCATGCTGGTAACTCCTAAGCAGCTAAGAGAACGGTAATAATCAATGTGAATTTCAGCTATTCAACAACAAATCTGAAACACTCTGTGAGATTATAAGTCGAAAGCAGACTTGATTTGGTTAAGAACGCATCAACGAAACAGATGGATGTTTGCGACCCACAACCAAATAGAACTTCAAGCTGTATGCAAGGGCGTGCCATCCACCATTCACCTTAATGGATCGGGTTTATTATCTCTGTCCTCAGGCTGCACCGCACGAAACGTGAACATCAGCATTAGCACATTCAGCACGATTTAGCGTACATTCGTTTTGGCAATATAACAACGCCCGATGTGGAAGATACATCAGAGTCAGCTCGAGAGACTGCAACCCAACCATCTGAATCAGACGAACTGGATCGTCTACAACAAAGGCTGGCTAAGCTAAAGGATACAGCATGGTCAAATCAATTTACCAATGTGCAGCATCATCAAGTAGCCACGTATGCTGCGTTAGCAATATCAATAATATTGATCATTGCATATAGTCTCAGAAGCCGATTCGTCAACTGGAAGCCACGACAGCCAACCTGCACCAACCAAGAGACGAGCAGCCATCACCTGAACCTACCCCACGAAGTTTTGCGTTCAGCATTAGCGATGGTTGAACACTTGTTCAACGGCCGGGAGAATGTTCAGTCGCAGCAATAGTTATAAGTCAGCGCTCTGAAGTATCATATATCGGGTCAAGCCGTCAGCAACATTATCAGTGACCCACTTATTGGCACAGGCTTATTCTGCTGAATTGTAACTATCCGGGCTCGCATAATGCATAATAACCGACACTTTGCTTTATACCTATTCTGTTAACCTATGCACTTTTTACCTATAAATACCGTTAAGTTTATACAATAAAATCAGTAACAATTCTGACTCCTACAATCAAGTTTTACTCATTTTGCATTCAACAGAGGCTGTCGCTCTAGTCTTCAGATCCTCATATGCAATCCTTAGTCCAACTGGTTCAAGCTCTAGTTGCGACGACTTTAGGCAGACAGTTTATGTACTGTATGCCAGGCACCTAAGACAATCAATAAACAGTTGGTTTCCGAGCGTTAGCATTGCATCCGAGCACCAGGGTCGTCTTAGAATCTTCCGCCCATTGCAGCAGCTTGATGACTGGCTCAGGTGGAGCCGGTACATCATGGGCCATGTAGGATGAGGCTATCACCATCGATGTCCCATCCGCCGCCACGAATCTGGCAACTGTTAGATCCGGTGTGCTAAGATTGGGGCATAGAAGTGAAGAAGAAGCGTTATAGTTATTCTTTATAATAATACCTGCTCTTGGCCTACCTGTCGACTTAGTATAAAAGAGTGTATATCCTTGTTGTGTTACTCCCGAGATTTGTCCGTCTCGAGTCCATGGTTCTTGATAGATGCCTATGTCACTGTTCCTCTCACTGAGAAAAACTGCAAGATTGGCTGAAGCATGCGTGCTGTGCTTCAGGTAATTCTGCACGACTTTAGGAATCGGTGTTGGGTGTTACGTCTGGGGTCTTGTTGTCGATGACCAGGTCATCCAACAGCTTGTTGGTGTCATCGACCTCCTCGAGAACATCATCCGGCTCTGCCAGGAAGATCTTTATCTTGGCCTTCCGTAGGCCGTACCGGATGGTGTAGTCAGCCTTCTCAAGCTGCGGCAGGCAGCGCTTGTTGATAAGGACGAGGAAGGGCTGGCTCTTCATCTCCTTCTCTACTTTAAGTATCGCCCAGTCCTCTGTGTGCACTTTTGGGTTCTGAGCCCTCAGCAGCGACAGCACCTTTCCTTGGTCAGTCTGCTCCTTTGGCAACCAAATGCGAGCCCGCGGCCTCCTTGGAATCTCCCTGGCGTGGACGAGCCTAATGCAAAGGCCGTCCCATGCATCTCTAATCTATGGATTCCGCCAGGAAGGACCTTGAAAACGAGTCATCGCACTTGATCACCCGGTGCCCCCTGACCGTGTCCGACGAGTCGAAGGATGGGATCGGACCATCTCGCACGGCTGATAGCCTTTTAGCTATCATGTCGGCCACCTTGACCTCCATCTCCTCCCACTTCTCCGACACCAGGCATCCGTCGTCGCTGAATTTCTTGGCCTCCTTCACAAAGGAGGTCGGTCCTGGCCTCCCCTGAGCGTCCTTTGTCTGTTTGGGTGCGCTCACGCTTGCCTCGTGGGAGCGGTCTTGCCCTCTGCCTCATTCTTGGCAATCTTGCCGAGAATAAAACGAGCCCGACTGACCTTAGCCTTGCGCTGCTGATGCGTAATAGTGCCTGCCTTGCTGGTACCCGGCTGAGTTTCGCTGTTGTGTGGGTTGATGTTCTTGGTGTCTAGTGGGGTGCTGGTGTTAGCAGTCCCTTCCGTTCCCATCGGAGTCGGAGCACCCTGGCTGGGTGTTCGCGGTCCTTTCTCGATGGTAGCGGAATCGTTTTGGGGTTTAACCTCCCCCGTAACCACCGAAGCTACGGTGTTAGGTTTCATTTTCAATACATAATCGCCCGCGTTGCTCGACCAGACAAGCGCGGCGGGCCTGAGGGTTGATGGGGCTCTATGAAAAAGCCGACCGTGACTCCGCCCCGATTGTTTATCATCTCTTCAGTGAATCAAACTTAAAAAAAAAAACGAGAAATGAAATTAACTTTGGCCAGCCGAAGTTTATATACCCTTGTTGCATTTCAAGTTGGAACCGGCTAGAAGAAAATAGAAAGCGAGGCAAGGGAGTTATCGATAGCGTAGGCAGGGTAACCCCAGAACGTAGTGGCACCCCCTTTTGTTGGTCATTGGGCAATCTAGCTTTTTAAATGAATCCCGGTTCGCTCTGAGGATTCTCTTAACTGGGTTTGGATCGTCCAATGACCCATATTCGAGAGCACCAACTTAGAAAAAGGCGAGGCAAGAAAGGTAGGCCAAACTGCAAGTCAGTAGCTGCCATATTGCGGATCCGAATGATCCATTTTAAACCGCGCTCGCGAAATAAATTTAGAAAGGTAGTTAGTGTTTAATTTGTTTATCTTACGAGTGAATGTGTTCTTAGGATATCCGGGGACCCATCAAAAGGGCCCCGGCAACGATTTTGTGGAGGACAGGAATTTTGGCAGAGAAGAAACCTTTTCTTGGCGAGGGAGCCATCCGCCATAACCTAAGTGGGAAAGCCTGGACCCAGGAACCTACCTCCAGAGCGGCGTAACCAGCGACTAGCCGGTAATCCCGGCACATCACCCCGGTGAGTCCGTTCCGGATCCGTTGGGAGACCATCCCACGCAGGCGTTAAATTCAGCTTCGCGCTTCCAAGCCGCCTTCAGCAGATCCGTCATCTGCAAGTTTTTGATAGTCCTGGCCGCAGATTAAGGTCCAGCGACGACTACCAGCAGCCTTTCCTCGCCAGCAAAAGTCGCCATAGTCCGCCATTAGGAAGCTTTCATTCTGCGCCGACAGCAATTCCGCAGTGAAGCTTTAAACCAACAAATAGTTATTTAAGAAATTAAAATATGTATATATAACTTACCCTTTCCATTGTCCATTGATGTGGATTTAAATAAGTCCATCCTTTTTCGCACGTAAAGTAGCCCGATTTGGTCGTGGGAATCCCTGGAAGTGAGGAAACCACATTAGTCGATAGGCACTTACCTCATTAGATTTGTAAGCACGTCCTTTCTCGTCCCTCGGAGCTCCTCAGGACTAGGCGACCCAAAAAGGTGCACTTGTCCAAATACCGCCTGCGCGAAGTATTGCTTTCGCGGCGTCTATAGTCTTCTAATCTTCACTGGTGCTACCGCTGTGACCTCTTTTAAATATTCAGCTAGGAAGCCTAGTTAAAGAAACATCAATTTAAGTACCTGCAATGAAAGATATTGTTAATTATTAAATGTAATCAGAGAATGGAAATGATTGTGTGAGTCGCTTACCTGTTGGGGGAGATGGACCGGTCGTAGACCGCCTGAATCCGGCCGTTGACGATGGGTGGTGCGCTGTGGCAGCCACATCTAATGCCACTTTTCCGTCAAATTGTCCAAAAATTGTAAGTCTTAGCCTTGTTTACGTTTTGTTGTTAGAGATGTGGTATTATATGTACAGAGAGACGTCGATAGTTATCGATTTTTAGTGTTGCGGAACTGTGGGACATTGGGGGTACTCCGCCCTGAGAATTCCGGAGCTAGCAGGTGCTGTCCCGGGAGAACCAATCTTGGCAGTTCCATAACATTATGGCGCCTAAACAAAATACAAATTAAAATTGTCGGGACGACGGCGTCTCACAATTTGCACCTTTTCCTTTCCTGTCAGCCTCCACGACCGGTGACTTGCAGAGCAACAGGAAGTGGCATGCAACTGCCCCGGAAGTGGTGGGCTGTAGGGCAAATTAAGAGGGTTCGGGTTTTGAGCAGGACAGGAGGCTTGCCCAGTTTTGAGGCAATGTGCTCCTGGTCACAGATCGCAGAGGCAGGGGTGACCTGCGGGTGGCATCTTGGCCCAGAAGGGAGAAGATTTGCATCCGCAGATAGCGAAAACTGCGATTAAATCTGTGATAAAATCTGTGATTAAAAACTGTGATAAATTAGGTAGGGTTTAGTTTGTTATTTATTAAATTATTGTGTAGAGATTTTTGATGTTATAGTATAAGTTGATCCTTTGTTTTGGTTTCGTGGGTGTGTTTGATTTTTCATCTCGGTTTTAAACTTAAATGTGTGATCGTGACCCGTGATGGACACGCGCTGCACGATCACCTCGACCTGAGAATCAAAACATACGCGCGAAAACAATGCATACAGGACTCAACGAGCAGCCGATGTCCTTAACTGGCGACTATCAACGTACATGGTTGATAGCCAGTCCAGTTGACGAGCGGCGTGTCAGGACATATGACGGAAAATTATGCGCAGGAAAGTTTTCGGCACGGAGTCCACCGGCTGGTGACCGGTTCCATCTCCCCTGATTCAAATCTGAAAAGAAAGAAAGAAGAGAAAGAATTAGTAATGGCAGAATATAGGAAAAGGAGGTGATATATTTATTTATTTATTAAAATATTTATTAATTATTTTTTATATTATTATATGTTTCATATGTATTTATTTATATTATTATTTATTTCCACGCATATGTATTTATTTATTACTATTTATTTCAATACATATTTATTTATATTATTATTCGTTACTTCTCGTGCTAGTTATATAAATTACTAGCTGTACCCGGCGCGACTTCGTTCGCTTAAAATTAGTTTTGAGTACGGTTGTCAAGACTTTCCCATTTCCACACCACCCCTGAGGTCCAATTAGACCTATTCCACTGAAACTTTCTGGTTTAATAATGTTAATTAATAGATTACTTTAAAACCTCTGTGTAAACAACATTTTTAGAAGATCCTTTAGGAGCGAGAATAATAAGGCTACTGGCAGAGCTAACTCTAGAGCATGCGACATAAAATTGTCCATGAGAGAAGCAATCTTCTCTAAGATCTAGTCCAGCCAGCTTCAAAGTCTGCCCCTGCGATTTATTTATAGTTATTGCAAAGCAAACTTTTAGAGGGAATTGTAGCCTTTTAAACTGAAACGGCAGACTGGATGGTATTAATGGGATCCTGGGTATAAACACTGTTTCCCGTAAATACTGTTGCTTCGATTACATTCTTATGAAGACCTTTTATCTGCAATCGTGTCCCATTGCATAACTTTGGGGGACTTAAATTTCGCAATAACATTACGGGTGCTCCAATCCTAAGAGACAGATTATGCTGAGGAATTCCTGGAGTATTCAAAGAATTTAAAAATTCAACAGGGTAATGAACAGCATTATCAGCATCAGGAACAGAGTCGACCGATTTATAGGAGACTTCTAAACCATCAAATGAGTTTAGCAATAAATTATTAATAGTGGTTGCTCTTTCATTTTTCGTTGTCAAAATGACGCGCTCAGATATCCAATCTAAGCTTTTACATGATATGTTGGAAATGTCAGGAAATATTTTGGATGTAAGGTCTTGAACGTTTTTGACTACATTTCCTAAGCGTGATGTTATAACTATTTTTCCATCAACTGTTGGATGGACGCCATTCCCAATTTTTAAAAGAGTTTCGGCAAAAATTCCTGCAGAACTGTCTCCTTTTAAGTGCACTCGCATATTTTTCGTGAGCGCTAGTTTTTTTATCTGTGGCCATAAGAATGAAGATTTTAAACAGGCCTTTATTTCGTCAGCTCTTGTACCTTTTGGCACAACAGAAAGGGTTTGGCGAAAGTCTCCAGCTAGTAGGACTGTAATACCACCCATCAACATAGTATTCTCATTAATATCTTGCAGGGTTCTATTTATGGCTTCAAGCCCACCTTTATGTGACATGGTGCACTCATCCCAAACAATTAACTTACAATCTTTAAACACCGCAGCCATATTACATTGCTTTGAAATAGAGCAATGAGGTGTTTCTAAATTAACTAAATTCAAAGGAAGTTTAAATTTAGAATGAACAGTTTGACCTTTATTGAGCAGGGTAGCAGCTATACCGGAAGATACTACAGCTAGGGCTAATTTTTTTTTACTTCGAACTTTGGCCAACAATAAGTTTGTCAAGAAGGTTTTACCAGTCCCTCCAGGTGCATCCAAAAAAAATATTTCACCCATCTCAGCCCCAACGCTTTGTAAAATTATATTGTATACGACTTTTTGCTCGTCTGTAAGCAAATTTTCGTTGTTGGTAAGGAGAGTGTTGTTACTTTCATAACTTATTTCTCTTAGATAATCGGTATTATTTTCTTCCAATTCAGCTTCAGGAATAATTGGTGGAGGAAGACCATATTCTTTAAGACATGTTCCACCAATAGACAATACAAAATGTTCAATGCTTATTAGACATTTGTTATAGACTCTTTCCATAATTTCGTCATTAATGTCAGAGTTTACGGGCATTTGTAATGAATAAAGTATATCTTCCGATAAGAAAGTCTTGTACTTATTCCAAAGAACTAAAGGATCCGAGAGTTGACAAAAAACTAACATAATTCCAAAGAGATCACAGAAGTTTTTTGGAACTTGACAAACGCTAGCTTCTGCCAAAGTTTTGTCCCAATGACTATCATCCTCAAGTAAGTCCAATGCTTTGCAAGCTAATTGAAACGTACTGTACATTACGCCATTTACAGTTTTTAAATACGAAAATGAAGTTGGACCTCGTACCTCATGGAGTAGAAGTCTAAGAAAATAACATTCACTGTTATGTGGGTGAACGGTATAAACTCTGCCCAAAGCAGAATCCTTTTTAACTCCAGAAAAATGAGGTACGTCACTGCCTCGTTTTTTTCTAAGAAACTTTGTATTGTTCCATGTGTAATAGGATGGAACTTCAACATATAAAAGAGTTTTGGCGAAATCATCAATTTTACAAAGTTCAAAGAAAGCGAGAAGTGTAGTATTCGAAGGTGTGTTTATCTTCTTCGCTAGTTGATTCGGATCATTGGGATTAAAGTACACACGCTGCCCATTTTCTAAATGTACAGACAATTGCATAACTGCTGGAAATCGTTCGTGTATAGGGAAAGCCAGGACTCTCCACACGGCTTCCGAGCTGCTTATATATCTTCCATTTTCATACGTTTTAACTTCATTTCGTCGGTCTTCAAGGGAAAATGAAGCCTGATCGCTGCCTGTATTTTATAGACTTAACTGAACTGCAGGCTTCAACATTTATGTGTGCTTCCATTGCACGTAATAGTACTGAAATATATGGCACAACCCAACGGTTGTCTAAAATATTACCATTCTTTTCTACAGTAAAGCCACCATCATCTGAAGCCCTTCTTCGATACAGAGGATAACTATCAATTCCTGTTACTGTGTCCTTTGAAAGCTGACGGGGAATTTTTTTTAACATTTGCCATCTTTCATGCACGGTGAACTACGGTTAAACATTCCGCAAGGTCCATGATTCATATTGGACTTTACGATATTATGTAGCACGGGATCTTTCTGTGGATCTGGAATTTCTGCACATATTGTATCGTCTATTTGATCAGCATAAATTCGATTTTTAAGCCAAAGTAGTATATGTACATGTGGGAGGCCACGTTTTTGCCATTCTACAGTGTACATAAAACATTGAACTTCTCCAAACAATTCGTTCTTAACTAAAAGAGCCTTTAGTGATTTAACTTTTAAATGAAATACTCGCGCTATTATATCATGGTGGTCATAGGCCATCTGACCGGGTAATAATGACTCTGTAATGTCTTTCCACTTAGGATTGCAAGTAAATGTTATAAATAAATCAGGACGGCCATAGTGCCGGACATATGTCATAGCATCCTGAGTTTTCTCATGCAAATAACGTGCAGAACTCGTGATTGAAGATGGTAAAATAACCATTTGGCCCAGCTGAGCTGGATTTACATCTTGTCTACATATAGCGTCTTTAAGGTGTATATAGCTTTCAGCCCTAAGTTTTTCTTGATTGTTTCGAATAAAATTAAGCCGTTCTGCTTCCATTTTGGCACACATATCGACTAAAAACTTAAAAGAGCTTTGAAATAAATTAAATGATTAATTTCACCCTCACGAATCATTATTCTGTAACTATAAACATTTAGTGCCGATACGGTTTTTTTTAAATGTTTTTTTGATAGAGGATCAACTTGCGGTATATTAATTGAATATCCATCCTCTCCATGTGGAAAGAGAAGGAGATACTGCAAAGCGTCATAGGAACGATGTAGTTATTTAATTTTTTGTAAATTTGAATTATGACTTTCAAGAATAATATCTCTCTGTTTGAACTGCTGACCAACAATAAGTAAAGCTACTTCACTTGCTCTTGGTGCATTATAGCAACCCCTGTGAGATCCAGATGGTGTGCGATCAGCATGAATTATCATTTTGTAGTCAGTAGTATTTGCAGGAACTTTGTCAATAGTTGATTTTAAATCTTTAACAAACGGATTAATTTTATGCAACATAGATTGTAAAGCTTTTACCAAATCACGATTCACATCAGACGCATTTTTACATCTCAGTTCTGTTTCCTTTTCATCCTCACCAACAAAATATATTTGAAGGAACTGTGCTTCTTTTTCCTTTGTAGGCCATAGACTGCCAATTAGGTGATATACCTTACCCTGAACCTTAAAAGTTGGCATGAAACCTTTTTCATAAACTTTATTACAGCCGAATGAAGTCATTTGAAAAAATGAATTGTATTTTCGTAAACGGTCTAAGAAGTGGTCATGCTTGGAATGACCGCCTAGGGTTAGGCTCTTAAGAGGCTCAGGTAATGTTTGAAGTTGGGGAAGTTTAACTTTTCCGGAACTACAGCAAATTCCGTCAGATTCGTTCTTCCATTTCAAAGCATTGCAATAGTTGCATTTCTTATTCATGGGCCCAATTTCAATAATTTTGTCAGCACTATATGCTATTTGGCAATCATATGTAAATCCAGACATTTTTTTTACTTTCCATAAAAGATGTCCTTCTGACGACTTATTAGCGTAATGTTCCTTTTTTTTTTATCTTTTATTTGTTCTGTATGATCAATCCTGAATTTTTTTTTAGCTTCCTTTATTTGGTTGGACTTAGTTCTATCAGAAAATCGAGCTCTCCTTTTGAAAGCTTTTTTTTGTGCTAGCCTCAACTAATCTTTGTGACGGTGAATCTGTTAACGGTGATGATTCATACAAAAGAAGTACATCGAAATGTCCATTTTCAAGATCACCAGAAAATTTCAATAATTTAACAGGGTTATCTTCTGAACCATAACCGCTATGAAAATTTCCATTTCGAAAAACATGTAAGCAAACTGAATATACATTAGCAGCTGCTTGAAGCTCACACTCTGTTCCGTAAGTACGGGACTTCATCATTTCCTCTTCATATTGTGCAGAATTTATGAAATTTAGTCCATTAGAGTTTAGTGCGTGCACTTGAAAAAAATCCCAATTGTTAACGAGATGAGCTACAATTTCCTGGCGAATCCCTCCAGAGAAATGCTGTGAGCCTTTTAAATGATATGAAATGGCTCTAAACAGGCAAGCACGATCGCCAATTATTTTAACCACCATATGGGGCACCAACTCACCATTAATACTTAGGTTCTCAATTGACATATTAAAGCTTTGACATTTGTATTAAAGGTAGGGATGTCGAAATATTTAAAAATATCGTATCAATGATATTCTTTATTTAAAAAAAAATCAAAATGATATTTGATATATCAGAAAAAAAATATCTTCATATCAGATATTTTTGATATTTTTGTTTTATTATTTTTTTTTTAATTTTAAGCTGCATAAGCAATAACCACTAAACATTAACCCACATACGATCTTAAATTATATTTCTATAATTTTTAGTTTATATTTATTAATAAATAAAAGAAAACAATATTTATTTTTGTTTCTTTCGTTTTTATTTATTATATTAAAATCAAGTATTTCCCGCGCATTTTTTTTACCGCGTTTTCTTGAATTCTGAATGCTATGCTATGCATTTTCACTTGCCGAAAAATAAATTTTAGCGGCGCTCATCTTTCACATATGTATTTTTTCTTGTCCCGATAAAAAGTAAGACCACATAAAATTATCAAAAAAATTTAAAAAAAAAAATCGATGATATATGATAATTATTCAAAAAAAATATCACGATAAAACTATTTATTTTTTCGTAAAAAATATCGATATATTGATATTTTGATTTATTTTCGACATCCCTAATTAAAGGTAAAAGATCAAATTAAACTTTTACCAAAGTTTTTATATCCAACTTCAATTAAAGAAGTTAAAAAAAATCGATTTAGTTATGTCAACTTAAAAAAGCCAACAGTAACTCGCTAATCAATGTTAAAAAGCAACGTAAAAAGCGTTCAAGCACAGCTTATATTTAAAGTCAAAATTGACTTCACTGATCAACGTTAAATATTAACGTGAAAAGTGTCCATACATTGTAAGGAAATGGATAACTAATTAATGAAAGTCAACTATGACTTCGCTTCTCAAGAATTTGATTAGCGTCTATACAAAACTTGTATAGTGGAAATAGAAACAAGAAAGGAAGCTAGCTTCAAGCAGCCGAAGCTTATATACCCTTGCAGATCATTCCTATTAATTAACAAATCGCAAAAATGTTCAATTTTATAATATTTCTCATTAATTTTCCGATCGTTCCTATGGCAGCTATATGATATAGTCGTCCGATTTTGATCAAATTAAAAGCTAGAATTTATTTCCTATTACTTTTCCATTAATTTTCCGATCGTTCCTATGGCAGCTATATGATATAGTCGTCCGATTTTGATTAAATTAAAATTGAAATTCGGAAATATTTAAAAAGAGTCATATCCTAGAGTAGAAGATAATACAATAAAAACCAAAGAAGCTAGAATTTATTTCCTATTACTTTTCCATTATTTTCTGATCGTTCCTATGGCAGCTATATGATATAGTAGTCCGATTTTTTAAATAATTAATCCGAAATTCAGAAATATTTAAAAAATAACATCCCCAAAAGTAGAAGGTAATATTTCAAAAAACACCGAAGCTAGAATTTTTTAAAGTTTTTTTTTTTCCGATTGTTCCTATGGGAGCTATAAGATATAGTTGTCCGATCCGGTCGGCTCCGACATATATACTACCTGCAATAGAAAGAAGACTTTTGCGAAAGTTTTGTCCCGATAGCTCAAAAACTGAGAGACTAGTTTACGTAGAAACAGACAGACGGACAGACGGACAGATGGACAGACGGACGGACAGACGGACAGACGGACATGGCTAGATCGACTCGTCTTGTGATGCTGATCAAGAATATATATACTTTATGGGGTCGGAAACGTCTCCTTCACTGCGTTGCAAACTTCTGACTGAAATCATAATACCCTCTGCAAGGGTATAAAAATAACTTATGTGTAAGAATTAAAATTAACTTAACGCACAGAAAAATTTTAAAATGTTTGCGCTTCACAATAGCTTTCACTTGCTGCTTAGGCATCCAAAATAAAACTAAACTTCTCCCGCCTGTTTAGCTGTTATTAGTTTCCTATTTGCGTAGCGGCGACGCAAGCACAAATACAAACATCGTAAGATGTGGATGTATTGGTTTGTAACCGTGCCTATTACATGAGTTGCTTTTAACTTTTTGTTTTCATATTCCAATTTCGTGTAAGAGATGGAACGCATCTAAGAAGACAGAAAATTAAAACCCCAGAAAAAGGAAATGCAAGATATGTTAACAATAAAGATCCACCCAAAAAAGGCATTTTTATGGATTTTTTTTTGGTTTGTTTTATTTAAAAAGAAATTGTAATGAAATTAAACATAAAACTAAGAAAGGGAAAAATTAAATTAAACTAAGGACTAAATAAGTAATTAAAACAAATAAAAGAAAATTAATTAATTGGAAATGTCTTGCTGCTGGAGCTGTTGCTGCAAGCGCTGAATTTGCTGCGCCATCATTGAGCCAGGTTGACTCGGCTGATCTCGCCGCTCTTCCTCGGGGGCTCGCGCCTGCGCCTGTTGCTTTTGGAGCTGCTGTTGCAATATGGCGATTTGCTGCATCAGCTCATCCGCAGAAGAGCCAGACTGCAAACTCTGCGACGCACAGTGGCGCCTTGGGCCAAAAAACGTGCAATAAATCACTTTTTCGACTTTGTCCTAGAAAGTTGTGACCCATACCAATCGACAGGTAATTGATCCACTATTACAAATATGTAACCCTTTTTCAAATCAAAAAATTTTTGTAAAAGATATGAATTTTCAAAGTTGAACAATTTTTCACTTAAAAAAAACACACCGTTTTTAGGTAATTTTTCGCACTTCCGGGGGGTTTTTCTTAAAAACTAGGTATCGAATCGCTTTGCTTCTTTTTTCCACGGATTGGTGTGTTAGTTAAGAGTAAAAAAAGTAAAACATATTGCAGTTTGCCATGCGCATCTCTTAGTTATGAGTTATTTGCGAAACGTCCATTTTTTCCATATTTTTCAACTTTGATGGAAAATAAAAAAAAACTATTTAATACTATTTTTTTTATACTTCCGTAAAACGTTATTTGGACTTTCTTCTTGATATTACGAAAGTTGTAGCTGCGTCCGCCTGCGTCCGCGGTTTTAAGAGCCAAAAAAGGGAAAAAAGTCATGGTCCAAGAAATTGCATATGGCGCATCCTTGTGAAAGATTTGTCCAAAACATGGTTTTAAAGTCATGAAAATTTAATATGATGTTCAACAGCTCGATATAAGAAACTTTAGTTCTACCACTTTTGGAAAAACCCGCTAGTTTAGCGGGAAAACAGCTATAAATAGCTAAAATACGGAAGGCCTTAACTTCTAAACTAGTGAAGCTACAGACTTGTGCTTTTTCTTGTTTAAAAGGTATTTTAAAATGCTTTAAGCGCCTCCTATATGTAATTTGTGTAACTGTAATATTTAAAAAGATATGCACAAAACACATTTTTTTAAAACTTTTTTTTAGTTTCTGTTATTTTTCTCACAAACGGCTCTAACGATTTCCTTTAAAACTTCAAACTGTATAGCCCTTGAGATTCCTTAAATTTTGGTATGTATCATGTTACTGTAAAAAAAACACGTTTAAAAGTTATTCAGAAACGAAAATAGCAACTTTTGCCAGCTCAAAACAACTTACGCTGCCTAAGCATTGAATTTAGTATGTGCGAATCCAAACTGTATTCCAGGGTCATGGAATCACAACCTTGTCACAGAGTTAGAATCTAGTAATTATAGTCCAGAAATGTTAAGTCTATTGGATTTACCAAGTTTACCAAATTGTGACCATTATTTCAAAAAACATGAAATATTATTATTATTATTATTATTATTATTAAGTGTTCGACTATAATGTAAAATTTACAGGCGAACTTAAGTTTAGCTATAGCTACGGGGCCTTAAGCTAAAAAAATTCAATTTTTTTCTTTTTCATTCTTTACAAATTTACGAGCTAAAATAAACTATTAATTAGGTAACAATCAATTTTTTTACTTCAATAAATTCTTTCTATTATTAATTACAGGCTTAATCTAAATTTCGTTAATTATGTTTTTAAGATATTGTATTATTTTTTTTATATTAGTTGCTTTTAGGTCAAATATTGTTTGAATGGGGTTTGAGGAGGAAAAAAGTGACGATCGTAGGGTGTATAGGAAAGAACATTCTATAAGAATGTGTAGAGGTGATGTGATTTGGCTAGAGCATAGTGGGCAAGAGGGTATTGTGGGGGGGCGGGTAAAAATATAGCTATGGGTCAAGTTGGTGTGTCCTAATCGGAGACGTATAATTTTTGTGAATGTGTATCGAGGTATGGGTATTTCGGTTTGAAGACGTCCGTAGTCGTATATATTGTTTTTGTTAAAGTTATTTGTTTTATAATAATTGTTTGTTTTATTAAATAGTTCTGTTAATTGGGTTTTAAAGTGTTTTTTGATGTGTTGTTGAATGTCAGATATATTATTGTTATTGTAGAATTGATGTGGCAGGGAGAAGGCGGTTTTTGCGGCTTTGTCGGCAACTTCGTTGCCCTGTATGCCGCAGTGACCAGGGATCCATGCGATTGTTATTTTGTTGGTTTTCAGAAGGATTTGTCTGATTGTGGTTGGGTAGAAGGAGTTATTGGAGGGATTGGCTATGGCGTTTAAAGCAGAAAGTGAGTCGGAACAGATGACTGATGGGTTAGGAGAGTGTTTGGCTATTAGGATTGCATTGTAGATGGCGATAATTTCGGCAGAGAATATGGAGCTGTAGTACGGTAATAAGTGTTGTTGGCTTGTGTTGTTGGTCACTACGCTAAACGATGTGGCGTCGTGGGTTTTTGAACCGTCTGTGTAAATAAATGTGCTGTATGGGTATTTGTTTTTTAATTCAAGGAATTTTTGCTGGTATACTAGTTGTGGGGTGGTGGATTTGCTTAGATTGTGTAGTGTTGTGTCTATTGAGTCTGATATGTCCCACCAAGGTGGGTTAGTCTGTTTTTTAAAAATTAGTGGTTTGGTTGGTAAGCCAAGCTCTATGGCAGATTTGAGTGATCTGTTTAGAACGGATGGAATCTTTGGGTTTCGTTTCTTTGATTTTAGTATACTGGTGACTATAGATTTAAGTGGAGAGTTATTGGATAAAAGGATGGGTTTTATGATTTTGGATATGGAATAATTGGTTCGGATATCAATCGGCATCATGTTGGATTCGTAAAGCAAGTTATGGATGGGGGTGGTTCGAAAAGCACCTAGTGCTGATCTAATGGCAGAGTGATATATAGTTTTAATCGGTTTTATTATGGATTCTGGGGAATTACCGTAAGCCAAAATCGATCTTGGACATTATTAGTGTTTTGATAGTGTTAATGACAGTGAGGACGTTACAATAGTATTTATTACTCGATAGGCACTTTATTATGTTAAGGCGGTTTGAGAGGGAAGAGACAAGGGTAGCAATGTGATCTTTCCAATTATATTTCTTGTTGAATGTCATTCCTAAAATTTTTAATGTGTCAGTATTGTCTATTGGTGTGAGGGTAGTGGTTATTCGGAGTTGGCAGGAGTGTTTTTTGCAAAAATGAAGGTGTTTACATTTGTTCAGTGAAAGGACAGCACCGGAGTATTCGCACCAAGACAGGATATCTGTGATTAGGGGGTCAATATCTATTCGTGAGTTTTTGTTTATTTTTTTAAATATGTGATAGTCGTCGGCATAGGCGCAAAAGTTAAACTGTTTGTGATTGAGAATAACTGAGTTTAGTTTATTAAATGCGATAAGGAACAAAATTACTGAGAGCGGCGAACCCTGGGGAATGCCGTTGTGTTGTGGGCGGGTGAAGGAGGAGTGGTTGTTGGCATAGACTTTAATTTTTCTATTGGTCATGAAGTTAATGCAGTAGTTTACGATTACTGGGCCTATTTTCCAAGACCGCAGTTCGTCGACAATCGTATGGATTCCAATTTTATCAAAAGCTTTTGTAAAATCGAGCGAGATTACTGATAAGTGATTCTTTGTGGATAAGGAAGAAGATATCAGGTGATCTAAAACCAGTAGATTGTCTGATATTGACTTCCCTTTTCGGAATCCAGTTTGACGACTATCGATCGAGTTGTTGTAGGAAACAAACCACCATAGTCGATTTGCTATGATCTTGTCCAGGGTTTTTGCGAAGCATGAATTGAGAGATATGGGACGATAGGAGTTCAGGGAAGTTTTGTCTGTATTAGGTTTGTTAATAGGTATGATTTTGCTAAGTTTGTAATGTTGGGGAATGTAATTGTTTAGTATATTGTTAAAGTGATCACGTAGTCGGATTTTTACCGTTGGGTGAAGGTTTTGTAGCATTTGGTAGGATACCCGATCAAGGCCCGGGGACTTTCCTTTTTGTTTTGAAAGAGCTATATTGAGTTCGAAGGTGGTGATTTCAGATTCTATTTTAAGTGCGCTAGTGGAAGGTTGGTAGTTATGGGCAATGGGTAATAGGTTATTTTTGTGATGGGTGAAAGTTGTTGAGAAATTTTCATCATTTGATTCGGTGGACCAGAAGGAGCAAAGTTCGTTGGCTATGGCTAGACTATCTGTTATTTTCGTGGGTGAGTTGGGTTTTGCGATGCAATGAATACCAACTCTTGGTCGAAGTCCACAGAATCTGCGTAGGTTGGACCAGATTTGGGAAGTCGAGGAGTTTGGATTTATTTCCGAGGTGAAGATTTCGAGTGAGTTTCGTTTAGCAATTTTTATTTCGCGTTTAAGGAGGGCGTTGGCTTTCCTGTAGTTTATTATATTCGCGTTGGAGATGTTTCGTCGAAGGATATTAAAGTGAAAGTTTTTAGATTTCTTAAGTGTTTGTAGGTGGGGGTTCCACCAAGGGACCGTACGTTTTGAAAAACGGTTAGGTGAGGTTTGTGGGATAGAACAGTTAGCGCTTTGATGGACTATTTTAGTTAGGTTGGCTGCTTCTTTGTTCAGGTTTTGGCTTATAGGGCGTTGGAGGCTAAAGTAGTTACTAGCTTCTTTATATTTTGGCCAGTTTGCTCTGTCTAGTTTAAATTTTGGTACGATGGTTGGTGTAGATGTAGTGTCAAATAGTGTTGTTATAATAGGAAAGTGGTCGCTTCCAAACGTATTTGTTTCGATAGACCAATTGGATTCAAGTGCTAGGGCCGCTGATGCGAGAGTCAGGTCGACGTGTGTGAGGGTGTTGTGGGTGCTAAAGTGTGTGGGAGAGCCATCGTTTAGTATGGCTAGAGGGGATTGGTGGATAAATTGGGCAAGGGTAATTCCTTTACTGTTGTTGCTGGGTGAGCCCCATAGCGTGTGCCAGCCATTAAAGTCACCAGTAATAAGGGTGGGGGTTGATAAGTTGCAGTAGACATTATCAAGGTTGTTGTAAGTAAAATGTAGTCTGGGGGGTATGTATGAGCAGATAATATTAAATGTATATTTGGAGTGAATTCTTAAGCAGAGGGACTCAAAGTCATGTGGAAGATCAATTTCGCTGTGTTGAATTGAGTTGTGTACTAAAATAGCAACGCCTCCTGAGGCATTGCCAGCAGAATTATGAGTATAAATGTTGTAATTAATTGGGGTTGGGAAATTTCTATAGGGTATTAGGTGAGTTTCTTGTAGACATATGATTTGTGATGTGTATTTTTTTATCAAGAGTTGGAGTTGGTTATAATTATTTAAGTAGCCGTTTATATTCCATTGCAGTATTTTAATAGTCATAATATTTTCTTTTTTAAAAATGTAATATGGTTTAGAATATATCTTAGAATTATTTAGTTTGTTGTTTTTGTATTTGTATTGTTTACTATGGCTTTGATTTTGGACCTAGTTAGCATATAATCTTGTTTCAATAATCTTTTTTCTCTTTTTGATAATTTGGTAGGATAGATTTTAGTAGTAGAGTTAGACTTATCGTTAGTAGGTGGTTGCGAGGTGTCCGAAGCTGAAGCCATCTCTTCCTCGCTTTCGTATTGAATTGGTGGTCGAACGTTACTTCCAGAGGGTTGGTCTGTTTTGTTTTTTCATTGTCCATTGTAGCTGGTTTGGTTGTTGTCGGTGGTAGCGTGAAGGTTGTTGTTGTGTTTTTTGGGACTTGTTGCGGTTTGCCATGGTTACGACTGGCCACTGTAGAGTAGAGGGATCCGTCGTGTTGGTGTCTGGTCTTATAAATAGACCAAGCTTCGCGGTTGCTTACTTTTTGGATAGCTTTGATTGCTTGGATTTCTTTATAGGTGATGAGAACGGGGCAGACTTTGTCCCTGGCGTGGTGGTTGTTGTCGGGGATGTTTCTTTCCTTGCAGTTGATGCAGCTTAGACTGTTGGTGCATGATTCTCCCAGTTCTTGATTAATGTGGGCTGGTTGGCTGCATGACAGGCAAAGTTCGGTGAATTTGCAGATTTTCGATGGATGACCAATTCTTAGGCAGTTAAAGCAGCGCATTACCGGTGGAATGTAAATGCGTACCTTAACTCGTTGGTAACCGATGTAAATGAATTCTGGGTTTTCTTGTTGTGAAAATGTAATAATTATTAGACCAGTATCAGTTGTTTTACGTTGTAAGTACTTTGTGATTTTCTTAATTTCAACAACTTTTTGGGATTTTAAGTTTTCTAGGATTTCCTCAGTGTCGATTCCGTTTAAGTCTGGACAATAGATGACTCCTTTGCAGGTGTTTAGTGATCGGTGTTCAGAGACTGTAACGGGGATGTCTCCGGGAATCATTTTTAAGTTCAAAAGTTTTTCAGTTTGAGACTTATTTTTGGTTTTAACAAGAATATTTCCGTCTTGAAGTTTTTTGCATTCTTCTACTACTCCTCCAACAGTTACATCAATAATTTTTTTCAATGTAAACGGCGATACCTTTGCTAAGGAACCATCGTTGTTGTTGTCAGCTCGAGAGATAACGAGAAACTTCCCGTCGGGTGCGGGGGGTCGGTGCCAGGGGGGGTCAAGCATTATGTTGTCTTCAGTTGGCTACGCGACGGTTTTTTGTCGGTGCAGACAATTGCTGGTGATTTCAATTGCTGATAAGAAGTCAATATGTAGGCGAGGGGTTGGGGGGTTATTCGCTTCGGAAGATTGAAGGTTTATTACTTGAGAGAACACAAGAATTGCACAACCGTTCGTATCGACTGCCGAAATTGAACTGAAAACATGAAATATAAAAATTTTTATTTTAAAAAAAAAACTTTAATTTTTTTTTTTTGTTTTTTTAGTTTTTAAAAATTAAAACATAAAAAAATAAACTAAACAAAACGTAATTTAAAAAAAAAAAAAATTTTTTTTTTAAAATTCCAATTTTTTATTTATTTTTTTTTAATAAGTTTTAAAAATTACAACATGAAAAAAGAAACTAAAAAAAACAAAAACTTTTTTAAAAAAGTTTTTTTTTGTCGGAAAAAAATGGATTTGTTTTTAAATTCTGACTTTGCCGATTTGTAAGTACGCCTCTGCCACGCCCACTCCCTGTCTCAAGCAATAATTTGAAAGGTGGATCAATTATCTATCATTTGCCGTTTACAAAATTCAATTATCTTCACTGGTTCAAAAGTTATGATTTATTACCAAAAAAAAGTCAAAAGGCGCCACTGTGCGACGGCACTGCCAGCAACGGCACTGTCTGCAGCGGTACTGCCTGCGGCGGCACTGCCTGCGGCGGCACTGCCTGCGGCGGCACTGCCTGCGGCGGACTCCATGTTTGGGGCAGGCGCAACACGGAGCTCACATAAGCCTGGAATCTTTCCAAGGCAGCCACCTTGTCCTGAAGACCCTTTATTTGGCGCTGCTGCTTTTGAATTTTGTTGTGGGCCTCTCGCAGCGTTTGGAATGGCGGCCGATCCTTTCCAGGGTGCGCAGATTGCGATTGTTGGTGCATTAAAATTTGCTGCTGCATTTGCTGAAGCTGTTGTTGCTGCTGCTGCAATTGTTGATGCTGCGTTGGCTGTTGGCTGTTCAATTGTAGCTGGAACAACTCAAGCTGCTGCTTGTGTTGCTCCAGTTGCAATTGCAAATTCTGCTGCTGATGTTGTTGGGGCTGCCATGCAGCCTGGAATGTACCGCTCCTGTTGAAATTCATATTGCTACTAAATAGTCGAAATGTGTAGCCATTAGTTGCCACATTCCTTTTGTCCTATTTACGCTTGCATATGTATTTGTGTGACGTTCACATGATCTGTGGCGACACAAAATGGAAAAACAAATAACCGTGTTTTGGCTTGTGCCTGTCTCATAGACGTACTAAAAATTTGTGGAGGGGGTCATTCAATATTAATATTTGATCAAAGAATTATTAAAATGAAGTCCAAAAAGAATCAAATGTGTACTAAAAAAGGTTTGTTTTCAACAAAAATTTAAACTAAAATTGTGAGTTTTAGCCGTACCCCCTTGCCACACCACTGTCAATCTTATGCTCAGTCTTGTTTCTCTCTCTTTGGGCAAGCTCTCTCAGAGAGTTCGTTGTGCGCATGATCATCCCCTTTTTTTGCGTCTACCTATACACTTGCTTCTAATCTCTCATTATCATTGCATCCTTCGCACTCCTAAAATTTGAATTGTAGCAAAGAAGAGCAAGTGTTTTGTAGCAAAGGAGAGCAAGTGTTTTTTTTTGTATAGCCCTCTTCTAATTGCCTCCTTCTCACTCCCAAAAATCGAATTGTGGCAAAGGAGAGCAAGTGTATTTTTTGCGTACGCCTCTTATAATACTTGCGATATTAATTTGCTAAATCGATGAAAATATATATAATCTTTTTAGATTCCTTAAAAACATATATTAAATTCAGATTGTTTAAACAAATATAATAAATAGCTACACCCGAAGCGACTTCGTTCGCTTAATATTAGTTTTGAGTTAGGAAATTGGGTTGTCAGGACTTTCTTATTTCTTATTTGCGCGTTTTTTGAAAACCTTTGTGTAAACAACCTTTGTAGAAGATCCTTCAAGATCTTCTGGCAGAGCCATATAATAAATGAAAGTCATCCAAGGAAAAGTTGTGAACTTGTACACTTTTTATCAGTTACAATGTTATCAATGCAATTTTAGTTTGCGCACAAATATGTATACTTCTTTGTAAATTGGAATTTGTTGTTTCCAAATTTCTTGTTTTGAATGAAACGAAAACCTTTGTACACACAGTAAAAGATTGGCATCCAATACAAAAACAGTAAAGTAACGTATTATTTTCAGATTCCACATTTGATCGATTATTATTAATTTTAGGCTCGAAAAATGTTGCATTGGCTGAAAGGAAATAAATCATTTTTTTTTGTATTTAAGCACATTATCTAATTTCGAATAGAAACATACACACACATTGTGTGTATGTACATGAATTGTACATACATATAAGCAAATCAAAACATATCCAAATATACATATGTACATACGTATTTGGTCAAAAGTTCGAATCTTGGCTTTGCTTACAGAATTTGTAGTAATTTTCTATTTTCTTCCATGGTGGAAATTAAATTAGGTGCTTACTTCTGCTACAAAATGAAAAATAAAACCTAAGCATTTGATCCACAGGACTGACTATTGATCGAAATTCATTTTGATCGGAGTTTAAGTTTTTTAAATCCAAAACAAATTTAACTTAAATTTCCTCTTTCCTCTCCCCTTTCCCTGCAGCACTACCCACCCCATTTCTTGGCTGTTGCTCTCTCGGCCGTCGCTCTCTTGCCATCCGCTCTCTGGGTTTCGCTCTCTCGTCGGGCTCCCACAAAATGCAACGCAATAACTTAGGAAATCAAAATAAATTCGTTAAAAATACTTTAAAAAAATGTTAAGAACTTAAAAAGCTAAACTTAAGCATTTGGGCCATGGAATAACCATTTACTAAAAAATCATCTCGATCGGAGCAGTGGTTTAGATTTTTAAAATCGAAAAGTTAATTTTAAATGTAGCCCCCAAATTATGGGGGATATCGAAATTTCTTTTAGATTTCTAATTAGGCGCTTTCAAGACTTAAAATTCTGCAAAATCAAAATTTCGAAATTCCAACCACTTTAGAATCTAAGCTTAAGTAAATCTAATGATTTTTTGCGCTAAATATGGATATTGGAGCTGTTTGGGGCCACTGGGGGGACATGTCGGACCTTAGTGGGCGCCTACGCCCCCAATGGAATACTGTGAAAAAATTTGGCTGCTCTAGCTCTTATGGTTTAGGCTGTGGTTGTATCCCCCGTATCGGTCTTTCATTTTATAATCTTTAGAGATTACTTGGTTATTAATTTATTATTGTTTTGGTCGTAGGCATTTTGGCGTGTTTAGTTTTTGTTTTTAGGTGTTAGCTTGTATTTTTGTAAAACATGCCAAAAGGTAGCAACGTAGGGAATAAGCACGCGTATGGGCTTCGGTCGGCGGATCCTTTAGCCGGGGATGACGAGGCACTATGGTCCTTGGAGGACGAGGGCGCCGCCGGGGCTGGACCACCGCGTATCTCCATGGGGTTGCCGAGGACTCCGCAAGGCCGTCTGCGAGAGATGCTGGGACTTGAACTTCGGACTTCGGAGGGATTGGCTCGGCTGCGGATGAACTGCTGCAGAGGGAGGAAGACCGCGAGGACAGGTTCCGCGCGCAAGTCGTGGATTCGGCTGCCCAGTCGCCCGCTAACGTCGCTTTGGCCCAGGCAGCGGAGACTCACCGCAAGTCCCAGGAATCCGGCATCAGCCAGGCATTGCGCGAAGAGATCCGGGGGGGTTTCCTGGAAATGATGAGGCTGATGAACGAGGTGTTACTTCCACAGGGAGACTCTCCGGATCAGGGACAGCAGCGGACGGAGACGCCAGCTTCAAGGTTTCCTGGACAGGATCCGCGAGGAGCGTTTCCCAAGGACCATCGGTCGGCAACTGCCGGCCATCAGAGGCCACCGCCGCTAGCCGTTCCACCAAAGCCGCCTAGAAGGACGTGGGATTCCCCTAGCATCGACAGCAGCAGTCCAGGATTCGTTCCGTGGCGAAACACCGCCGGTTTACAGAGTCGGCATATCGAGGATCGCCGAACGGTCGATTTCCGAGAGGAACCGCGTCTGTACGCCAACGTGGGACAGGAGCATGGCAACCAGAAGGTCCGGATAGATCAGTGGGGCGTATCCTTCGACGGAGAGGATGACCGCAACTCAGTGGAGGACTTCGTGTTCCGAGTGGAGTTTCTGCAGAGGCAGTACCAATGCTCGTGGGCGGAGGTGCTCAGGCACTTTCACGTGCTACTCAAGGGACGAGCCCGAGAGTGGTACTGGGTCCACGTGCGTCACAGCGGATCGGTGGTCGCAGTTGCGTACTTCGCTCATGGACCGGTTCCGAGGACGCCAAACAGAGCATGAGAGGATGCACGATCTCCTGCAGCGGGAGCAGCAGCCTGGAGAGGGTGCCGAGGATTACTTCCACGTGATGCAGCAGCTGGCCTCTCGCCTGAAAAACCCACTGTCCGAGCGACAGTTGGTAAAAATCGTGAAAAAGGGTTTGAGAGAAGGCATCGCCAGGTTCGTCTATGCCATGGACCTACTCACGGTGGACGAGCTGCGGGACGAGTGCATCGAGGTCGAACGAAACTTCGGACGACGTGTACGCGCCACGTACGGGCAACAATCGCGTTTTGGTCCCGGCGATAAACCCAGGGTGAGCGAGGCCGTGCTTTCGGAGACTGAGGAGGATCCGAATAGCATAGAGGTGGATGAGCTGCGGGCGAGGACCAAGAATCCGTTCCGGGCTGGATGCTGGAACTGCGGAGCCCTGGATAATGGGTACCGGCATTGTCCGTCGACGCAGCGCAGCCTTTTCTGCTTTTTATGCGGAAAGCCGGGAGTGATCACTCCGAAATGCCCGGATTGCGCGGAAAATGGTAGGCTGGGCGATCCGAAGGCGGGAAGGATGCGTCCAGAGAAGAGTCCCGTGAGGAAGTAAACGTCCTAAGTGTAGATAAATGTTTAAATAATAAGGATAGCTTTAAGTCAATGTTAAAGTACTTACCTTACGAAGAAAGGATGCGTAAATACATGGAGGTCAGGAATAGGATCTTCTCCGAGCACCAATTGAGCGGGATGAGATTGGTGTCTCGGAAAGTCCAGAAGGCCATGAGTCGATTCCGGAAGAGACGAGCGAAAAGGCGGGAAGTGGTTGCCGCCGTGACGCGCAGTGGAACGGGAGACCCTCGACCATTTGCTGAAGTCCGGATCCTGACCCAACAGCTGACAGGATTGTTGGACACGGGAGCGAGTGTCAGCCTATCGGGAAAAGGTGGAAGAGAGCTGTTGGAAGTGTTGGAAGTGCCAGTCCAGAGATATCTATCCGTGGTCCGAACGGCTTCTGGAGAGGATCGGTCAATTATAGGACGCGTCGAACTACCTGTGGAGTATAGAGGACAGACAAAGCGGATATTGTTCTATGTATGCCCTTACCTAGAGCAGGAGGCCTGGAAACGCACACGATCGAGCTGATTGAGGGGCCAAGGTCTTCAAGGATCGACCGTATCCTATGTCGCCCGCGAAGCAGAAGGTAGTCGAAGATGAGGTGGACAAGATGCTAGCGCTCGGAGTCATCGAGGAGAGCAAGAGCCCGTGGAGTAACCGGACGACGGTAGTGTCGAAACCTGGAAAGGATCGGTTCTGCTTGGACGCACGCAATGATCTGACCATCAAAGACGCTTACCCGCTGCCTAGTATCGACGGCATCCTGTCCAGAATCGATCAGACTTTTTACATTTCCAGTGTGGATTTGAAGTTCGCATTCTGGCAGATCGAGTTGGACCCGAAAAGCAAGGAACTGACGGCCTTTACGGTTCCTGGTCGACCTCTCTACCAGTTCCGGGTGATGCTCTTCGGACTCTGCAACGCGGCGCAGCGGTTGGTGAGACTCATGGACCGAGTGATCCCAGCGGAGATCCGTTCGAACGTCTTTGTTTACCTAGATGATCTGTTGATACTGGCTCCAGATATCCAGACCCATTTCAAATACCTTCGTCGAGTCGCAGAATGCCTGAAAGCAGCGGGCTTAACCATTGGTATGAGCAAGTCCAAGTTTTGCTTCAAGTCATTGACATACCTGGGTTTTATCGTTGGTGGAGGTCGTCTACGGATGGATCCAAGACGAGTAGCCGCAATCAGGAGGATGCCGGAGCCTAAATCAATGAAGGAGGTGAGAGCGTTTCTTGGGACTGCTGGACGGTACCGCCGCTTCATAAAGAACTTCGCGACGTTCGCCGCCCCGCTCACCGAATCGTTGAAGAAAACTGGAATTTCGAAGTTTTTACTGAGTCCAGAGGCCCAGCTAGCCGTAGAGTCCTTGAAGATGGCGTTAACGACTGCACCAGTCCTGGTGCATGCTGACTTCAAGAGGCGGTTCTTCATTCAGTGCCATGCGTCACACGTCGGAGTAGGGGCGGTGCTTTTCCAGCGAGACGACGACGGACAAGAGCAGCCGATTGCTTTTTTCTCGGCCAAGATAAATAAGCATCAGGTTAACTACACCGTAACCGAGAAAGAGTGTCTTGCAGCACTCATGGCTATTCGCAAGTTTAGGCCGTATGTCGAAGGGATTCCATTCCAGCCATTCACCTGCATCACAGATCATGCCAGCTTAAAGTGGCTCATGTCCAATAAGGATCTGTCGGGACGGTTGGCGAGGTGGTCACTGCAGGATTCCACTTCAACATCGAGCACAGGAAAGGAAGCGAGAACGTCGTGGCAGACACCCTTTCACGGTGTGTAGAGGAGCTAGTAGTGGATCCGACGGAGGTGTTGGGTTTCGAAAACACCGAGTTCGCTGGAGAAGATTATCTTGAAATAGTGAAGGATGTAGAGAGTAATTTGGAACACCTACCGGACCTTAAAGATCGAGGATGGTCTCATCTTCAAGAGAGTTTCACCAGCGAATCTGGACGATGAGGTGGAAGGTTGCGAGTGGAAACTGTGGATCCCACAGAGTCTGACCCACAGCGTAATCGAGCGTGCGCATACGGACCCAAAAGCAGCTCATGGCGGAATGGGAAAGACACTGGAAATCCTCCGACGACAGTTCTACTGGCCAGGCATGGTGCTCCAAGTCCGCGAGTTTGTACGTGGATGTGAGGTCTGCAAGGAAACGAAGGCGCCAAATTTCCAGATGCAGGTCGGTATTGGGGAAAGAGTCCAGACGGAACAGGCATTCCAGAAGCTGTATATCGACTTCTTGGGGAAATATCCGAGGTCCAAGAAGGGTCATGCCTGGATTTTCATCGTGGTTGACCATTTCTCCAAATTCATGTTCCTGAAGGCCATGAAGGAAGCTACCGCCTCGAATGTCGTCGAGTTTCTCATCCACGAGGTATTTTACAAATTTGGCGTCCCAGAGACAGTATACTCGGACAATGGTCGGCAGTTCACGTCGAAGATATTACAAGAGGCGATGGAGAGTTTCGGGATATCACACCTCAAGACTCCGGTATACTCACCACAGAGCAACGCAGCAGAACGAGTCAATCGAAGCGTGTTGGCAGCAATCCGGAGCTTTTTAGATGGTGATCATCGAGACTGGAACGTGTACCTTCCGGAGATTGAAATAGCGCTCCGCAACGCGATTCACTCGGCGACAGGAGAAGTGCCATTTTTCACCGTATTCGGACATCACATGTTTCTGAACGGAGCCAACTATAGGTTAGCAAGGAAACTAAAGTCCTTGTGTGACCACGAGTTGGCAGGAATGAAGACAGCGGATAAACTCCGAGTGATCCAGGAAAGGGTCCGAAAGAATCTGGAGACAGCGTACGACCGACGCCGCCAGCGGTATGATCAACGGGCTCGAAACTTCTTGGCCAAGCCAGGTCAGGAAGTGTATCGCCACAACTTCGTCCTCAGTGACTTTGGCAAGTCGTTTAACGCCAAGTTCGAAAGGAAAATCCTTAAGGCTCGAGTGGTGAAAGCCGTCGGCAACAATGCCTACGAACTGGAAGACCTGCAAGGACGCCATCTCGGAGTTTACCACGCCAAAGATATCCGGGTATGATCTGGAAGAAGAAACAAAGTAAACAAGAGCAAAGAATGTTGATGTCAGCATACTTCCCGGCATGCGTGGGCCCCGCGTTGGGCACCGTATGGAACTGCAAAAGGCGTAATCGTCCAGGTTCCGCCAGGAAAGGATCCAAATGCTCCCAATGATTTCGTCGAAATCCGGTGGCGTCTCTGAAAATCCTTGGGTGGTGTTGCATTTCAAGTTGGAACCGGCTAGAAGAAAATAGAAAGCGAGGCAAGGGAGTTATCGATTGCGTAGGCAGGGTAACCCCAGAACGTAGTGGCGCCCCCTTTTGTTGGTCATTGGGCAATCTAGCTTTTTAAATGAATCCCGGTTCGCTCTTAGAATTCTCTTAACTGGGTTTGGTTCGTCCAATGACCCATATTCGAGAGCACCAACTTAGAAAATGGCGAGGCAAGAAAGGTAGGCCAAACTGCAAGTCAGTAGCTGCCATATTGCGGATCCGAATGATCCATTTTAAGCCGCGCTCGCGAAATTAATTTAGAAAGGTAGTTAGTGTTTAATCACTAATAGAAATTTGTTTATTTTACGAGTGAATGTGTTCTTAGGATTTTCGGGGACCCATCAAAAGGGACCCGGCAACGATTTTGTGGAGGACAGGAATTTTGGCAGAGAAGAAACCTTTTCTTGGCGAGGGAGCCATCCGCCATAACCTAAGTGGGAAAGCCTGGACCCAGGAACCTACCTCCAGAGCGGCGTAACCAGCGACTAGCCGGTAATCCCGGCACATCACCCCGGTGAGTCCGTTCCGGATCCGTTGGGAGACCATCCCACGCAGGCGTTAAATTCAGCTTCGCGCTTCCAAGCCGCCTTCAGCAGATCCGTCATCTGCAAGTTTTTGATAGTCCTGGCCGCAGATTAAGGTCCAGCGACGACCACCTGGCAGCCTTTCCTCGCCAGCAAAAGTCGCCATAGTCCGCCATTAGGAAGCTTTCATTCTGCGCCGACAGCAATTCCGCAGTGAAGCTTTAAACCAACAAATAGTTATTTAAGAAATTAAAATATGTATATATAACTTACCCTTTCCATTGTCCATTGATGTGGATTTAAATAAGTCCATCCTTTTTCGCACGTAAAGTAGCCCGATTTGGTCGTGGGAATCCCTGGAAGTGAGGAAACCACATTAGTCGATAGGCACTTACCTCATTAGATTTGTAAGCACGTCCTTTCTCGTCCCTCGGAGCTCCTCAGGACTAGGCGACCCAAAAAGGTGCACTTGTCCAAATACCGCCTGCGCGAAGTATTGCTTTCGCGGCGTCTATAGTCTTCTAATCTTCACTGGTGCTACCGCTGTGACCTCTTTTAAATATTCAGCTAGGAAGCCTAGTTAAAGAAACATCAATTTAAGTAACTGCAATGAAAGATATTGTTAATTATTAAATGTAATCAGAGAATGGAAATGATTGTGTGAGTCGCTTACCTGTTGGGGGAGATGGACCGGTCGTAGACCGCCTGGAGGTGAATCCGGCCGTTGACGATGGGTGGTGCCTCCCTCGTATCCCTTGGGGCACCACAGGAAGGGTGGGTGCGCTGTGGCAGCCACATCTAATGCCACTTTTCCGTCAAATTGTCCAAAAATTGTAAGTCTTAGCCTTGTTTACGTTTTGTTAGAGATGTGCTATTATATGTACAGTGAGACGTCGATAGTTATCGATTTTTAGTGTTGCGGAACTGTGGGACATTGGGGGTACTCCGCCCTGAGAATTCCGGAGCTAGCCGGTGCTGTCCCGGGAGAACCAATCTTGGCAGTTCCATAACACCCTTGCAGGTTTACTTACTTTAAAATTTGTTTTTACAATGTCAAAAATCAAAACGCCTACTTTCTACAATGTTTTTTCTTTTATTTTTTTCATTATTCCTATGGCAGCCATAAGATATGGTGGTCCGACCCGGCTCGTTTCGACATATGTACTACCTGCAAAAGAAAGAAGACTTTTGGAAAAGTTTCATCGCAATAGCTTTAAAATTGAGAGACTAGTTCGCATAGAAACGGACAGACGGACATGCTGATCAAGAATATATATACTTTATGTGGTCGGAAACGTCTCCTTCACTGCGTTGCAAACTTTTGACTGAAATTATAATACCCTCTGCAATGGTATAAAAACCAAGAAAAAATTGATTTTTCCAGTTCAGGGATTATTCCTAGTAAATTAAACACAGACAGTAGTGACGAAGAACTTTTAGAATGTTATAGGAACCTCAAAATTGAGAAATCAAAAAATAACAAAACCGCAGGGTATATTAAGAACAGTATCAGTATGTCAAATAGCGATATTTCCGATTTTCTACACCCCGCAATTCAGGCAGCGTTGACTGCACAGGCCCAGGCTCTTGAATAAACCTTTTAACCTTTTAATGGCAGTTCCAGGAACAAGGTAAGGGGCAATGCAGATGCCGTACTAGCCTCCTTTAACACAGTTTTGAATTGCGATGCCATTGTAGCATTGTAAATAAATAGAAAAATTATATTCAGCCCCTAACAGAGTTTAAATATATAATGCCGGTTGAGAAGTCCTTTACGGTAAACTCCATTAATGTTGGAACATACGTAAAGCAAAAATGCTTCATTCATCTTTTTAATAAAAAAAACGACCTTTTTTATCTTAAATTGCCTAAAGGTATTTAATGGTATTGTGGGTCTGGACTACCTAAATGAGGTAAACGCCAAAATTAAATTTAGTAACAAATCTTATAGAATGAATTTAAAGATGTAAATTTTGTAAAAGTTGATGACAAAGACGTTCCAGTGGTCATTAAAAATTCTTTTCAAAAAAAGATCAAATTTAGATCAAAAGCATTCGCGGACCCCAATGAGTCCCTGCCCTATAATATAAACACGGTTGCTACAATCCCAACGGATGAAGAACCCATTTACTCAAAAATGTACCCCTACCCTCAAGATGTATCCGATTTCGTCAACACGTAAGTTAAACAACTTCTTGCTGATGACATTATTCGAGTTGACAAGGATGGCCACAAGAAAAAGAGGCTGGTTATTGATTTTAGGAAACTAAATAAAAAAACCGAAGATGGTAGGTACCCGATTCCTAACATATCGATAATACTGTACAACGTTGGATTTAAAATCGGGATTCCACCAGACAGAGCTGGCGGAAAAGATAGAAAGAAAATGGCTTTTTCAGTAAAAAATGGAAAGTATGAGTTCTGAAAGCTCCCATTTGGCCTAAAAATTGCCCCTAGTATCTTTTAGATGGCTATTGATGACGTTTTAAGGGACGCCATTGGGAAAATTTGTTACCTGGATGACGCGATCATTTTTTCCGAATCAAAGTAGGATTACATCAAATATGTTGATGAGACCTAAGTCGTTTATGCACCGCACATGTTTGCGCTTGTCCCAGGAAAAAATCAGTATAGAAAAATTGAAATAAATTTAAATCAAGCCCAAAAAAGCTTTTGAACGACTGAAAAATATTTTGGCACCGGAGGAAGTACATGAGGGTATCCCGATTTTAGTAAACCCTTTGACCTTACTACAGATGCCTCACAGCATGACATAGGAGCCGTATTATCCCAAGGTAAACGGCCTATTACAATGATTTCGCGCGCAATTCGCAATGACGAGGAGCACCTGGCGGCAAATTTAAAGGAACTCTTAGCCATAGAATGGGCACTAAAGAGATGGAGAAACTATTTATATGGGATGGAGTGCCGAGTTGCAGTCTCTTTTTGAATTGCACTTTTAGTTTATAAACAGAGATCAAGCTGCCCAAACTGGTTATCAATAAATAAATAAATGTGGGATTGGTTTTCCTTTTTAAATTAGAAGTCCCACTATTTGTGTTTTATTATAATAAGATGATAGTTTTATTGAAATGAAATTAGTTATAAGTAATTCTGATATTAGTTTTAGGTATTTAAATGAACTTAAATCGGTTTAAACTGCGTTTTTGATAATTAGATCGCGTCGTCGTTAACTTTTTATTTCGCACGTCGTTCTACTTCGTCTTTCTCGGATTAACTTCGATTTTTAATAATTTGTTCGCGTCGTTTATTCTTCGTTAATTCGCACGTCTTGCTCAATCGCTTCTCTCGTTCTTAATGATCGTTGAATACTTCTTTTTTCCTTCGCCAAAACTCTTTTTATGTCAGCTGGTTAGTGATGGGTTGGTCTCAACGGAGCTGCCAGACCTATTCCCACAACTCGGCCATCCTTCTAAACATTCGTCCCGAATGTAGCGTCGTCGTCGTCAGAGGATACTTGCATCCATGGCTTCATATATTCGGCGCAAGAGGTAGTGCATCTTGGCCCGTCAGAAGATAAAGATTCTTTTATCACATCGACACTTACGACTTGACTACTAGGCTAGGCTTGACTTTGGTTACGCGGTAGGGACCCAAGTACTTAGGCTTCAACTTAAGCCTACCACCAAGCTGAGTGCGTTTGTTGCTGGTCTACGTCTGAGATTATACGAGTGCTTGTTCTCGTTTTGCATAACAAGGATCTGCTGCTTGGCAGCTTTGCGGATCTCGTCTCGATTGTCCTGGAACATTTGGATTAGTTCTTGCTCGATCATTTCTTTCAGCTTGATGACAGTTTTAGTGCGCATCTTGATGCCTACAAGTAGCTCGAATGGAGTTGTATGAGTACTCCTGCAGTACGTCGAATTGATTGTTTGCTGAACCTCGTTCACAAACTTATACCATTTGCTGGGATCATCTATAGACAGTTTGGAGAGCACGGATACAATTGTGGCGTTGAGGCGTTCAACTTGACCGTTCGCTCTTGGAACTCCTGTGGTAACTGCATGAAGTTCAATACCCTCGTTCTCACAATACTTTTTGAAGTCGTCCGAAGTGAACGCTGTGCCACGATCGGATATTATTTGTACAGGATTGCCAAATATTGCGCTCTGAGCTTCCAGTCTGGTGATAACGTCCTTGGAAGATGTTGATTTTGTGGGATACAGCCAACAAAATTTAGTAAACCCGTCGATGACAGCAAGAATGTGCTTGTATGCCTTGTGAGTCGATTCGAGAGGTCCCAAAAAATCGATGTGAAATGTTTGAAGCGGCTCCGCTTCCTTCGGCAATGGGTGCAACTCTCCTTCCCTTTTCCCAAGTTTGCGGTTTAGCACAATACATGGAATGCAACATTTGATTTGTCGCTGAATCTTGTCTTCAAGTTTTGGAATGTAATATTCCTTTCCGATGATTTCCTTCGTCTTTTTTACCGAAAAATGTCCTTTTTCATGAGCCTGTCGAATGATTTCGCGTTGAAGGATTGGTGGTACAACTATCAGTTCATCGTCGTTCACCAATTTGTACAGCAGACCAGATCTCATGAAGAAATTGTTGTGGCTAGCTTTCTCAGCAAGGATGTCAATTATAGCTTTTAGTTCCTCGTCCTGCGATTGAACACTCTTCAATTTGCTGTGCAAGCTTTCGTCGGAGATCATCATTACAGGGTAACGGCTTAAAGCATCTGCATGACGAATGCGTGTACCTGATCTGTGTTCAACTTCAAAGTCAAACTCCTGAAGTGCAAGGATCCAACGTGCGACTCGAGTACTGATTTCTCTCTTTTCCATCGTCTTTGTAAAAGCATTACAATCGCTGACCAACTTAAAATGCATGCCTAAAAGGTAAACTCGGAATTTTCGAAATGCTTCTACCACTGCCAGGATCTCTAACTCGTAACTGGAAAACTTTCTTTCTGCGTCTGTCGTTTTCTTACTCATGTAGTAAACTGGGTGTATCTGGTTGTCATTCGGCGACTTTTGAAGCAGAACTGCTCCGAAACCATCAATCGATGCATCTGTATGAAGCTCTGTTTCGTGCTGCGGATGAAAAATCTTGAGAACTGGCTTCTGGGTAATCAGAGTCTTCAGTATGTTAAAAGCATCTATCTCCCTGTCAGAGAAAACAAACTTGGCGTCGTGCTTCATCAGGTCGGTCAAAAGTTTGGCTATGATTGAAAAGTTCAGGATGAATTTCCGGAAATATCCAACCAGACCCAGGAAGCTTTGTAGTTGCTTCTGGTTTGTCGGCAAGGGAAACTTCGTCACAGCCTTCGTCTTTTCATCTGAGATACAAATCTTTTGGTTTTCAATGCTATGACCTAGGAACTCGATTTTCTTTTTGAGGAAACAGCATTTCTTTAGGTTGATCACCAAACCGAAGTCTTCACAGCGCTTGATGACTGTCTTGAGATTCGCGACTGCTTCGCCTTCGTCTGTAGCTGGGACAATGATATCGTCGACATAGGGAATCGCGATACCAGATCGGGTCAAGTCTCGGAAAATGGCGTTGACGTGCCTTTGAAATACGCCTGGAGAATTCGTAAGGCCAAAAGGGACGCGAGTGTACGGGGGTATCGTCTTTTAACACAATACGCATCGCAACGTTTGTTGTTTTTGTACTCGTCGGCTTATAGTTCTTGATCAGTTCGTAAACTTCGCGTTTTGCTTCAGTGGTTGCACTCTCGTCAATGTTTAAAATTTTCGGCACTTTCGACGTTAATTTTCATTAGCGAACTTAATTCACTTTCGGAGTCATGGTTTTCTCGGCTTTGTATTTTAATTCCGTCACGATTTATTAGAATTTCAGCGTTGTTGCAAAATTCTGCGCTTAACACAACTTGTACGTCCAAAAAGTCAGAAGAAACAACTAGAAAATTCTCTTCAAACTTTTGATCGTCAACTTCGAATTCCTCTTTAAACAAACCGAATGGTTTCACCCTGTTGTTGTTTCCGAAACCGACAAGAAAAATGTTTACAGCACTCAATTTTGGCTTATTCAAGCTTACGTACGTGGTTTCACTCATTATGTTGTATTTGCTGCCTGAGTCAATAAGGGCTGTGTACTTGTTGTTCCTTATACGAATTTCTTTACACATCGATAGTTTATCATCCGATATTTTTCGGAGTTTCAACCGTTTCAATTTTGCCTGTGGGGCAGTCTTTAGAAATGTGTCCATAATTATTGCAATTAAAGCACTTCCGACCGTTGCTTCGATTAGGGCACTGATTTGATGTATGGCCACTTGCACCACAGTTGTAGCAATTCACCTTTCTTTGCACAGACACGTCTTTTTGGCCTGCACTGTCTTTGCCAATCGCGTATTTCGACTTGTCTCCTTGATATTTAGACTTTCCGGATTTTTCACGAATTTTCTCATAGCACTTTAACTTTTCCTTGAACTCCTTCAAGTCTTTAGCATTGTACAAGATCGATTTATTGACGCTCAAATCATTGATGCCATCAATCACGTATTGCATAAGTGCACTGTTGTCTACACTTCCACGAGAAGCCATTTCTTTCATTTTAAGAAGATATTCTTGAACACTTTCATTGTTTTTGATCTTCCTTTCGGATAGCAACTTATGTAAATGAGCACCATTCACTTCGGCCTTGAACTCTTTGATCAATGCGACTTTCAACATTTGCCAACTTCTGATACCGCGCTCACTCATAATGTACATTTTAGCGAGGCCTTTAAGAGAACGTTTCGCGAAAATGAATTTTTGCAGGTCATCCCAATACATAATGGAAGCCATGTCCTCGAAATCGGAAACCCAAACCTCAACTGCAAGAGTATCATCTCCACTGAATGGTCGAATAGAATCTTCTACATCGCGGAAGTTTACGGAAAATCGCGGCGAATTCACGCCGAAACTTTGTACCGAATCGGAATCGTTATTCTTGGACGCCACTGTGCCAGCCTTTTCGTTTTTGTTGCTTCTCTTTGCCTGCTTTTCTGCGTTGCTGCGTACAGAACGAAACTCGTCGTCTTCATCGTTTGAACTTTTCTCGTCGTTGTCTTCCCTATTCTCCTCTTGTTCGTCTATTTCATCGTCATCGGAATCCTCTTCATCAGCATCTTCTAGTAGTTTTCCCACACGCAAATTTCGGAAAATGTGCAGCATCAGATCATTTTTGTCGTGTTGCAAGCCCAAAATGTTGCAAATTATGGCGAGGTCGTTGTTTGACAAATTTTGCGCGACGTAAGACACTTTCTGGTTGAAGAGCTCATCACTTTCCACAAAATCAAAGCCTTCGAACCCACGTAGTCGTTTTCGATTATGCCGATCACTGTCGTATTCTTACACAAATTTGTGCAAAAGGTCCACATTCTTCTTTTTTTCTGATCTCAACGCCTGCAAAACCGAATCAAAATCAGCAAGGGTCGTCATGGTTGCAGAAACAATTTTTGCACACTTTTCGCAAGTTCGTCTTTACTGTTCTTCCTTCTACTCGTATTCGTCGTTCACACTCACGGTCTGTACTCGTCGTTTAAATACACTTATGCGTCGTTATAAGCATATGAATAGTGCAGATTATCGTGGTATTTGTGGCGTCGTTTTCACACACTCGTACGTCGTTTTTCCAAGCTTTTCTTTTCTGTTTCCACAGTCTTCGTCGTTGTAAATCTTTGTTTCTAGTACACTTTTCGTCGTTTTACTTAACACTTTTCACGTAGGTTGAGCCCCCATATTTGTGATTTGGTTTTCCTTTTTAAATTAGAAGTCCCACTATTTGTGTTTTATTATAATAAGATGATAGTTTTATTGAAATGAAATTAGTGATAAGTAATTCTGATATTAGTTTTAGGTATTTAAATGAACTTAAATCGGTTTAAACTGCGTTTTTGATAATTAGATCGCGTCGTCGTTAACTTTTTATTTCGCACGTCGTCCTACTTCGTCTTTCTCGGATTAACTTCGATTTTTAATAATTTGTTCGCGTCGTTTATTCTTCGTTAATTCGCACGTCTTGCTCAATCGCTTCTCTCGTTCTTAATGATCGTTGAATACTTCTTTTTTCCTTCGCCAAAACTCTTTTTATGTCAGCTGGTTAGTGATGGGTTGGTCTCAACGGAGCTGCCAGACCTATTCCCACATAAATAATAATAATAATAATAATAAAATAAATTTTGTTATAATTTATGTGGGGTGAGTCTGCTTTGGGAGGCAGTCATTCCACAATAAGTTTACCCTAGACAACAACCTTTTTGAGCTAACCGGGATCAACCACGAAATGCAAGAACAGACGATATAAAGAAGTAAAGAAGAAAGACGAAAGACGAGAAGTAAGAGAGATTAAAGACGAACGACGAGAAGACGACGAGAAACGGAGAAGGAGTTGAGTTCGAGCCTTTGACGAGTACGGTCCTAAGACATTGACCAGAAGACGAATAAGACGCGAGAAATTCAAATTTACAAGTGTTCATTTCATTATATTATACTTAACCAAATACAAACTACAAACAAACTTGAATACTTAAACAATAAACTTAAAAATCCCACATTTGGGGAAAACGCAGGGAAAAGAAAAACCAAAGACGCGTACGAAGAAAACTAGTAAAAATCGAAGACGTACCAAATTTGCGAAAAAACGATGTGAGTAACAATTAAAACGTAATTCGACGATTTTAAATTAAATTTTTTAACACCATGAGCTGTTTAAATGACAACATAAGTGAAAATTTGCGCAAAAGCAAGAAGAACATTTTAGCCTTCCACAAATATATTTTTGAGAACGAGGGTTATAGAGGCAACCGCCAACGACTTTGAAATTTTTCCGGTTTTGATTTTGACGAAAGCTCGGAAAATTACTTTGCGAAGGAAAGGTATGTGCAGGAAAATCTAAACGAACGTGATCTGGCACCAATTTGCACTGTGTTGAATATTACCTACAACGTAGACGACGTCGGACTCCACATATTTCGCAATTTGCTGAAAAACAAGCTTCTCGCACACAATGAAATTGATTCCTGTGACGATCCAGATCCATACGAAACGACGAGTTTGTTGCAGAACAAAACGGAATGCAAAACTCGCCGAGTTTTGCAAAAAGTGCAGACAAAGAGAAGTCGACCAAACTTTGGAATGGGGTGGCATCACCAAGATTTTCTTTTAGTTTTCGCGATATGAAAGACTCGATTCGCACCTTTGACGGTACTAACTCAAAATTAATCGAGTCCTGGTTAACTGAGTTTGAAAAACAAACTTTAATAATGTACTGGAACAACGTTTAGAAGTTGATATTCGCAAAAAAAATCGCTGAGAGGCACGTCCAAATTGTTCATCATGAGTGGTAGAAGTCTGGAATGCGCTTAAAATTGCTCTCTTAAACGCGTTGAAAACTAGTGTAAACAGCAAACAAATTCATGAGCAGTTGAGCAAATGCAAACGCGCAAAGGACGAGTGCAGTTTCGCTTACTTGTATCGAATGACTGATCTGGCAATTCGCGGTGATAATTGTGATTCGGTTTGATACAATACGTAATTGATGGCGTAGAAGATTTTTTAATTGACAAAACTCTCCTATACGGTGCCAGAAATATCAGTGAGTTCAAAGAGAAGCTGAAATATTACGTCACAAAGGACGAGCGAGAGAAAGTGTACGACCGCGAGAAACCAAAACGTTTCAAGGGTAACCAGTACGGACATATTTCGCGCAATTTTAACGAAAACGAAAAAGCCGAGAGCAACAAACTTAACACCCATCGAGTGCGGTCTAAAAGTAATTTTACAAGCAAAGAAGTTGTTCTCGTTAACGAAAAGTGCGTAGCTCTGTTTGACACCGGAAGTAAATTCAACCTGGTTCGCGAAGATCTGTACAACCCCTGTAGTTCTCAAGTTTTCTTTCGGGGTAGAAAAGGGATCGACCACCCAGTGGTCCCTTAAGGGTCAATAGGCGACTTGTGTATTTTTTACAAAAGCAAAAGAGTTATTGGAGAGTGAACACTTCTATGTGAGTTATAAAAATTGTAAAATGAAATTTTTGACAAGTATATAATGATTTTAATAACGAATACAACTTTAGAAAAAACAAATTTAAAAAAAGCTAAAATAATAAAATAAAAACTTAATAATGAGATAAAATAAAATAATAAATGATAAAATTTTATTTCTTTTTATATTATTTATATTTAATAATGAGCAATTTAGCTGCAGCAATATTTTTAACAATAGCGGTGGTTCAGTAGCAAAACGTTTTCTTTCTTTCCATAACAAGCGGATTTTATTGGTGCTTAGATATGTAAAATAAATATATAAGTACCTAATTTTATATAAATAGAACTAAACAAAAATAATATTAGCGAATGTTTTTATTGCGATATCGGTAGTCGCAATATTAATCGTAACGGATTGCCATAACTACCCAACCCCGCTACCATCACTAACCCAACGCTTGGGCCAAATTTTGTAAAAATTGTATTTAATTTGTCTTATTGTACATTTAAAGTGTTATATTTTGTTGTGATCTGAAGTGTCGTCAACAGGTGAGTAACACCATGAGTTGTGCAAGTGAAATACCTAATAATGTCTGATATTCAGCCATGAACAGCAACAGGCACATTCGTCGATTTGTTAAAGAGGAGAAGGAGAAATAGTGGTGCAAAGGACTCCTACGGAAGTCTTTTTTCTTTGATATAAATATTTTAGAGAAATTTTCTTCCTTTTTAGATTAAAGCCATGAGATCGTTGTTGCTGCCAGAAGGTGTTTTAAAAAACTTGCGGAGGGTTCTCACACATGAGTTTGTTGTGGGATTTAATGTTAAAGGCCTTTCTGGAAAAAAAGCCTTAAACTCCTTTAAACATTTCTATGGTGCACTTCAAGGTAGGTTATTTTTATAACTGTATTTTTTATAATACACTTGGTTTCTTGATTCAATTTCAATCTATTTACTTAGAATGTCATCTGTCTTTAATCCTATTTCTTTCTGTCTTTTTCTGCCTTTCACTTTTAAGACATGGTTTCATGTGAACAGGCTTGTATAACAAAAACTAAAAATATATATTTAAACCCATGCAGAGGGAATTATAATTTAGTCCAGAAGTTTGTTACGCAGTAAAGGAGACCTTTTCAAACCTATAAAGTAAATCCATTTAACCATGTCCGTCTGTCTGTCGGTTCAAGTTTCAAAAGCGTGAAACTTAGTTTACATTTATTTGTTGGTTAAAACACTAAAATCTTTTTTTTTTTAGATATTGTTTCAGAATCTGGTAATGCAGAAATATTTATTTCCAAGGCAATTCAATTGCAAAAGAAACGATTTTTTAAAAATAAATCCAAATTAAATAACAACAACAAACAACTTTTAAAAACATAGGGCGGCAACACTACTACTGTTTGTAGAATTACTTTTTATTGTTTTATAATTTTAGGTTGCCCCTAGAACATAATCTAGTGACAGTAACAACCAACACTTAAATTGTGTTAACTCGGAGATGTTGAATACACAAGTATTGCTTGAGTACTGATTTTATTTGGGAATATCTGGGGTTTATATACATGATTTCAGAGTCAAGGGGGCCACCATAGCGAAGGTATCGCATGGGGGTTTGTTAGTTATAAATACATTGCATCACTTAGGTTCTAAGATATACAGAAATACAAAGTCATATAATTTGTCTCCCATGCAAGGGATTAATAGGCTAGGGTTAGTAAAAATAGAATGCTGGAACGGCAGGTAGCGGGGTTTGAGCTGGCGCTGGCTGTGGCTGCTGTTGTCATCTTAGGGACTCAAGTGCAGGCGCTAACATACTCCCGGCCGTTGAACAGGTGTTCAACATCATCCAATGTTGATCTCAAAGGCGTCGGACGAAGGCATCAGATGGTGCATCCTTGATGAGCTGAGTAACCGAGGTTGTTCTGCTAGTTCGATGTCCTTTGAAGATGATGACGTTTGTGGAGGTGTCTTCTTTTGGAATCGTTTCCACAAGTAAACGACTATGACTCCGAGTGACAAAAACAAGGCAACTTAGGCACTTATGTGGTGGTGTGGTAGATCAATGATCTCTGTTGGCATTTTTATTTTGAGCCTGGGAAGTAATTCCTTACTAAGATCATTTAGCTCATTATAACTCAACTTCAATGAATTATTTAAAATTGAAATCTTAGTATCCGCTGCAGACGATTGATTTAAATTGCCAAATCGAGCATATGACAATTTCATCGCTCCTGTTGACGTCACTTGATGGCCAATTACAATTGGCATAGTGACGATGATTTGTTATTAAACAATTGAAATTCGCAGTGATTGTCAATTGAAAATATCATTTGCTTATCTGAGCAAATATATACGTCCTCGTTAATGGACTTGCATAGATCAAATTCTTTAGCTGTCATAGCAATGAATTGGTCTCTGTGTTGATTCACATCTATAATTGGATGTTCAATATCCAGTGATATCATTTTGTTGTTGACTGTCACAGGTATTGGTACCAAATTATAAAGCTCAAAAAGCTGCGTTGAGATCAAAGGCAGTGTAATTTTGAAGATGACATAATCCTTTACAACCTTTGCTTCTGCTTTCATCAACTTGTACAATTGTAACACATCGTCCTTAATCATGGGAAGCATTTTTCCTTGAGGCATATGAGTTTTTAGCAGGGACCGAAAATAATGATTATTTTTTTTGAGTAAAAAATAAAAATCTCCATTTAATGATTATTTTGTAAGCGAAAAAAATATCGCTCAGAAATAATGATTATTTTGTGAGCGATATATTTCGCTTAAAAATATCACTCAAAGTGGGATTGCATCCGTCCTACGCGAAATTTTACAAAGATTTAAACGTGCTCTTGTAAGTATAACCACGGAGCAAATATTCCGTTAAGAAAAAATAAATTTTCTATGTATAAACCGCTTAAAAAAAACAAAAAAAACTTTTTGTATAAAAACACTTTCTGAGGGATTCGAACTCGTGCTTACAGCTTGGTGGACCAACACACTAGCATCCAGCCCACATGTCGGGTAGGATCTTAGTGGAATAGTTGTCAAGACGTTTTACTAATAAATAAATGATTACTAATAAATTAATGATTATTTAAGCATACCTCTTGTCAACTAAAAACCGCGTTTTAAAAAGTTTATACAAAGAAATCACCATCTTTTATTAACTCGATGTGTGCTCCGTGGTTCTACCTACAAGCAGAAATTTAAAAGTTTGTAAAATTCCGTACAGAACGGCTGCAATCGCACTTTGAGTGATATTTTTAAGCGAAATAATATCGCTCACATAATAAACATTATTTCTGAGCGATATTTTTTTCGCTTACAAAATAATCATTAAATGAAGATTTTTATTTTTTCACTTATAATGATTACGGTCCCTGGTTTTTAGTTTATGTATATGCTCTTGAAGTTGCTTTGGCGATACAAGCAGCGGACTTATTTCATTGTGATGAACATTTGTCAACACATGCGAAATTTCTGACTGGACTCTTTGAATACTGGCCGCCAATACACTCAATTGATTGGTTAGTGCTATATACCATTGAATGGTTTTTAACGAATCAAGTCGCGCGTTGGTTAAATCCACTCTTTGCTGGTTCATGATTCTGATTCTTCTGTCAATGTCGGCCTCATCTCTTTTCCTTATATTTATGGTGGAATCAATTATTGATGTTTGATTCTTCACCAATTCCAAGAGATAATCTTCATTTGTTTTGACCTTTTCAATGGTAAACGACATCTCCTTGGCATACTCCGTGTCCAATACTCCAAAGAGCCTGCTGGCGATATTTCCAACAATGTTCAGCGGCGAGCGTCTATTCCTGGACATATGGAGTAACTCATTCTCAGTTCGGATTTCCTCGTCGACATGTTGAAAATGCATGTATAACGCAGCACATGCTTGTACTGGTTGTATGTGAGAACCAGTGTTGGGAAAGGTACTGTGTTTTTTTACCTAGGTAAGGTAAAAGGTATTGGGCAAAAATAAATACCTAGGTAAGGTAAAGGTACTTCAATTTCCCAGTACCTAGGCAAAGGTAAAAGGTAAATATATTGTTTTTTTATTTTTTATAAAAGCTGAGCTCAAGGAACCGAAAAAAACAACAAAGTTCCATATTTGTCTTAGCTTTCATGGCCTCGTAGTCCGTGTAACCGCTTGGATGAACCCTCAAAAGTTGTTGAAACTAAATCCAATTATTTATAAATATAAGCATAAATAATTGTGTGTATATATTTTTAAAACACGCGGCATGAATAATTGTATGCACGTATCACTTCATTAATATATTTATGAAACCCTCATGTACATATTTGGCGCGCAAAAATTCCGTATGTAGAAACATTGACTATACCCACCGGGAAAGTGAGAAGGTGGTTCTTTGTGTGCTGAAAATCCTGTTCCTTTTAGCAGAAAGTGTTGGAAATCCTGTTTCTTTCAGCAGGCGACGGTGTAGGGAAAATGTAAATTCCCTAGGAAAACCACATAGAAACCTCATTTCCCCCTTACTTTTTGTGTCACCCCCGTGTATTTTGAAACCAGAGACGGAAGAAATGTAAGGGGTGAATGAGGTTTTGTCCCTTCCGCTTGTATGGAGAAACCTCTTGAAAATATGTTATTTTCCAGAGGAATGTTCCCGCTGGGTATGTATATTGTGCATATGTATATGCCGTTTGCGCCAAATACACTTTGGTTGATGTAGTGATGGGAACATACATTCGTGCACAAAATTATATAAAATAAAACCGCGATTAGTTTTCATTCTCAAATATGTACATACATATGTAAGTAATGTGTATATGTACATATCTCACACATAAAAAAAGGCATAGGCTGTGTGTGCAGATTTCCTGTCGATTTATCATCGAATTTTATTGTTTTATTAACACACAACACGCACTTGCCGCCCGGGTTAAAAAATTTGCTATTTAATATTGTTGGCAAGACTTTCTCGTTTAAATTTTCTTTTTCGGCCATGTCTGTCGCGCAAAGTCAAATTGTTTTGTGCATTTGAGAAAATTGCAATGCAAAGGTAACTTTACAAAACAAACATGAGAACGGCTAATTTCCAATGACTTTTAATGCTGCGTTCCGACTATTACAATTTCGAAACGAAACGATACAATGACGTGTAGATGTGGTGGATTTAACTTATTTCAGTGTCGCAGTCAGATGTGGCTAGTTTAAATCAGAGCAATGTTTAATACCTATGTAAGTACCTTAATAATTCCAAAGGTATATACAAATTTGTAGCTAGGTAAGGTAAAAGGTACTCAATTATTTTTATACCTAGGTAAGGTAAAAGGTACCACTAAATTGTACCTAGGTACGTACCTAGGTAAAAGTATCTAGGTATGTCCCAACACTGGTGAGAACACATTTGGCCGACCTTTATCGTTCCGAGGTAAAATGTTTTTACGTCCTCCAAATAAGGTTTTAAATCGTAATATGCGATAATTGTCCAATCAGCAGTTGCCAGTTGCGTTGTCCCAAGATTTTTTTATAGTAAATTCCAGGTTTTGATCCCAACCTGGTTATATTTATTGGACTTGCCGCAGCTAGTGGTAGCAGCAGTAGAAGGATTAGCAAGGGCATTGACAGGAGGGGGAGGGTTGTGCCTTTGCGCCTTTTTAGTTCCTGATCCTCCCTCTCATTCTTTTCGTTCTTCTCATCTTCGTCATTTATATCCTTACGTTTTTCTCCTGGATCCTCTTGACGAAAAAGTAGAGCAAGATTATGAATCGCTCTTTTGAGTACACCTTTTGGAGTGTCAACCTCTACAACTCGTACATATCCACCTGGGCCTGGAAGGACCCTTAAAATCCGTCCAATGGGCCAATGGAGCATAGGCACATTGTCTTCTTTCAGAATTACCATCATGCCCTCTTTTACGTTTTGATGTGCTTTTTTCCATTTGGGATGTTGTTGACTTGTTAAGTATTCACTGGACCATTGCATCCAAAATGTGTGCTTTAGTAACTGCACCTGATCCCACTGTGCAGATAGGGATTTTATTTTTAATGGCTCGGGATCTGGTTGTGCTACAAGTGGCTCTCCAATCAGGAAATGACCAGGTGTAATGAACGTCAGATCCTTTGGATCATCAGAAATTGGAGTTAGTGGTCGGGAATTTAACACAGCTTCGACATTTGTTATAACTGTGCTTAACTGCTCAAACGTGAGCTCAGCAGTGGTCACCTTTTTCAACAATAATGTTTTTGCTGACTTTACTGCTGCTTCCCATAACCCACCAAAGTGAGGTGCTCTTGGCGGAATGAATTTAAATTGAATTTCTTTAGTGTTACATAACTGCACTATGGAGTCTTTAGCTTCCTGAGAGTGTATGGTTTCCTTCAATTCCATTAGCTGGTTGTTGGCTCCTACAAAGTTTGTATCATTGTCGCAGTATAAAGTTTTGCACCTTCCACGACGGCTTATGAACCTTTGTAGCGCTCAAAGAAATGCTGCAGTTGTTAAATCTCCAACTACTTCCAGATGTACTGCCTTCGTCGCAAAACATACAAATACGGCGATGTATGCTTTATCAGGTCGCTTGCCTCGGACCTTGTGATGAATCTTCAAGGGTCCACAAAAATCCACTCCAGAGCTTAGGAATGGTCTATTTTGAGAAACCCTATGCTCAGGTAGTTTTCCCATAACTTGCGACATCAATTTTGGACGATATCTTGTGCATGGAATGCATTTCATGATTTCATCATGGCTTTGACAATATGATATTGTTGTCGAGCAATACCCTTCAAGGTATTTTGGCCACAATGCATATTTTCGGTATGTAGTTTTACTAACAACATTTTCACAATTTCGTCGTTGTAAGGCAATTAATATGGATTCCTTGCATCACGAGAAATTGGTGCGTTTTCGATTCTTGTTCCTACTCTAATAATAGAGTTTTCGTCCAAAAACAAGTCAAGAGAGGACACCTTACTGCTGCTGGGTATCGGTCGTTCAGGATGTCGATGTAAATGTTTCAGCTCATCTGCGAAGTCAGCTTGTTGTACACATCGTACTATTATCCTCCTGGCTTGTTCCAATTCGTCCAACTCTAGCAGCACTGTATCCTTCCTGTTTTTACATATCGTGTAACATATAGGCAATCGTAACATATAGGCAATTATACGTTGTAGACGATTAAACGAGTTTCCGTGGTTAATACGGTATATTTCGTCTCCTTCCGAACTTGTTGCAAGAGTGACTATTTTTAGTTTTCTCTCCAATGAGATGCTGTTGTCTTTTGGGGCCTTAAAGAGGGATGGCCATTTCTCTTCAGGTCCGTGAAGAAATAGTGGTCCGTATAACCATAAAGTGTGTGCGCCTAATTGAGATGCGGGGATTCCTCTTGATAACACATCTGCGGCGTTGAGATTTGATGACACATGTCTCCATTGGTTTGGACTGGATGTGTCTTGTATTTTGGACAATCTATTTGCAACGAATGTATGGAAATTCGATGCCTTTGCATTGATCCAACAAAGTACTATTGTTGAATCTGTCCAGTAAAATATTTTAATGGATTCTGTGTTAAGTCTTAGATCCTTTTTGACTTTGTCGGCTAGTTCGGCTCCTAAAACAGCCGCGCACAACTCCAACCGTGGTAGGGTTTGTTTTTCTAGAGGCGTTACTCTTGACTTAGCGCACAACAAACGTACAGTTGTTTGTTTGTTTTTATAAATGGCTCTTACGTAAACAGCTGCACCAAATGCCCTCTCAGAAGCATCCACGAATATGTGTAGCTACTGTTTTTGTGGGACTTTCCCATCATAAATGTGACGTGGAATTTTCATTTTGTTTAAGTGTTGCAGATCCTGTCTGATGGCCTCCCACCTTTCCTTTAGGGAATCTGATATTTCCGTATCCCAATCCAGTTGTTGTCTTGCGATATCGCTACAAGGCGCTTCTATTCGTTGGAAAAAAGGACCTGTCCAGAAATTAAGAGGATGTACAACGAATTTATGGCAGAATATGAAAAACTTGGCCATATGAAGCAAGTGATGCCGGAACAAATACCGAAGGCTCACTACTTCATCCCTCATCATTCTGTTCTGAAACCAGAGAGCACTACTACGAAATTAAGAGTAGTCTTTGATGCCTCCTGTAAAACGTCGTCAGGAAAATTTTTTAATGCGGCTGCTCCTAGTGGCCATTTTTCATAAATTCGTTGTACATCCTCTTAATTTCTGGACAGGTCCTTTTTTCCAACGAATAGAAGCGCCTTGTAGCGATATCGCAAGACTTGCCCAGGGCTGAAGGATCTTCAGAAAACGGTAATTTGACTATTAATCTGCCATCTTGTGCGTGCTGAAGATTATTAATAAAGTGCTTTTCGCAGTGCCTTTCTTCTGGAGTCCTGTATTTTCTAATTGGCTCTAATTGGTCCAACTTCCAAAACCTTTCCAACGATGATTTCGCTTCCTCAGCTGAGGAAACTACCATGCAGTTCTGTGGAATTTTTGCACTCATGTTAACCTTTCCAGCAACGATCCAACCCAATTCAGTATTTTGTAGAATTGGAAAACCTGGATATGTTTTTATTTGCTCAGGTTTAATAATGGAAAGATGATGTTCTGCGCCTAGCAACAAATCAATTTTTCCTGGTCGATCAAAATTGGGATCCGCAAGATTAATGTTTTTCGATATTTTTAGATCGGTTATTTTTAATTGTTCAGTGGGTTGATCTGCCACCATGAGCGGGAGAACAAAGGCTTCAACTCTTGTTTCGAAGTCACTATGTTTTGATTTGATTAACACACTGACGCGTCCTTTGGTTATTCGCGGCTGGCCTCCAATTCCCTCAATCCGTAAATTTGTTGGGGAGAGTTTTAATGATAACCGCTTTACCAATCTTTCCGAGATTAAATTGATCTGTGAACCGGAATCAAGGAGCGCTCGAAAGTCTCCTTCTCGACGATTGGTTCCTTGTACTGTCACTCTAGCCGTTGCTAACAGTGTGTACCTTTTCTCAATACTGTTTGTCGCAGCAAAAGCAGCTGTTTTTTGTTCAGTATTAGATTTTCCGTTACTTAAATGTAACAACGTATTGTGTTTTTTGTTACATTTCATGCATGTATATTTAGACATGCATTGTTTGGACATGTGGTCTGCCTTCAAGCAATTGACACACAGTTTTTTTCGCTGGACCCAAGACAGCCTTTCAGCAGGAGAAGTTTCCTTAAATTTATCACATTTGTATATGCTATGCCCTTTTTGACAGGCAGGTGAATGAACTTGCTGTTGCAGAGGCACTTGTTCTATGTTTTGCCTTATGCGCCTTTCCACCGATGGCTTCAAGTGCCAGAAATCGCTGTTCTAGAAACGCAAGAAATTCTTTTATTGTTTGAATTTCTTTTGTGTCTAATATTGTTTGCTCATAAAGAGTATGAGTAATTCGGTCTAATTTTCTTGTCATATGAAAAATTAGAACCGGATCCCATGTGTCAGTCATAATTCAGTCATAATTTCTTAATGCTTGCAACGATTCATTAACATTGTCATGCTGATTTTTTATTGATTGAGAATCATTTGACACGTTAGGGAGGTCAAAGAGTTTTTCAAATATTGCGGTAGACAGCACACGCTTATTATTAAAACGCTCTTTCAGCATTGTCCAGGCAGTGTCGTAGGTAATTTCTGTTAACTCTAAATGCCTTACTAATCTTTCTGCTTCTCCAGACAGATTAGCCTTGAGATACCACATTTTTTGTATTTTTGGTATCGCTGATTCATGAACCATTTTATTAAAAATGTCATGGAATTGTTGCCATTTTAAATAGTTCCCATCAAATTTTGGAATGGAAACTTTTGGCAATTGAATTGATGAAATCGAAGGTACCGCATGATTAGTGGCTATTGAAACTGTATCAGTTGATGGTTGGCAAAATTGTAGCATTGCCTTTTCAGCGGAGATAAATCGTTCCATACTGTAACCTGCCTTTTCAGGTTCGATACATAATTTATGGATTTCAAAATGCAGACTTTCAATTTGTTTCCATAAATTGTCGATTACCGTTTTATAGGTAAATTTATTGTCTGGACATATTTGATTCATAGTTCGAGACATCGAATCCAGAACCGCTGCTTGGTGTCTAATCAATTTTTTGATTTGTTCCACCTCATCAGACGTGGCCTCTAATGTCGGAAATTGCAGAATTTTAGCATTGAATTCTTCCATAGCCTTATGAACAATTAATTTCATATGCTCAAAATAATTATTTTCGAAATATTCATGCGATACTGCAGAACCTTTAGATTCTTCAAGAATAGCTTTATTTCCTTTTTCGAATGATTTCCACAGATCTTCAATTTGTCGTTTCCTATCTTCGAAATACGTAACCTTTTCTTTTCTTGTGTGAGAATCCTTTTTGATGTTTCTAAGCACAACTTGGATCTCTTCACCAATTTGGCTTTGAATGGCAATCAGTTTTTCAACCTCCATTTTTTCCTTACTAACGTGTCTGACCCGTGGGAAGTTAATTTATTCGCTTTAATTAAGCTGGATACGCTTCTAATCGCAACCGATTTAGTGGTCAAAGACACGTAAGGTTTTTTGGATTCGAAAATATAGCCAATTATTTTATTTTTAAAATTTTCATTTCATTAAAACCATTTGTATATAAAATATTCTATTTTTCAAATGTTTGATGTATTTTAAAAGTCGCCTTGTTGACTACTTGAAATTTAGATTTTAAATCGATGATTATCCTGGGAATCGCCAAGTTGACTCCAGTAAATCAGATTTATTTTTGAAGATATGTATAAAGAGTCGCCAGTTGACTACTTTAAATTTGAGATTTAAATCGACGATTATCCTGGGAATCGCCAAGTTGACTCCAGTAAATCGGATTTATTTTTGTTGTTAATTAAGTAAGAAGAATCGCCAAGTTGACTACTTCTACTTATAAATTGTTTAAATATTGGAGTCGCCAAGTTGATAAGTTACTCCTTGAAACAATGTTCAAGTTGTTCGGGAAAACGGTCGGAGTTTTATTTGAGCCAGATTTCCCTAGTTATCTTTTCTGTTAATCAAATGATAAAAAACAGATTTAAGACAACATAAAAATCTAGATGATTCGATCGCCAAGTTGATCGAGAATCTGTCTAGTTCGTATGTGTAGAAATTAGTCGCCAAGTTGACTAGAATTTCATACACTGGTTGGGGTCACCAAAATGTTTGTAGAATTACTTTTTATTGTTTTATAATTTTAGGTTGCCCCTAGAATATAATCTAGTGACAGTAACAACCAACACTTAAATTGGGTTAACTCGGAGATGTTGAATACACAAGTATTGCTTGAGTACTGATTTTATTTGGGAATATCTGGGGTTTATATACATGATTTCAGCGAAGGTATCGCATGGGGGTTTGTTAGCTATAAATACATTGCATCACTTAGGTTCTAAGATATACAGAAATACAAAGTCATACAATTTGTCTCCCATGCAAGGGATTAATAAGCTAGGGTTAGTAAAAATAGAATGCTGGAACGGCAGGTAGCGGGGTTTGAGCTGGCGCTGGCTGTGGCTGCTGTTGACATCTTAGGGACTCAAGTGCAGGCGCTAACAACTACTATTTTGACCGCAGCTGTATGTTTTTAAGTTTTTTGACTATGTTTTCTGGAATTTATTTCTGCCTTAAAAAAAATCCTAAAATTATTTTAAGTATGGGGCTTGAAAGGTAAAGAGTGTATCTTTTAAAAAACTTTAACATCGAATCAAACCATGAATCCCTTTGCCTCTGAGAGGTCCGGAAAGTTGGCCAATTTCAGCTTTTTTCGAACTTTGAGGTCCTTTTGCTAAGAATCCTTGCGTCGGGGCACTTTTTGGAAAACGCAGTTTAACTTGGGAAGTCGTAACGAATCCAAAAATATAGCATTCATCGAGGTAAATTTAAAAAGCAGTAAAATTGCTGCACAGTGTTATTAGTTGGAAATAAATATCCGTATTGCCTTCGTGATTTGCACGAACACATACCCCTTTTCTTCACAAAAGGGACCGATAGGTGGTCCCATTTTATACCTCTTTTCGTCACAAAAGGGACCGATAGGTGGTCCGATAGATGGTCGGATAGGTGGCCCCTTTTGTGGCGAAAGGTAATCCAGAACTTCGCCATATGACCACCGCCTAGGACATGCCGTGGTAAAAGTGGATAGAAATTTACATTGCGGGTGGTATGAACGGGAGTTAGTCCCAAGCCCCCGGTGTATGGCGATTTCGCTAGTTCGGGACCAGTCCCGGCGAACTACACGGGTACGTTATACGACGTCCGAGACTGCAAAACTGTAGTTTTTGTCTCTAATTTCAATTGGAGCGCGAAGTGAACAAAATACATCCAATTGGACTTTTCAAAGAGACGATTCTCATTGACAATAACGAGTTCGAGTTGAACTTTTACATTGTTCCAATCGATTGCATGGATTTCAAACTGATTGCACTAGTTTACAACTTTAAATTTTCTTTCAAGGTAAGCCTTGAGACCAATTTTATTGATTAGTTTTGAGTTGCTTATCACGCTGAACAAATTAAAAAAAATCCCAAAGAACCGTTCCACTGTGGGGCGCCTAGAACAAAAAGCCTGCCAAAATGGTTTTTTTTTTAAGATTTTCCAAAATGTTGCAATGCAACTTTAAAAACAATTGAATTCTCTATACACATCAAAAGGAAAGAGTGATCTGTGTTGAATGGTTCTCCCACTACAGATTTATAAAGTGGATTTTTCGAAATATAATTTTTAGCCAATAAGAAAAAAAGGTATTTTTACACATCTTTGAAATTTTTCTGAAAGCGCCCAAGGGCCTAAGTTGTATATGTAACGATTGAAATTTTAAGAGCAACCAATTCTTAAAATATTAAAAAAAATAAAAATTTTAGATACATAATTACTATTTTTTTTAATTTTTTAAAAGTGGTCCAAAAAAAAAGGGATTTTTTGGATATCCTTGGACGTAAAGTAATGTTACACCCTAGATCCCCGTTTAATTCTTTTTTTTAAAAAAAGTTTAGATATTTAACTACATATTCTGAAAAAATTAGCCTGCCCTTTTGTGCCTCTTCTGAGAAAACCGCAGTTTAAGTTAGCAAGAAATGTTCATAATTTGAAATATCGTCAGCCCTGGTTCATTCGCGCGCCCTAACATCATGAAGATTTTTTACTTATGTGAAGGTATTGATGAAGATAATGATAAATTAACAAACAAATTTGGGTTTAAAATTTTAAATTATGTTATTTTACTAAAAATACATATATGAAGTAAATACCGGTTTCTACCAGTTTTTTTTTGAAAATATGCTATATTTCCTTGATTGATTCTATGACATCTATAAGATATCATTGACCAATTAAAAAAAAGGTAAGCATAGAGCTAAAATAATAAATAATGACTTAATCCCAATTTATATGAACCAATATTGAAATAGAACCGAGACATTCCCCTTTGTAATAAGCGCTTATATGGCAGCTATAAGGTATAGTTGACCGATTTGAACAATTTTTTTTTTCAAAATCAAGTTAAATTAAAAAAAATATTGGGAAACTTAGAACCCTATAAGTAATTTATTTATATTTTTTTTCTTAAAAAAACAATTTATTTTTTCTTAAAAATTTTCTACAACAAAAAAATTTCACTAAAAAAATTCACCTTATGATGTTAATATGTTTATATGTTTTTATGATGTTTTTTCACATATTTAATTGCCTTCAACAATGCCCCATTAAAAGATATTCGATATAGGGCTCCGCTGATTTAAGGAAGACTCTTGGCTTTTTCGCCCCACTGTGCGTTCTGAAGATATTCGCAAAAATCCAGATTTTCGGCACTTTTTTTATAAAAACTAATAGATCTCAAAAACCATTAGACCAATAAACTTTAACTTACACTATTTATCAAAGCTATTTTTTGTCCATCTTGAGACACGTTATCATATTTCTATTTTTATTGTTGAATGCGGTTAGCACCAAGCTTTAAAATGTGCCATTCCCCTATTTTTTAATTAACTTGGTGATTTATAAAAAATTAAAAAGTAAAACCAATATACTAAGGCAATCTCGCCACATAGGGGGGTAAAATCGCCACACCACTGGGGCAATTTCGTCACCTGAAAAATGTAGGGAACTTTACGCCTGTAAGTATGCTACACTGATCAAGCGTACCATTTTTGTTGACTTCCTATATTTGTTGCTGCTGCCGGTAGTCTGTTCGTTAGCCATTTCGTCAAATAAAAAAATATGTATAAATAAATAAAATATATGTATGTTAAAATCGGGGGTGTCACAGAAATCCATCCATTTCCCCCGAATAGCAAATCTCGGTGTCACAGACGTCATTTTTGACGGTTTCTAAATCCCCCTTATTTTGCCGGACGTTTTGATAAAATTACCCAACTTACAAATGTTTCCCAAAAATATAACTTTATTTAAGAAAACTCTAATGAATTTTATGAACTACCTGCATACTACGATTTTTATACCTATTTCGGGTTATATTTAAAAATATGCTTTTTATAAAACCTCTCGAAAAAATTAGCTAAAGAAAATCCGTCGGCAAACCGTCTACCTGGCAGTGTTACCAATTAGCTAGAACTTTAAAATACCAAATTTGTCCAAATTTCGGAGTTAGGTATCGAAATGTTTTGTAAACGAATTATTTATTCAAAGGTACATAGAATTGTTAAAAATGAAACTTATTTCTAAAAATTTCATGGTAAAAGAAGTTGTAGTTATTGAGAAATAAATAAAAACAGGCCGCCTTTGCAAAAATTTGGCATCACTGTCGTGAAAAAAAACGCTGGTAAAACGCTGGCTGTGAAGTAGAAGAAGACATGTAAGTAAAAAAGTACAACATTTACGTTACACGTAGAGTAAAAGGGTATATTGTATTCGTGCAAAAGTATGTAACAGCTAGAAGGAAGCGTTTCCGACCCCATAAAGTATATATATTCTTGATCAGGATCACTAGCCGAGTCGATCTAGCCATGTCCGTCTGTCCGTCTCTCCGTCTCTCCGTCTGTCTGTCTGTATGAACGCTGAGATCTCGGAAACTACAAAAGCTAGAACGTTGGGATTTCCTACACATATTCTTGGGCTTCCTACGCAGCGCAAGTTTATTTTATCAAGGTGCAACGCCCCTTCTAACGCCCACAAACCGTAAAAATCCGTGTGCGCCCACAGTTTTGTGTACAAACAGTACCAATTCCGTGCCATATATGGCGCCGTCGCCGCGTGTTCAACACTCCTGCTGGTGCTGGAAAAAAGCTGGTCACTCTAATTTAGAATCTGTGAATGCAAAATGTAAATTATCACTATGGACGGCAGTCCATGTAGTGACGAAGCGCACCAGGAGAGTGTGCGAAGGCGACTACTATTATATAGCCGCAAAATTGAAAATCTGCTGTGATAGTCCGATCGTAATGAGTAATACACCAATCGAAAGGTATTGCAAAAACTTAAAGGATTGCATACCAAGACTTTAAGAAAATCAATTGGCTTGGGAGAGAGAGCAGTGAAAGCGAAAAAGTGAAAATTTCGAAATTTGGAGCTGTTGGGGCCGGTGGGGATAAACGCGACTAAATAAGTACGCTACCTAAAATGTATTCATTCGGCACGCTACAACAGAAAACTTTCGTCAAGATATTAAATATTTGCTAAAGCGGGCCGAACGAGTACATTTTAGGTAGCGTACTTATTTAGTCGCATCTAAAATCATTTTTCGTCACAAAAGTTGATATCAGAACTTTTGTACGTTGAAGGTGCGATCGTCACTAGTTTTTTACCTCGTTAAGAGGTGTTTTTATTTGATTTAAAATGAGGCGCGCGAAAAACATACAAGAATGCATATTTATACTAAAGTTGTTAAGCTGAGTAACGGGTATTTAATCTCTTAATCTCTCTCTTAATCTCTCTTGTTGTTTATTATTAATTTCAACTCATAAGCTTTGCTTATTTTCAGGGGTAAACATAGGTTACCAGCGCAAGACACCATATTCTTCCGATTCATTCGCGATAATATCGACATTGCCAAAGGATTTACTCAGGGCGGCCGCATTCTTGTGACCAGTGCTTGAAAGGACCTGGGCAATGAGCTAAATCCCCATGGACTACCATGTAAAACCGTTTGTAAGGATCTCCTCTGCGTCCTAGCCTCTCGCGGTTTATGCCTTCGCAAGTACTCTAGAGCAGACGGCATTATGGTTCGCTTTTAAAATTCTTGCCAACTTAGAAATGAAAATAAACCAACGCAGCCGCGGCAAACCGCTGTTCAGGGCTGCAATATGTAGCCTGGCGGGTAATTCAAATTTTTAATTTTGTTCCTTTATAATGTAATGTAATAAACATATATTCTTTTTGTAATTTTGCAAGAAAAACATAAATTGGTTGGTTTCTAAACCAACCGTCCCCAAATCCGTCGACGGTTTCTGTTACACCCCTGAATAGGTTCGAATTTACCCCAAGCATAGGGTGGCGAAATTTCCCCAGACAGTACTTTTTTAGAAATAATTATTTTTCCTCCGAAATTAGGCGCGAAGTTAAAAATCACTAACGCAGAAATGCACATTATAGCACTGTGTATTATATAAAAAATCGTGTATCTTATTCCTTTTGAATTGTGGCATACTGAAAAAATTTCGTCGAGAGCTAAATGTAGCTTTTGAACTGTTAAAACACATTTAATATTATAGCTTAATTATCTTGGCCTTCTGTGCAAAAAAAAAATGCATTGCTTGTGTCATGCCGTCTTGAGGGACTAAAAAAAAAAATTATATATTTTTAAGACTTATGGATTCCGAGATATTGCAGGTGACGAAATTGCCCCTGTGACGAAATAACCCCACTCTCCCCTAAATAATAAATAATAATAAATTCTCCTATTTTGTTCATATGTCAAAAACCAAACTAACAAAAGCAGGCCACTTGCCTTTAAAAGCATTTTTTGGAAATGGGTTGTTTTACTTAAAAGTGCATATCTCCTAGAATTTGCACTCCATTTGCAAATATATGGCCTTAACTTGTTAACAACAAAAGGGCCTTTAGATCTGAAAGCTTAAAATATTTTATACATTTATATTCGTATTTTTTTTAAGTAAATGAAAACTAGCTATAACAAAAAAGCGCCAGAAATGAAACTTTTTTTGAACTTTCACAGGTTGTACCTCCATTACAACGATCACAACGAGTAATAGCTTTTCGGAAAGGTGCATCTATTGCCTTTTAAATAGTGTAAGTTACAAGTTTATTGGTCTAATGATTTTTGAGATCTGTTAGGTTTAAGAAGTTCCAAAAATCTGGATTTTTGCGAATATCTTCAGAACGGTTCTTTGGTATTTTTTTTTAATTTGTTCAGCGTGATTAGCAACTCAAAACTAATCAAAAAAAATTGGTCTCAAGGCTTACCTTTTTTTGCTGTAAACTAGTGTTGTCGGCGAAGAACTTTATTTACATGCTGGTCATTTTTTAAAAACACGTATACAATTCCTCGGCCATATTATTGAAAATCAGAAGATAAATGCTGTGGCCAAATTTAAATTACCACAAACGTTGAAGCAAATGAAAAGTTTCTTGGGTTTAACGGGTTATTTCAGGAAATTCATATAGAAATATGCCATTATTTTAAAGCCTCTCACTGATCTAACGAAGAACAACACAACATTTGTCATGGGTCCCAAAGAAGAAATGTCAGTAAGCCAATTGAAGAACATTTTGAACGCAAATCCAGTTCTGAGCATTTACAATCAGGAACTCGAGACAGAAGTGCACACAGACGCTTCCATTGACGGATTTGGTGCGATCCTTTTGCAGAAGGCCGTAGACGATCAGATTTATCCGGTATACTTTATGAGCAAAAAGACAAGCGACGCTCAACGAAAATACACAAGTTACGAGCTCGAGATTCTTGCAGTCATCGAAGCACTCACAAAGTTTAAAGTATATCTGCTAGGCATTCACATTAAAATCATAACCGACTGCAACGCCTTCACAAAATCATTAGAGAAGCAAAATCTTTGCAGACGAGTCGCTCGTTGGGTTCTATTTTTACAGGAGTACGATTATGAGGTAGAGCATTGATCCGGAACGCGTACGAAACATGTGGTCATGACGATAGCTGAACAAAGTATTTCGATTGGCATTCAAAAAGGGCAGGAGCAAGATGATCATCTCAGAGCGATTTGCGACATCCTGACGGAAAAGATTCCAACAACGACTACTTTCTCAAGGGCGGCGTACTACACAAGCTTGTTAACGACACTGAGTTAGTTGTGGTGCCCAAGGGTATACAAAGGCAAATCATCACGAAAGCTCCTGAGAAGGGTCATTTCGCATCGAAAAAGGTCCAGGATCTGATTTGCACAGAGTATCACATACCAAGTCTTGAGGAAAAGATTCAGATTCATAGATTACTGCATCCCGTGTATTCTTAGCAATCGTAAGAAAAGCAAACAGGAAGGACTACTGCATCCACTGGACAATGGAGACCCAGAGGGCCGTCTTACCTTTCATGTGGATTTTGTAGGTCCTTTAGATTCCACCAATAAAGACTAAAGATTCGTTTACCAAGTTCTGCTGGCTGTACCCGCCTAAATCGACTTCCTCAAGTGACGTAATTACAAAGCGTCGTAACCAAAGTGCGGTATTTGGCAACCCTGCCATCATTATTTTCGATAGAGGGTCTGCATTTACTTTACAGGACTTCTTGAAGTATTGCGACGAGGAAAACATCGAACCCATCAAGACGACCAAAGGACTTTCACGCGTGAACGGGAAAGTCGAGAGATTGAACGCCATTCTCTCAAGACTAAGCATTGACGACCCAACCAAGTGGTACAAGCACGTCGACAAAGTTCAGCAGTTTTGCTGCCACAACTCCGTTCGAGCTTTTGATATGTTTCAAAATGCGTACCAAAGAAGACGTCAAGCTACAAGACTTGATCAACAAGGAGGCGATAGCAAAGGAAGAGGACACAATTTAGCAGCGGCCTAAAATTAAAACCTAAATACTTGGGTCCATACAAGATTGTCAAATCCAAAGGCAATAACTCGTACGAAGTTAGGGAGATCGGCCATTTTGATGGTCCTAATAATTCCTCGACTTGTGCTGAGTATTTAAAGCGCTGGTCAACACCTGATGACGATAAAATGTCATAAAATTACATTTAGAATAGTTAAGAAATAAATTATTAAGTTTGCACCAAGTCTGTAAATTGTCAAGATCTAATTGAAGACGAGAAGAAGAATCAGGTAATGACATGGACAAACACAGTCTAACGTCGTCAGCAAACATTAAAACAGTTGCGGACTTAATAACTTGATTTAAGTCGTTAATCGACAAGCCAAATAATAAGTGTCTTCCTTGACTTCCTTGAGGTACACCAGTGGTAACATTTATAGTTTTGGAAGTAATATCATAATATTTCACCCTCTGAGAGCGGTCAGTGAGATATGAATGTAGCCACTTTAACAACTTTGGAGGGAATCCCATAAGGGTAAGTTTATGAATAAGTAGGCCATGGTTTACCGAGTCAAAAGCTTTGGAAAAATCTGTAAAAATAACATCAGTTTGCTGCTTATGAAGAAAGCCACGGTTTACCAATGAGGTAAATTCAAGCAAATTAGTGGTAGTAGATCGGCACCTGATGAAGCCGTGTTGACATGGCGAAATAAGCGACCAACATTGATGCTGCAATTGACAAGGTATTAATTTTTCAAATAATTTAGGAATAGCACTGAGCTTAGCAATCCCACGATAGTTAGCAATATCAGACCTATTACCTTTTTTAAACAGCGGAAAAAAAAAAGATTCCTTCCAAGCTGACGGAAAATTACATTGATTTAACGACATGTTGAACAGGATTGTTAGAGGGCTGGAAAGAAAATTTGCACGATTTTTTAGAATGCAACTAGGGACCATATTAGGTCCTGCTGAAAAAGTGAGTTTTGATGTGGATGTGGAACTGGATTAAAAATTGAGTCCAGATGAGGCAAAGGATGAGGATAGTTAAAATCATTGCCACTATCAGTTTAAGTATACGTTTTTTTTTTTTTTAAAGATATAGTTCGAGGAAAAAAAAGTAGGATCTAATTCTGTGCTAGGAAATTTAATATTAATCGTTTTTGGAGAGGCAGAGAGTTAGAATTTGATATAATAGGATAAAGTCTATTATAGTCAGAACATAGTACTCTGAAAGGTTCATGCATGTCATAGTTAGATCTACAGTGGTTTAAAATTAAGGGAATGTAATTTCTAGTTAATCTACTTGGAACAAAAAAGTTAAGTCGTCCAACCAAGTCAATCAATTTCACCTCGAATAAGGTTATAAATGAAGACAGTTCCAAGCATCGTTCTACGGTTGGTTAGGGAGGGTAAGTTAATTAGGAGTAATCTACTAGAATAAGAAGGTAAAATGCGGTTTGCATCCCAGTTTAGGCGCCTTAAGGCAAAAAGTAAAAAGTTCTTTTGTACGGATATGATACGGTCAATATGAATTCCGTATTGGGGACTCCAGACGGGTGATCCATACTCAAGTATCGGCCGGACGAGCGAGATGAATAAAGTCTTAGTAATATAAGGATCATCAAATTCCTTAGACCACCTTTTAATAAAGCCAAGCGCACCCCTAGCTTTATTTACCATGGATGAAATGTGATCAGTGAACTTTAGTCTTGGGTCCAAAAGAACACCAAGATCATTGACTAGGTCTAATCTGTCCAGAAAGCTCTCACTCAGCGTGTAAATCGCATTGAAAAAAATCAGGAAATCCGTTTTCATCGGAAGCGACCACAGAATTAAAAAACATGGAGGGAGGAAAGCATTGAGATTCTCGTTTGGTAAAGTCACTTTTACAGCGTGCAAGGAAGTTATTATAACATTTAGAATTTACTGAGTTGAAAACCCCAGATAAAGACAGCTGGAGGGTTGGGTGATGATTATCTTCAGGGAGAGATAGAAGAGGGACACGAGACACAGCAGCGTCGCAATTATCCGATACAAAAATCAAGTCAAGAAATCGCTCATTGTGATTGAAAATCCAATTTATTTGCAGCAAAGACAGTTCAATAAAGCCTTCAATAAAATCATTTTGAGTTCTGGGAGTCATTGATATCGAGTCATTGCACTGAAACCAGGAGAAATTTGGGAGATTAAAGTCACTGAGAACAACGAGGTGATCATTATCCTCAGCCAACGAAGATACATGACGTATTGCAGACAGGTGGAGTAGATACATATTTATTTCAGAACCTGGGGGTATATAGGAGCAGGTAATCAACATATTGGACGTTGGAAGTGAGAGTTTGACAGAAATAAATTCAATACTTGAAGAGTCAGGAGTGGTTATAAGCTCTGAAGTCAGGTTAGATTTAACCGCAATGAGGACTCCCACACCACGACGACACGGACGATCATTTCTATAAATAAAGTAGTTTTTATATAAGATTTCACTATCATTTACAGTCAAGTTAAGCCAGGTTTCAGAGAAAGCAATAACATTGGCATCAAAAGTAGCACTATGTTGAAATAGTTTAGGGAGCTTACTTAGCAAACCTCGAACATTTTGGTAGTGAATCAAAAAATCTAGTTTTTTGGAGCCGTAGAAGCATTGCGCGAGCCACCAAAAGCTCTAACTATCGTATTGTCTTTTTTCAAATACTCATGGACAATAGTATTTTCTGGCCAAAAGCTCGAACAAATAATTTCACTTAACAGCCCATCCGGAACATGAATTTTGAAGGAAGAGTAATCCCTTCTGAGTTTAAAAATAAATTTGGTGATGCCGACAGCACTGGGATCGGTAAGGGGAAGTCTTGTGACAATATGATGTCTCACATCATTCTCAGTTGCAGAATCTAACAGTCTCGACACAAGGCCTCCAGAGTAACAGGTGCAGAAGATGGATGGACGTCGGGGAATAGCCAGCAGAGCCGTCACAGGGGCAACGGCTTGTGCAGCCAATGAAGTTCCAGCAGCCATATGGTCGATATCAGCGGTTATCAAATCAGTTCTAGTTGGATACTACCACTACGGAGATACTACCAGGCCCTAAAATTGACGATACGGATGCCCCTTCCCTCACGCCAGCATCAGCATGATCACAAACGCCAGAGTCCAAATCGCCCCGAACTTCCGTAAGGGAAGTAGGGGGAGGAATTGCGTCGGAGTCAAGCGATACATCTTCAGAGTCGAGGGGTGGAGCTGATTGATTGAAGTCCATCAATTTCCTTGAAATAGGGCCCAATTGCATAAGGGCGGCAGACTCTGGAATAATTTAATTGTTATTAGATATGGAGCAAGTACCCGTGTTTGAATATTGGGGAACACTTAGCAGTTTTAGATTTTTAAAGTGGGATTCCGCGGCCTTGAATTTCTCATGAAGCTCACGAAATTCAGTTGACAGGGCTTGGAACTCCAGATGGGTTTGCCGCATAAACGATTTCATATCAACTTTAATGTGTCTACAGCTCGGACACGTCCAGTTTAGGCCAACCGGTAGCTTTAACTTGTAGACGATTTGGCCACTTGAGCGCCCCAGCTCAACACAAATAGAATGCGCCAAGTTGTCACAGATCCAGCAACAGCCCAGCGGTTGACGAGTGGTAATTTTGTTGTTGAACGCACACGAAGCAGCACAACACAACGTCATCTTGGTAGAATAAGCGTAAATAGCAGCAGCAGGTCAAATGCAAGCGATCGAAGAGCAGCGCAGCAGCAGCAGGGCTTAGCAAAGAGCGGTCGAATACAGCGATCGAAGAGCAGCACGGGAGCCGGGCAGAGAGCGGTCCGATACAAGTGCTGAGGAACCGCAAAGAGCGAAACGCACCGATTGCAAGTTCGTGTAAATCATGGTGGAACTATACAAGTTGATCTCGTCGCGAGAGCTGCCCTCTTTTGAGGACGTTATTTGTGTCAGTCTCTATCTAGCTATCTCATTCTATCGCTTAAGAGAGACAGAGAGGTAAACATATTTAACGTCCTCAGCAGAGCTGACGAGACCACCTTGTATAGTTCCACCATGGTGTGAATGTTCGCGGTAACCACAGACAGAGTGGTTACAAACCAACAACACGAAACTATAAGATTAGCGGTACCGCTGGCAACAATAGAGCAGGTTCTCGTGGGTGCTCGCGGTAAACACAGAGAGAGTAGTTTAAGCAAAGACCAATATAATCTCTAAGATGAGTAACGGCCATACATTCGTTTTGCAATATGCAGCTCATTTTTTGGTGGCGACGAAAATCTCGCTCTCTCCGCTCGCACAAAGTTGAGAGAGTGCACATACTTGTGTGAGAAAACACAACTCGTAAGCAAGTGCTTATGCGTGCGTATTTAATTGACGAGACGATTTTCGGCCAGAAATCATTTCTGGGCTAAGAAACTAATTGTGCGTCGAAAAGAACTTCTATGATTGAACAGGATGTTTATTTAAATTGCATTTATGCACATATATATGGCAACGAATCTTGATGTAAAACTTTTTTATGCACCTTAAAAGCGAATGTCTGTATATTTAATTTATAGTATCGTTTTACATATTTAAATTAAAGCTAAAAACATAACTTTTAATACAAAACATTTAAAACTGCTTGATAAAATTTAAAAACATTTTAATCAAGTTTAATATATTTAAATATATTATGATTGTTAAACAAAAACAAAGCGAAGGATATTTAAATTGAATATATTTAAATGATATTTAAATTAAATATATTTCGCTTTATTTTTTATACATGGCTGTTTTTATTAACTTTAAAATTAAAAAATTAAATTTAATTTTAAACTTAATATTTTAAACTTTGATTAAATGACTTAAAATATTTAAAATAAATACGAATGATATCATTTGAATATTTTCATATTTAATCAAGTTATGTTTTTTATATTTAATTTAAGTATATAAAACGAAACATTTAATTTGCAGATATTAATTTTTATTTATCCATCGTTTTCTTGTATACCCTTTAATTATTTAAAGCTAATATTATTATTTAATAACTATTTATACTATTTATAACAACACGAATTGAATGCTTAATTATAAAACTAATCTACAGAATATCCCATTTATATTTAATATTATGTAGGTACATATATATGTACATATTTATAACTTTTTTCAAAGTTGTCGAAAGCGTTTTAATATATTTTTTACATTGTTTTTTCGCTGCCACTTTTTTTTTAAATTTTTTAGTAAAGTGCAAAGCATGCCAATAACTGTTGACCGTTTTTTTCCTTACGCTCTACTCCCGAGAACAACCAATCAGGCCCCCTCGTTCTCTCTTTGCGCAGCACACTTCGTTTCCTTTAGTTTTGGTTTTCGGGTGAGCCTTTTACGTTGAGCTGTTCGTGAGACGCTCTGTTACGAACCTCGTTCAATGAGAGATACGAATGTCCCTCGCACAGGGAGACTTTTTAAACGACCGATTGACTGAAAAAGTCATCGCAAAAAGTCTATTTTCCCGAATACAACTATACGAGGTAGTCCCGTCGGCTGCCTGATGCTTCGGCTTTTATTCTGTTGACGTGCTTGGGCGATATCTTCCTTTCACTCGCACGTACTATCAGTGTAGGTAACGGTTTACTACCGACGGGACTACCCCAGCGGGAAAGTGAGAAGTTGGTTTTTGTGTTCTTGAAATCCTGTTCCTTTTTGCTGGCGGCGGTGTGGGGATAGATAATTTCAGAGCGTTAAATGGGGGGTGGTATCTGAGTAGCATCACTATCAGGCCACTTATGCGCTGTGTGATTTCTATGGCACTACGATTATAATTTAAAAAAAAAAAAATCACCAACTTATAATTTTAAACAAGAAAGGAAGCTACCTTCGGCTAGCCGAAGCTTATTTACCCTTGCAGATAAAGTAATACTCACTCGGTGCAGTTCCAGGGATTCCAGATTCAGCGTTTCTATTTTTGAATTTTGTTTTCAAGTAGTCATGAATTAAAACGCCTTCTTTCTACAAAGTAACAATGAATTTTCTTATATATGTTTTCATATTCCTATGGGAGCCTTAAGATATAGTGGTCCGATCCGGCTGGCTCCGACATATGTACTACCTGCAATAGAAAGAAGACTTTCGGGAAAGTTTCATCGCGATAGCTTTAAAACTGAGAGACTAGTTCGCATAGAAACGGACAGACGGACATGGCTAGATAGACTCGGCTATTGGTGCTGATCAAGAATATATTTACTTTATGTGGTCGGAAACGTCTCCTTCACTGCGTTGCAAACATCTGACTGAAATTATAATACCTCTATAAGGGTATAAAAATCCTATGATTTACACCAAAACCAAAAATCTTGTTCTCACCTTTATCTTAAATTTTTAGTAATTTTAAAATTCGAAGAAAAAATATTATTAATTTTTAATCAAATAAATGAAACTAAAAAATTATAATTATAATGTCTATATTCATAATATTTATTGATGATTTTAATTTATTTTACTCAAAATATTTACAAATAATAATAAGATTGAATGTGGGATTTAAAAAAAAATTATAAAGAAAAGCCACGGTCAGACGATTAAAATATTTGATCACATTTATCAAGGAATTACATTCAATTACAAAGAAAACTATTATTGTTTTTTACATTTTTAAACATTTTCCGGTAAATAAAATAATTTGATCGTCAGATCCTGGTCTAAGCCATTTTTAAGTGTTGTTAAAATATAAAAATTCGTCTTGTGGTATTGATAACACGAAAAATGCCTAATATACCTATAATATACGTAAACTTTAATGATTACGGATCCTGAAAAATATTGTTTAAACTAAATATTTATTCGCGTGCTAAGTGTGACCTTAACTTACAACGAAATTATGACCAAAAGTTAAGTGCATTTGCCATGTTGGTATTATCAAGTATATGATGCAGGCTCACATCATTTTTAATCTAATAAACAATAAAAAGAGGACTGATAAAATATATGTGTTCTTTTAATAATCTTTATTTCAGCGTTACAACGGTTAGTATCACAGATATTTTCGCCATTAATAAATATACGCCTCCGGATGCTATCTTCAACACAAATTCTGCATTTCAGTGACACTTGAAATGTTTTTAATCTTTACCAGTGGTAAATGGTGTGAGGTGTTCATTAAATGGTTGTATAAATAGTACTTCAGTACTAACTTAGTTGTTTAACTTAATCAAAATATTACATTTATTTCAGCCAGGCCGACTGAGACTTCTTGGGACCAGAAGTGTTGCGCCTGCGTTTGTCATATTTTATTTTTTCTTCTCATAGTTTTTGATATAGATACCCGACATAAAACAACTGAACAGAGGGTAAATGATCGGCCATGGCAAACCAGGCATAATTTCTGGAGAGATCCTTTAATTTTGTGCGGAGACCTAATAATGGTAATTACTCTTATTATTATTCCTGGTCTTACATTCATATCTAAATTATATTTGATATTTTCAGAAGACAGACAAGAAATGGATATCTAAGAACTGCATTCGGCCAAGCAAAACCCGGGAATGCTTCAGGCATTAACAATTTTTAGTTCCAATGCTTCGATTGTAAATATTATTAATAAATACACAAACAAATATTACAAAAAACATGATTTTTATTGTGGAAAATCAGATACTGCAAAGCAGTGCAAAACCAAAACTGCGAGGGTCTGGAAAAACCAAAACTGGGAGGGTGTAGAAAAGCAGATATTGCAAGTGGAGGAAAACCATAACTGGGTACGTGTGGAAAATCTATAATGCGGGAAGTCGAAAAACCAGTGGATTTTGTCCTGCATTCTTCTGCCAGAGATCCAGATAGAAACCTCATTTCCCCCTTACTTTTTGTGTCACCCCCGTGTATTTTGAAACCAGAGATGGAAGAAATGTAAGGGGTGAATGAGGTTTAGTCCCTTCCGCTTGTATGGAGAAACCTCTTGAAAATATGTTATTTTCCAGAGGAATTTTCCCGGTGGGTAGACGCACAAAAGTAACGAGACAATCGTGCTTCTTCTTCTTATCTTTTCGTCGTTCTTTTGCTCTCTCGATATTCTCCTTCACTTCTATTCCAACATCGAGAGCGTGCGGTTCATACAGTTTAAATCTGCGTTATTATTTATTCACTGGAAGGTGGTCTGCTTAATACTTAATTGTATTATATCCATTTATTGACAAAACCATACAAACCATAATGAGTAATCACTACTTTCATTTGTGCACTTAATGCATTGCTCCACAATAAATTGTTTTATACCCAGTTGTTTTTTATTATTTTTAAATACATTTTCAAAGACTTTTATATGTATTTTGCAAACATTAAAGAAAAGATCTGACGGAGCTTTTAATTTTCCAAAGTCACAGTCGCTCGAGTAGTTTTTCTCATTTATAAAAAGCTCTGATGGTGCTGTTAAATCCTCTGTCTCTTTTAGAAGAAACTTTATACATTTATCGCAACTTGATCCTTTTGCAATGTATCCAACAAAATATCTACTAGATGTTAATTCAATAGGTACATCTTTGGCCAAAAAGTATCAATATTTTTGTCAAAGTACCTTTCATTTCCTTGTACAATTTCTGAAAACGACACAGAATATTCTTGTTGCTGTATTTCTTTGTTTTCAATGCAAGGCTGATATATAATAGAATCAAACTCTACTGGTAACATAACATCATCATCTGCTTCGCAATTTAAAAATGTGCAAAGTTTGGCACTGATTATATTAAATTCATTAACTGAAGGGTTTCTACAGTTACCACCTTATGCACGAACACACGCAAATATATTTTCAAGAGGATCCTGGTTTACTCGACTAGTTAAAAAGAAAAAGTGGTTCTTGTGGTCTTTAAATATATCTTCGACGAGTTGTTGTTTGTTGAATCCTAAAGTAGGGGAGAGTGGGGGAATTTCGTCACAGGGGCAATTTCGTCACCTGCAATATCTCGGAATCCATAAGTCGTAAAAATATATAACTTTTTTGTTTTAGTCCTTCAAGACGGCCAGACACAACCAATGCATTTGTTTTGCACAGAAGGCCAAGATAATTAAGCTCTAATATTAAATGTGTTTTAACAGTTCAAAAGCTATATTTAGTTCTCGACGAAATTTTTTCTGTATGCCACAATTCAAAAGGAATAAGATACACGATTTTTTATATAATACACAGTGCTATAATGTGCATTTCTGCGTTAGTGATTTTTAACTTCGCGCCTAATTTCGGAAGAAAAATAATTATTTCTAAAAAAGTACTGTCTGGGGAAATTTCGCCACCCTATGCTTAGGGTAAATTCGGACCTATTTTAAATACATATTTTTTTATTTGACGAGCTGGCTAACGAACAGACTACCGGCAGCAGCAACAAATATAGGACGTCAACAAAAATGGTACGCTTGATCAGTGTAGCATACTTACAGGCGTAAAGTTCCCTACATTTTTCAGGTGACGAAATTTCCCCAGTTGTGTGGCGATTTTACCCCCCTATGTGGCGAGATTGCCCCAGTATATTGGTTTTACTTTTTAATTTTTTATAAATCACCAAGGTAATTAAAAAAATAGGGGAATGACACATTTTAAAGCTTGATGCTAACCGCATTCAACAATAAAAATAGAAATATGATAACGTGTCTCAAGATGGACAAAAAATAGCTTTGAAAAAATGCTGACGAAATTCCCCCACTCCACTATGGGCAAAAAATTCGAAAGTGAGGCATTTTTAATTTTTTTTGTTCTTCAGTATTACATAAATGACCTTCTGTGGTTATTTACAATACTTAAAGGAACCTAAAATCCATTTTCAAAGAATTTTATTTGGCGTTTTTCGCTATTTTTTCCCTTAAGAAATTCGAAAGTTTGAAATAGGGTCACACGTTTACAAAAAGGGACGAAAAACTTTGTAGTTTTCACACCTCGATTTCTTTGGTTATTGTAAGCCAACCAAAAAAGTTTAAATATGGATACAAAGAGTGAAGGATTGTTAAATAAATTATAAACACTGAATGTTTATTATATGTGCTTTTTGTCCATTTGTTTGATGAGTTGTCGCTTAGTTTTTAGATGACAAATAAGAAATGTATTTTTGCTTTCTGTGGAGTGTAAGATGTGAGTATAGGAGAGTATAGGCAAGGTAAAAATAGGAAGTTATAAACAAAACAATTGCTAATCGAACCCTATCAATACTTTTTGCACGTTTTTGCACGTTATACGTAAAACCTCCATGTTGTAGTTGCATTCGAGTTCTGTCACTACACATTGCTTAATGTTTGTATCGGCAACAACCGGCAACAAACCGCTGTGATGGAATTTGTTTTGCAAACTATGAACGGAATCGAATTAAGCGATAGTCAGCACACAATAGTCAAAAAAAAATTAAGCAGATTGTTGCCTTTTTTAGTCGTAATTTGCCAAAATGTCATAGAATAATAGACCGATTCAAGGAAGAACATTTCCTGCGGCTTTCGTCGAACATGAAAATTTCATTTTTGGAAAAGGGCTTGCCAAGCGACAAACCTGGTCGCAAATGCCTAACTTCTAATGAGGCAGGACCACGATTAAAGCGTAAGGTGGCATCTCAATTGGCGAAAGAAAAAGAAAATTCGATGCCATTAATTTGGCATGGTGCTTCTTTTTGGCAAAAAATATCAAACAAGAAGATACTTCAGTTTTGTTGCGAAAGGCGTTAAATATGAAATATTTATTAACAAATTCATTTTTTTTATATCCTTGCCTTTAAAAGTAAATATGCGGCGTTGGCGGTTGATGGAGACTTGGTCCAATTCAAAATTTAACAAAAACAGAAATTGTATTACAGTTACCAACACAAACAACATTTTCTTTAAATCCTTGCCTTCAAATGTATATCTGCGGCGTGGGCGTAGGATAAATATGTGGTCCGATTCAAAAAGCAACAAAAACCGAAATTACATCTTAGCCTTAAAAGTATATAACAAAAATTTTAGATTTGTATCTTTAAAACTGGAGTTTATGCCTCAAGGACTGAATATTTGCCCATAGTGCACTCTCCCCTACATATTTCCCCTATAGAAAATTTTCACAAATTTTCATTGAGAAGCGAATAATAGTTCGATAGGAAAACAGCGTTTTGTCTGCTCGACTTCAATAGTTGCATGTACTCAACGTAAAACTTTGAATGCGATTATCTCAAAGTCGTGCTTTTCCAAAAGTGCCTTCGCTGTGACCACGATTGCACAAGAACTATTTGATCGATCTTATTCAATTTTTTTTTAAATTATTCGTAATGATTGTGCCGAGTTCGTGAAGGATTCAGTTTTTATGCGCCAATTTTGACTTCGCAGATCAGAGTTTTTTAACAAAATTTTTAGAACTTGAAAAATCAACTTTTTGGAAAAATTGTTACTCTATGCAGAAAAAACCAAATATTCTTGAAAATAACACTAGTTTACAGCCAAACTGCTCCAAGGCAATTGATGGCAAATTCTGTTAGTGTTCGACCCCCAAATCACGAAAATACCACTAATCGATCATCGATTTAGCGTCGCTTGTGAACGGTTGTGTTTACCATTGTGCTCTGAGTTTTTGTTTTATATTGTGTTATTTCCGCAAGTATTTTGTGTTTATTTACTAACAAAGTTTAGCCTAACAATCGTGTTAGTGATTTTCATAGATCTCCCAGATTACGGGTACGTGGTTATAGTTATTTTAACATTTCCATTTGATTTATTTAATTTCTTGGCTTTGTTAGTGTAATTTGCACACTATAAATTGGCTCTTATATTCTCTCTCTTACTCTTACTCTCTCTCTCTCTGCCGCTCTATTATAACTGTAATTTCACTCTCTCTGAACCTGCCGAATTTCTTGTAGACCTATTCTCATAGTCTCTCTCTCTCTTGCTTGCTTGACATTTAACTGTTCGTGCGTTGAGTTGTTTTTGGTGCCCCACAAGCCACGCTCAGTCGATAGAAGACTTTTCTCTCGCGCTCTCTTTCGATTTAATTCGCGATCTCGCGCTCTTATACTGTTTGTGTTTTTGTGATTTTGTGGTTTTGGAATTTGATCCCAGTGCCAAATTTACTTGAGGTATTTTTTTATACTTTTATATACTTTTTATTTTATTCTCTAACATATTTTTCTTATAATGACTCCTATCTGTACTAAGAAAAATTGTAGGACTTCATCTAATGACCCTTTTGTTTACTGTTGGCTCTGCGAAGCAATGATGCATTCTAAATGTGCAGGATTTACTGGCAGAGTTAAAGACTTTATTGAAATGCGGATTGGTCTCATGTGGGTATGTGAGCACTGCAGGGATTTGGCAGTTGAGATGAGCAGCTTTATGAGGCAGACTCGAGACGGCCTATGTAATCTTTCACGAGTTTTTAAACAGCTCAATGATGGATTTAATTCCGTATGTGAACAATTTAATAATAAAAAATTATTAACCGAGTCGCCCAAACGCAAAAAAGCTAGCTCAACGACAGTAAAGGCGAGTGTTGAATCCACTTTAAATCCAAACTTGGTAGCTGCTGCAGTTTCTGGTGACACAGGGGTAAGTGAACCACCTGTGCCAATGGATACTGCTAGTTCAGGTGTAGTCCCTGTCCCTGTAGCCCCTGTATCTGAATGTCAGGCTCCAGATCCGGCGGAATCAACCAATCTGGTGCCGACCATACCCATAGGTACAGTGGGCGCCGTTTCTGTCGCTCAGCCGAATGAGGTTCAGGCTGCTGCTGGGGGGCGTAAAAATCTCTCAGTTGTACCCAGACGTACAGCAGGTGCCGCTTCTGGCTCTCAGCTGAGTGAGGTTCAGACTGCTGCTGGGGGGCGTAAGAAACTCTCAGTTGTTCCACATAGGAAGCAACTATTTGTTTCAAGATTTACGCCTGATACCACATCTGAGGATGTTTTGGAATTCATTCGTGAAAAATTCCCATCTGAGGATATTGCGGTTGAACAATTTCGATTTTCATACGCCCGTAGGATATCGTCTTTCAAAATTTTTGCTCCGCCTGATGTGTTTAAAGAACTGCTTTCTGAAAGCTTCTGGCTTAATGATGATCTGGTTATAAAAGAATTTGTTCCTAATAAACCAAGAACAAATAATAGGCCTTCCACGGTGCCAAAAAACTGAAAAGTTTATTATTGGCTTACCAAAATGTTAGAGGACTTAACATGAAGCTACCCAAGCTTTATGCTGACTCCTCGGCATTTACGGACGATATCTTAGCTTTTACAGAAACTTGGCTGAAACCAGAGATAACAGACTCTGAAGTTCTTGCAAATAATTTTAATACCTACAGAACTGATCGCCTTTCCCGTAGGGGGGGCGGCGTTCTAATTGCTGTTACTTCTATCCTAAATTCTGAGAGAATTCACTCTCATGTCCCTAGTGACATTGAATTTGTTGGTGTGAAAGTTACCCTCCAATCCTTGTCTATCTTTATTACATGTTCCTATATTCCACCTGGCTCTGACCTTATAATTTATGAGCAACATCTAGCAGCTATTAAATCTATTCTATCCTTTCTTTCCAATAGAGACCTTTTGATTGTTTTGGGTGATTTTAATCTCCCGGATATTTCTTGGTCCCCTCCTTCTGACTCACTTGTCGCTCTACCCTTATCCGCCCATGACTTTGTGGATGGCCTTTTAGAATTATCGTTACAGCAAGTTAGCTTTATACGTAATTCATTAAATAGACAATTAGATCTTGTGTTTGTTTCAGATCCGTCTGAAGTCACAGTATCTAGAATTGACGCTCTTGTGGTACCAGAAGACCGATACCATCCAACTATGGAATTGACAATTTGCCTCCCCTACCTTGATACCCTCTCTCCTTTAGTCTCTCCAACTAAAATGAGAAGCTTTCGTAAATGTGACTTTAGTAAACTTAACTTAATGATTTCTCAATATAATTGGACAGAATTTTATAACTGTATGGACATCGAAAGTGCCACTGAACTGTTTTATAGCGTTCTAAACACTTTTTTTAATGAATGCGTTCCTGATAGGCTTCCTCCAAAGCCAAACAGGCCCCCTTGGTTTACAAATGCGCTTCAACGACTTAAAAATCTTAAATCAAACACTTATAAAAAGTATAAAAAATCGGGTAGGCCATCCGATTTTTCGAAATATGTGGTGGCTCGATCTGATTTTAACGTTCTTAACAGTCATTGCTATTCTATGTATTTAGATCGCTGTAAATTTGAATTTTCAAATGACCCGAAGCAGTTTTATAACTTTGTTAACGCAAAGCGAAAGTCATCAGCTTTGCCTTCATCGGTTCGATTTAACTCAATGGAGGCATCGACTGACTCTGAAATTGCTGATTTATTCTCTGACTTTTTCCAAACTACTTATAGCTCTTCTTCATGGACAGAATCAAATTACCGTAATCCCTTAAATAGGGCAAATTGTATTTTTTCCCCTATAATTACCGAAAGTTCTCTCTTAAGAAATTTAACATCAACAACGCCAACTTATTCTCCCGGTCCTGATGGACTTCCTGGGTGTGTGCTTAAGTTTTGTGCATCAACCATCTGCAAACCTATTCATAAACTTTTTCAATTGTCTATTTCATCATCAGTTTTTCCAACTATCTGGAAGGATTCTTTTATTATTCCACTTCACAAAAAGGGTGCGAAGGCGGATGCCCAGAATTATAGAGGTATTTCTAAATTGTCGGCTATTCCAAAAGCCTTTGAACGAATTATCACTTCTCATTTGCAACATTTATGTTCCTCGCTAATATCACCGTGTCAGCACGGTTTTGTTAAGCGAAGATCGACTACCACCAACCTACTTGAATTGTCATCAATTGTAATAAATGGATTTAACAATAAAATGCAGACTGACGTTGTATATACAGATTTCAGTAAAGCCTTTGACTCTGTTAACCACTCTCTTCTTTTATTCAAATTAGATTTGCTTGGCTTTCCATGTAATCTATTAACTTGGATTTCAAGCTATTTGAATGGGAGGACTCAGAGGGTTATATTTAAGAACGCTGTTTCAAAAACGATCCATGTGACATCAGGAGTACCTCAGGGTAGTCATTTGGGCCCTTTGCTGTTTCCTTTGTTTATTAACGATCTTCCCTCTATTGTAACACATTCTCGTGTACTAATGTATGCTGATGATGTTAAGCTTTGTTTGACTTATAATAATATAGAGTCTGGTTTTGGCTTACAATCAGACATTGATCATTTTCAAGTATGGTGTGAGTATAACCTCTTAAATTTGAACTGCCTAAAATGCAACGTAATGACCTTTTATAGGGTTACCCCAACCTTTATAAGTTATTCGCTTCAGAATTTGCCACTTGACCGTATATATTCAGTAAATGACTTAGGCGTTCTTCTGGACCCGAAGCTTAAATTTGACTGCCACATAATGTCGACAGTCAATAAAGCTATGAGTGTTCTTGGGTTTATAAAGCGTTGGTCAAAAGAATTTGATGACCCTTATATAACCAAATTATTATTTACCTCCCTTGTCCGTCCTATATTGGAATATTGTTCTTCGGTTTGGAGCCCACAATACCAAGTCCACATTGACCGTATAGAGTCGGTACAAAAAAAATTTCTCCTTTTTGCCCTTCGTAGTTTGAACTGGGATCAAAACGTAAGGCTACCTTCCTACCAGAGTAGATTATTATTGCTTAATCTGCCCACACTTGCAAATCGTAGAAAAATGCTGGGTACCATTTTTATGCATAATCTTATAAGAGGTGATATTGATTCTGTAGAACTTGTTAGCCGCCTAACTTTTAATGTTCCCGTTAGACTAACACGTAATTATCAACCTCTTAATTTACCTCGATGTACATCAAATTTTGGTCTGCACGAGCCCTTTCGCATTCTATGTAATAACTATAACGTTCTTTATCATTTAATTTGCACATCAACTTCTATCCCGGTATTAAAAACTAACATTTTAACTCATTTGCTTCACTCCTAACTGCATGTTTTTTTTTTTTTTTTTTTTTATTATTTGTCCCGTCTTTATTGGTTTTATGTATTCTTCCTCGCGAACTCGCATTTTTGCCCAAATTTACAAAAGGGCCCCGCGCGTAACAAGCACGTGCTTGGTGTCGTTGGGCCACTTGTTTGTACTTCTCGTAGTGCATCAACGTCCATCATATAAAATTTTTTTTTCGATGGCACAGTTTTTTTTTAAAGATTTTTTAAAGTTCAAAATGTTAAATATCGGACTTTTTTCGAATTTCTTCCTATATCTCGGCAAATATCCACCCAATTGGGCCAGTTTTTGTTTCATTATAAAGTCAATAGATCGGAGCTTAACTTTGCCATACAGATGAATATGATTGGATTGGATTGGAGCAGCGCAGCAGCTCGACAAAGATGAAAAATGTGTTTTTTGGTCCTCTGTAGGTCGGCTGTATGTATCGTAAAAACTCGAAATAAATCCGTTGAAAAATTATAATGGGTACAAACTTAAAGTTTACATCCCACCGGACAAAACAAGCCGAGTATGGCCCAAATTCATAAAAAATTGGATTTATGGTGGATTTTTAAAGTTCGGATTTTTCAACCTTTTTCGGTTGACAAAGTTCAAATTTTAGTTTTATTCTAGGCGGCGACATGTAAACAAAAATGAGTGGTGATGGCAGCCGGGTCAAAAAATAGCTAAATCAGATATTTAAAAGCTAGAAAATTAAAAAAATGAATTTAATTTTTAAAAATTCCTTAAAAAATATAAAATTGCCTGCGTTATGACTGTGAGTATTTTTAATAAGTAATATCCATTTGAATAAATCATTCTTATGAAATAACCATTCTTTCAAAAAAAGCATGCTTTTTATACCCTTGCAGAGGGTATTATAATTTTGGTCAGAAGTTTGTAACGCAGTGAAGGAGACGTTTCCGACCCCATAAAGTATATATATTCTTGATCAGGATCAATAGGGGAGTCGATATAGCCATGTCCGTCTGTCCGTCTGTCCGTCTGTATGTCTGTTTCAATACCGTTTGCGAGCTCAGTTTAAAAGCTAGCGCCTTTAAACTTTCACAGTCGTCCTAAAACATGTGTACGCAGATCAAGTTTGAAAGCCGACCCGATCGGACGTCTATATCCTATAGCTCCCATAGGAACAATCGGATATAGCTTTCACAAAAATGAAGATATTTCGCTCAGTGTAAGAGCTATTGGCATGAATCTTTCCAAATCGTATTTTTTTGTGCGTACCTTGATCAGGGTAAAAGCGCGTGCCGATCGGACGTCTATATCTTATAGCTCCCATAGGAACAATAGGGTAAAATCGGTCAAAATTTGACGTTTTTCAGGATATTTCGCGCAAAATATTAGCTATTCCCATGAAACTTTCCAAATCGTATTTTTTTGTGCGTACCTTCATTAGGGTAAACGCGCGTTCCGATCGGGCGTCTATATCCTATAGCTCCCATAGGAACAATAGGGTGAAAAATTTTAAAATTTTATTTTTTCAATTATAAATATTTTGTTGTTTATTAATGCATGTTGCTAGTCTAGTCAAGTTTTAATTCGTAAAATCTAAAAATTATTTCTAAAAATTACTGTGTGGGGAAATTTCGCCACTCTATTCTTAGGGTAAATTCGCACCTATTTTAAATACATATTTTTTTATTTGACTAGCTGGCTAACGAACAGACTACCGGCAGCAGCAACAAATATAGGACGTCAACAAAAATGGTACGCTTGATCAGTGTAGCATATTTACAGGCGTAAAGTTCCCTACATTTTACAGGTGACGAAATTGCACCTGTGGCGATTTTCCCCCCCTATGTGGCGAGATTGCCCCAGTATATTGGTTTTACTTTTTAATTTTTTATAAATCACCAAGGTAATTAAAAAAATAGGGGAATGTCACATTTTAAAGCTTGGTGCTAGCCGCATTCAATAATAAAAATAGAAATATGATAACGTGTCTCAAGATGGACAAAAAATAGCTTTAAAAAATGCTGACGAAATTACCCCACTCTCCCCTACTTGTAGGCTTTAAGCGAACGCAAGAAGAGAAACCCAAAGGGGAAACAGAAAAGTTGGCGCGCTTTTCTTTCCGCCAAAGAGCGCGCAGTTCTCGAATCAAATTTAAATGGCACAAAATCATTTAACCAAATTTTATTTTCAACGAAATACTAACAATAAGTAATAACATATTTACATTTTATGGAAATTACCCATTTTTAGTTTTTCGTTAAAAATAAAACTTCGATAAATGATTTTGTCCCATTATAATTTGGTTTATATTTAGGTAGTATATCTTAATTATGTAATATATTTAATAGCATATTTATTATTTTAACAATTCCAATTATTTAATGTATTTAATGGTAGTTATATTTCTAAAAAGTATTCACCAGTATATGTAATTAATTATTTTTTTAATTATATTATATTAATATATTAACTATTTAAATTATCTAGTAAAGTTAATTTACAATTTTACAATTTACATTTTTAGCATTTTAAATTAAAACAATATTTCGTTAAATGATTTTGTGTCATTCAATTTTGTTTCCCCATTGTGATTCCTCTTTTCATAAATAATTGAAATAGTTGTAAGGTAGTTTTCTTCGGCTGGGATGCGGCTCAGTCTGGCCAGGATCCCCTTTACAGAAAATTTATAAAGGATGGGACATGGATGGGAGATGACTGGTAGGCGGGCGCTAGGTGGAGTTGTCCGCCCCCGTTAATCGATCAGTAAGACTGAGAAAAATGTTTATTTGGTATACAAGCGGGTAATACAGACCCCGCGGATCACTCTTCGGATACGCCTATGGGGGAAAAAGAAGAAGGAGGGCAACATATCTCTTTATCTCCGACCCCGGGTAATAAAATAGACATGAAATAATTTAGACTCTGTTTTCCAGCCAACAACTCAGGGTTTTTCTTTTATTTAAGAATGTTTTTTTTTTCCTTCATGTTCTTAGTTTAAAGCTATCCGCTTATAATATTTGCCAGTTTCCTTTACACATTTACAGAGTATTTACAGAGTCTTTATATCTAGCCCTTGAGGCCCGAATACTAGGGGAAGGGGCGTCTCTAACCTACCCCAAAACCGTACAACACCGCATCGAGATCGGGAGAAACCTTTACAAACACGTGGCTGATGGCCAGTTTGGGGTTTTCGTGGCCACTCGGTGCGGGTCTTGCGTCTCACTCACCCATGCTTCTTCACACGCGCGTCGGGTGTGTGTGTATCTCTCCTGCGCCGGTCTCCTCGCCGCTGGTCCTGGGCCGGGAGATCTACGCCGCGTCCTCGTCCTGCTGCTTCTGCCTCCTGCTGTCCAGCGTCAAAACGACCGCTGGGGTTCTCTGGTGGTGGTGGGCTGGGCTCCTCGATGTGTCCTTTTGCTCCTGCGTATCACTTCTCCAGCCAGCGTCAAACGACCGCTGGGGTTTTCTTCACTATCATCCGTGTCACTCGACCGCTCGGAAACCACTAACTCCTCTATTCCCTTCAGTTTCTTGGTTTGGCGTCGTTTTCTTGAAAACTTCCAAGATTCTATCTACCTCTCGTTCGCACTTAAGCGGGCCCTTGGCGCGTGCCAGATTTTCGCTAGTGTGCGAATGCCAGTCTGTATTGCGATCCTATTCTCCTCTCACTCACTCCTAGGGATAAAGTTGGCGCGTGGCCGTTTTCGTGGTGAGTTCTCGCGCTTTGCGTGTGTGTGTGAGGTGAGCTTTGGTTCGCTAGCGGTGAGCGTTCCGCTTGACTATCGTGTGTGGGGGTTCGTGCCTACTCTTAGCCTACGATTAATACTAGACTTATCGATTAATACTTATCTAACTACTTAATTACTTATTTTAAATTATTAAATTTGTGAGGAGCCGTATGGTTCCTTACATAGTTAATATAGAAATAAATACATAAATGTTATTATTATAATTCTATAATTTTAATTATTTTAAAATCGAAATATGAAATAAAATAAATACAAAAATAATCAACTTCCTCAATAAGCGAAATATTCACAATAACAATGCGCGAGAACCCACCGGGAAAATTCCTCTGGAAAATGACATATTTTCAAGAGGTTTCTCCATACAAGCGGAAGGGACAAAACCTCATTCACACCTTACATTTCTTCCATCTCTGGTTTCAAAATACACGGGGTGACACAAAAAGTAAGGGGGAAATGAGGTTTCTATCTGGATCTCTGGCAGAAGAATGCAGGACAAAATCCACTGGTTTTTCGACTTCCCGCATTATAGATTTTCCACACGTACCCAGTTATGGTTTTCCTCCACTTGCAATATCTGCTTTTCTACACCCTCCCAGTTTTGGTTTTTCCAGACCCTCGCAGTTTTGGTTTTGCACTGCTTTGCAGTATCTGATTTTCCACAATAAAAATCTTTTTTTTTTGTAATATTTGTTTGTGTATTTATTAATAATATTTACAATCGAAGCATTGGAACTAAAAATTTTTAATGCCTGAAGCATTCCCGGGTTTTGCTTGGCCGAATGCAGTTCTTAGATATCCATTTCTTGTCTGTCTTCTGAAAAATTCAAAAATAATTTAGATATGAATGTAAGACCAGGAATGTTAATAAGAGTAATTACCATTATTAGGTCTCCGCACAAAATTAAAGGATCTCTCCAGAAATTATGCCTGGTTTGCCATGACCGATCATTTACCCTCTGTTCAGTTGTTTTATGTCGGGTATCTATATCAAAAACTATGAGAAGAAAAAATAAAATATGACAAACGCAGGCGCAACACTTCTGGTCCCAAGAAGTCTCAGTCGGCCTGGCTGAAATAAATGTAATATTTTGATTAAGTTAAACAACTAAGTTAGTACTGAAGTACTATTTTTACAACCATTTAATGATCACCTCACACCATTTACCACTGGTAAAGATTAAAAACATTTCCAATGTCACTGAAATGCAGAACTTGTGTTGAAGATAGCATCCGGAGGCTTATATTTATTAATGGCAAAAATATCTGTGGTACTAACCGTTGTAACGCTGAAATAATGATTATTAAAAGACAACATTTATTCTATCAGTCCCCATTTTATTGTTTTTTAAATTAAAATTAACTATTTTCTCTTTTTTTTTACTTTTTCCAACAAATTTATAAATTATGTGACCCTGCATCATATACTTGATAATACCAACATGGCAAATGCAGTTAACTTTTGGTCATAATTTTGTTGTAAGTTAAGGTCACACTTAGCTTGCGAATAAATATTTACTTTAAACAATATTTGTCAGGAACCGTAATAACTAAAGGCTACGTATATTATAGGTATATTAGGCATTTTTCGTGTTATCAATACCACCAACACGAATTTTTATATTTTAACAACACTTAAAAATGGCGTAGTTAATAGTTTTCTTTTGTAATTTAATGTAATTCCTTGATAAATGTGATCAAATATTTTAATCGTCTGACCGTGGCTTTTCCTTATAATTTTTTTTTTAATCCCGCATTCATTCTTCATTCATAAAATAAATTAAAATCATCAATAAATATTATTATTATAGACATTATGATTATAACACTGTGCAACATTTTTAGGTTTATAAAATGTAACCGCAATTCTGATTTCATGGGCGGAAAGAACTCATCGAAATAAGCTAAAACCCATTTGGGTTTCTCTGGCTTAGTTCGCGTTTACCTATTATAGCGAGTTAAAGTTTTACATACAAAATTTATTTGTAACGGCCATATCTTGTGAACCGATTAAAATTTCACTATCAAGTCTTCAGTGATTATGTAGCTATGAACTCAAGGAACTAAATTGACAAATGACTATTGCGAAGACGTACACTTAGCGGGTTAAAAATCGAAAAATTAGGCAAATTTGTTTTTGCACTAGGTGCTAAGTGCGCAAGTGCGAGAGGGGCACACAGATAAAGCTCTCTTCTCTCGGGATCGCGGAACGGGCAAGACGTGTGCTCCGGACTTTTCCTTTCGCAGGCAGAGGATCGCGGGATAGGCCAAGGTAGCGAGGCTCTACTCAGTATTTCGCGGGTGATCGCAAGGAGGATTGTATAAGAGAAGGACCAGTCGAGGTTAGTACGACTAGGATCACATGTGGTCAAAGCGGTGTGGCGGACTCAAGTGAGGGTAATTTGAATAAACGGTAAAGAATAAAAAACATAAAGAACATAACATCAAGAATAATAAAACATTATCATAGCACCACTGGACCTGAATGTGGACCCCTCCTATTCGGTTCAGTAGTTTTCCTCACCTTTCCCGTAGTTTTGGGATCTGCGCGTGGACTTCCGTCCCGCCTTATCCGTTATCCTAGTTTTCCCGCTTTTTCCGTAGTTTGGGATTCGCGCGTGGACCCCCCTCCCGCCTTATCCGTTATCCTAGTTTTCCCGCCTTTTCCGTAGTTTTGGGATTTGCGCGTGGACTCCCGTCCCGCCTTATCCACAACCCTAGTTTCCCTACCCCCGCCGTAGGGTTGCGAGGCTCGCACGCGGACACCCGTCCCGGCCGGTCGATTGAGCCTAACCTTCTCGTCCTCTTACTACCCAACGCCCACAAAGTATCCCTCCCGGCTCGGCCTCGCCCGAAGGTCCAGCCCGGCGGATTTCTTGCCCCGCCACAAGACGCCGCACTCCGCGACCCGCGAAATATCTCTCCCGGCTCGGCCTCGCCCGAAGGTCCAGCCCGGTGGATTTTTCGCCGCCGACGCCCACAAGATACGCTCCCGGCTCGGCATCGCTCGAAGGTCCCTCAGGGAATAGGGCTCTACGCAACCAACGTCGTCTGCGTTTTCCTCGACGCGCATAAAGATCTTCGGCGAAGACTCCTTCAAAACTACCCGTTCACCTGTGGAACGGAACCCCCTAGTCCGGTGTTTCGGTGATTTACAAATTTCTTGTAAAGGACTCTTGGATACGACTGAGATTTGTACCCCGGCCGAGAAAACATCCTTACAGTAGCTCGGTAAAAATTTTTACACATCTTGCTTTGTTGCTCTCGTATAGCTGGATAAAAATTTGAAGGCTTAATGATTCTCAGGGGTCATCTTTCTTTTTTACCATTCTGGATGATCAAGAGAAAACATCCTTACAGTAGCTCTGTAAAAATTTTTACACATCTTGCTTTGTTGCTCTCGTATAGCTGGATAAAAATTTGAAGGCTTAATGATTCTCAGGGGTCATCTTTCTTTTTTACCATTCTGGATGATCAAACATTTTCACGGAAATTGAAAATTGTATTTTGTTTCATGGTCGCCTACCATTAATGACCAACTAAATTAATTTTTATACCCTTGTAGAGGGTTTTATAATTTTAGTCAGATGTTTGCAACGCAGTGAAGGAGACGTTTCCGACCACATAAAGTATATATATTCTTGATCAGCACCAACAGCCGAGTCTATCTAGCCATGTCCGTCTGTCCGTCTGTCCATCTGTCCGTCTGTCCGTCTGTCCGTTTCTATGCGAACTAGTCTCTCAGTTTTAAAGCTACCGCGATGAAACTTTCCCGAAGGTCTTCTTTCTATTGCAGGTAGTACATATGTCGGAGCGAGCCGGATCGGACCACTATATCTTAAGGCTCCCATAGGAATATTCAAACAAATGTAAGAAAATTCATTGTAATATTGTAGGAAGTAGGCGTTTTGATTCTTGACTACTTAAAAACAAAATTTAAATAAATAGAAACGCTGAATCTGGAATCCGTGGAACTGCACCGAGTGAGCATTCTTTTATCTGCAAGGGTATATAAGCTTCGGCTGGCCGAAGGTAGCTTCCTTTCTTGTTACGGCTAAAAATTATGTCACCTTTTTTGAAGATAGTTCGAAAGTCGTGCTAGTCCTACCTGCATATCAAATAGCAGTGGAGAGGTACTTTTCGGCGCTTAATTTCATCCTGAACAAGAGACATAAAATCTTTAACAATTTCAAACCTTAATTTGTAATATGAAATACATAAACATGAATAAATGATAGTAATATTTGTGTTATTTTATTATATAAAAATTATCTACATTTTGTAATATTTTAATATAAAAATTGTTTTGGCCTTTATATACATAAAATAAATGCACCTCTTAAAAAATTATTACACTCGTCATTAAATACACCTTCTAAAATTTTCTCATTCGGCGCGCCGTAGCAAACTATTCCAGCCTTTTTTTCACTCTTCATAGGCACTTTCAATTGCAGCGTGCCGAAGACGAAAATTTTATAAAGTGTATTTAATGACAGGTGTAATAATTTTTCGTCACAAATGTTTAAGGTGCGATCGTCACTAGTTTTTTACCTCGTTAAGAGGTGTTTTTATTTGATATCAAAAGTTTTCGTTTTTTATTTTTGCTCTCATAGGAGCTAATATATACATTTAAATGATTTTTAAACTATTGCATTATAACAAAGTAAGTTATGTAAGGAATCGTAAAACTCCCCACAAATCTCGAGGCAGGAGAGCCCCTAGCAACACGAACACAAAAACCACGAAACCACGAAGGCAGCGAGAATGCGGCAGAATCCAAGGGCATCCAGGTCCACCGGTAAATACTGGACCTTGGACCCAGCCAAAGCGGAGAGACCGCGGAATAACGGTGCCGCTCTGGACCTTGGACCCACGCCGCCAAAGGGCAATAAGGTCGAACGGTAAAGCCGTGCACTTTGAACCGGCGCAAAGAGGATGCACCGTGAATTAACGGAACATCTTGGACCTTGTACCCGATGCGTCCCGTGTGCAAAGGGAACTAACGGGACACACTTGGACATTGGACCGTAGCGAGCCGTGTGCAGAAAAGGAAATAACGGGACCCCGCCGCAGCCTATAAAAGGACGGCGCAGGCGCAGCTCAGGGCAGTCAGTTGGAGTTCGCGCGACAGTCAGTGCAGTAAGCGCCGCAGCTCATGCAGCCAGGAGGCACGGGACGTGTCGGTCGGAAGACGCGACGCTGGCAGCCGGAGTACAGGACAGACAACCAAGATACGCGAGCGAAAGTGCAAGTGCAACCAGTGAACCAGAGATCAAGATCAAGATAAAAGTGCGAGGATTCTATCGAGTGCGTGGCCGTGAGAGTACCGTAGAAACCGAGTGCTCAACGCCCAGATCAAAATACCAGAGTCAAGACGCTAGGCCAAGGCTGAGACTGCAACGGTGAGATCTGCAGGGCACAGAGATTGGAGTGGAGACGAGTGCAGGACAGGAGCAGTGTCGAGAGAAGGACGAGCTACCGGCAGGGTAAGCGCGGATCAAGAGTTTGTGCCAGGCGTCGGGGTTACGGTGGACTGACGATAAGGCTGAATCCTCGGATTTGACCTGTCGGGACATTTGTTTCTTAGGCTAGAGCCAGACCTACCCCAGGGAACACGACGAAACAGGTGATCCCAGGAACATTCTGGTCGGACCCGAAAGGAAGGTTGTGCAGACTTCTTGAGTCCTACAAGCCGGGCGGAACTGGAGAGATGCCGTTGGAGAACGACGCCGCAGGAGTCCACAAGCACCACGAAGGGAGACGAGAGCAGCGACGCCGTCGAGGAGCGCCGCCGAGAAACGCACGAAGTGAATCTTGAGCTGAGAAAGGCACGTCGCCGACCCGGCAAGCCGCAACAGCCAGCTGACGAAGAAACCAATTCCAGCGAAAAGAAAAACTTAATAAAGTTTTCCGATTTGTCCCAATCGGATATCTCTGCATTTTCTTGGGTCACGGGCAGTCACGCAATACAAATTTGGTGGGACGAACACACAATATCTCTGAGCTAGTCGCGGCGTTTACGTAGCGATCAAACAGTTGAAAACAGTTCGTTACAGTTGAAAGGCGTTTAAGTATTTCAAAATGCCTTTAAAACGATGTTTAGCACATGACTGTAGCTTTAGTAGTTCAGAAATTACGAACTTACGAAATTTAGCTATTTGTAGTTTTTTTTCTAAAGTAGCGGGTTTTTCGAAAAGTCGTAAGACAAAAGTTTTGTATATAGAACTGTTTAAAGCAATCTAATTAATTCCATGACCCTAAAATACAGTTTGGATACGCTCCCACAAAATTCAATACTAAGACAGCGATAGTTCTGAGCTGGCAAAAGTGGCTACTTAGTTTTTGAATAACGTGATATATACCAAAATTTTTGGAATTTCTAGGGCTATATAGTTAAAAGTTTTAAAGAAAATCGTTAGAGCCGTTTTTGAAAATAATAAAAAAAAAGCTAAAAATAAAGTTAAAAAAATTGTTTTGTGCATGATCTTTTAAATATGGCATATACAGTGCTTGAAATGCGTTTATTGTACTTCAAAATACCTTTAATATGAGGAAAAGTACAAGTCTGTAGCTTAAGTATTTCGCAAGTTATGGGCTTACAAAATTTAGCCATCGAAAGCTGTTTTCCCGCTAAACTAGCGAGTTTTTCCAAGAGTGGTAAAACTAATGTTTTTTATATCGAGCTGTTTAACACCATATAAAAGTTCCAGGATTTTAAACCAACGTTTTGGGACAAACTGACAAACTCAGTTTCACCTTCCCTCCTGGCTGTTGCGATCGTACCTGATGTCTGGTTCTCGGTGCGGACCCTGGATGCTTGTCCTCGTCGATGTCCTGGGCGACTCGTGGTTGCGTTGTCCTGCGTTGCTGCCTTGAAGCCCGCTGCTCGTGCCCAACACTCTGCTGGTGGGGATGCCCGTGCCAAGTCTGCCTATGTCCTGCTCAACTGATCGGTATTACGGCCGACGCAGCTGGACTAATCGGTATTACAACCAATGTAGCCGGACCAGTCGGTATTACAGCCAACTTAGTCGCACACAGTTATACTAATCGGTATTACAGCCAATGTAGCCGGGCTAGTCGGTATTACAGCCGGCACAGCTAGCCTGATCGGTTTTTACAGCCAATGCAGCTAAACTGACCGGTATTACAGCCAACGTAGCCGGACTAATCGGTATTACAGCCAATATAGTCGGTATAGTCGGTATTACGGCATACCTCATTGTTCTGCAGACTTAGCCGTGCGTTGCCTTGAAGGACCTCAGCTACCTGTGTCGCAATTCGAAGACTTGCTTGGTCCCGAACGACTTGACGTAGCGATCTTGCTCCTTGCTGGTTTTTCACGGCTGTTTCTCCTTGACTTTGACTTTACTAGACGTTGTTCACTCGCGATTTGATGCTCGATGACTGGTCCCGACTCCAGCGCTGGGCCCGCTTATTAGGCCTCCGGGTCCCGTTAATCCTCGGCCTCTCCTTTTCTTCTCTCCAATTCAGGGTCCAAAGTGCACGGTTTTACCGTTCGACCTTTCGCCCTCTGCGCACGGCACCACACTAGGGTGTGTTGTACCGGCGCTGTATCGTATGTATCCTTGTTCACGGCACGCTTGCGCTCTCTCGTCTCTCCCTCAGTGCCGTCTCGCCCTGACGCCCCTCTTGTCTCTCCCTCTCTCTGGGTGGGTACTCTCCCAACTCATCACTTCAGGGTCCATTCCATTCGACCTTTCGCCCTCTGCGCACAGCCCTTATTTCCCTGGCGCCCCCTTCCCTAAGCACATGATGACGAGGAGAAATTTTTCTTGCTGGTACCTTATCTCTTTAATTTCCCAATTCCCCTTTCTCTTCTCCTGTTTTCTCTTTCAGCCCCCCTTGCACTTGACTTTCCCTTGGACCGCGGTCACCGCCGGTGAGCGGAGATACACAAAGAGAGATGACCTGGGATTGAGATTTGACTGTCATTCTTTAATGTATATGTGAGTTTGTTCCCTTTTTGTTGTTCAACTGATTGACTTTTGTTTCGCTTTTCCAGATGAATTATTTTTCCAACTACACCACCCCAGCTTTAATGGCGTTCTTATTTTAAGTGTTTGTGCCAGTTCTGTCCGCGTTTTAAGTCCCAGTGTCCGTATTTACGTGTGTGCTAATTTTCAGGTTTTTCATTTTATTCTTCCACACGGTTAAAAATTGAATCTGCGAACTTTAACTTGACCGGAGGCTGCCACACGGATTCTATATTCTCTAGCCCACCGCTGCCATGACGCAGCGTCTGCCTCCTCGTCGAATGGCATCCTTAACGACCGGCTGCTCCAGTAGGCCAGCTGGCCAGCTGGCTACCGCTGGAGCTTGGGCCTCTGGTTGCGCACTGGTGTCGGCCATATCCATGGCCCCTTTTCCAGGACGTCTCCTTCTCCGCTTCAGTCTCTGGCGTCGGCGGCACCCACTTGGCGTCTCCTCGACGCACCCTTGGATCCCGCGGATGGGATTTCGGCGGGTCCTGTTGCGGGGTCTCTGCTTTCTCTGTGTCCTTCGTCTCGTTGCCGATGGGCCAGGTCCATGTCACCGTGTGCTGCCGCCACTGGACTCTACCGGCCACGAACGCATCCAGGGCATGCGGAACGTGGGCTTGCGGGATCTCTGTACGGCAGTACTGCCACTGCTCCTCTCTCCCTCCTGGTCGTGGATCCTCATCTTCGGTGGGATCCTCCGGCTCCTCCTCCTGTACCTCCTGGCCATGCCGAGGCGGTCGGGCCGGAATCCACTGCGGTGTGCGTGGGGATTCCGCCTCCGGGTGACGCACAGTGGGGTTGGGCTCGGGATCCAGGTTGACCTGCTCCGGCCATTCCTGCGGGCGGGGTGTTGGTGGCGGCTCCGGCCAATCTCGGGGATGGGGGGTTGGGCATTGATCGGCTGATTCGGGGCATCGGGTCCCTGGCTGGTTTCCTTAACGTCGCCGTACCTGGGAGTCGATGGAATTCCCTACATTCCTTCCAGGGTTAGGGGCACGGCTTCCACCAGGACTCACTTGTCCACAACTGGCGTTCCTCCTCCTCCCACCTTTGTAGCCGTTGTTGCCACTCGTCATCTTGCAGCTGCTCCGCTTGTTGCTCCGCCTGTTGCCTCGCTTGTTGCTTCGCCTGTTGCTTCGCCTCTAGCTCCGCCATTGCTTCGCCTCTAGCTCCGCCTGTTGCCTCGCTTGTTGCTCCACCTGTTGCTTCTCCTCCTCCCTCTTCTTTTCTTGCTGGAGACGGTATGCCTTTTGCACGGCGACGTCTTCGGCGGCCCGCTTTATCCGCTTCCACTCCTTGTTAGCCTCCTCGAAATCCGTTTCGTGTGATCTGCGGTCCTCTCACGGGGCCCTCATTGTCCGCATCCGCTCGACTTCGTCCCTCAGCATCTTGACCCTTGCTTCGGCCATCTTCAACAAGGTCCTCCCGCTTGCCCTTGGCCTCTTCGGGTGTATCCCGGCGGGATTGCATCGACCGTCGGATCCCTGGCCCTTTCTAGGCGCCACTCTCGCCTCTCCTTGACCGGGTCTTCGGCCCACTCCACGTCACTCTCCTCCGTGGTGACTACTGGCTCGGGCTCCGAGCGAGCTCCAGTGTCCTCGGCAACACGGTCTACCCTCCAACCGCCCTTGCTCCGCGACGGGTCCTTCAGGACCTCGCTGGAGCGCGGCCTGCTTCCTTGCTGCTGCTCTTGTTACTCGGGTGCTCATGACGACTTCTTGATTTGGTTTGCCCGTTCCCTCGCAGTTTCCTTCACCACGAAGCCTCGGCTTTGGGGATTCGCTTTTGGGCCATAACGTTACGTCCCTAGTGGTTCTCTTTGCGGCTCATGTCTTCTCTTCGGGGTTCCGCTTTCTCTTAACTTTGCGTGTCTAACAACGCCATTCTCCGATTCCTAGACCTTTCCTTTCGGCTTGGTCTCTTCAGTTGACTTGTGGCGGCGTGTTCTTACTAGTTTTACGGTACCCCGTACCGTCTCTCCCCTTTCCTGGGTGACATGCATTCCGTTGTTGTTATACATCCGTTTCCATTGTAATTGTTTCGTAGGCCTGGTAAATGTTTTCTTTGATAGAGTCCCTTTCTATTGGTTGTATGCTCCGTTGACTCCGGCCTTTGGCCTGACGCAGAAACGGTTGCCTCTGCCCCATCCAGCTTGGGATCTGTCAAGTTTTCATTTGCAAGACCGTTCTTCTTGTCTGTCCACCTCCCCTTTCCGTTGACTCCGGCTTGTTTTGACGATTAAACGGCTTCCTGTAATCTTGATCCTTTGTTCGTCGTTGACTTTGCTGGCATGATCAGAGTCCTTACTCATGTGTGCCGTGCTCCGTTGACTCCGTCTTTTGCCTGACAATTAAACGGTTGCTACTGGACTTGGATTCTGGTGGTTCTGCATTTGCTTGACGATTAAACGATATGTTTCCTGTTTGTCCACCTTCACCTTCCGTTTCTTCTCCTGCTTGAGACCCGCTCGTATCTCCGTCCTCGTTCACTTCTCCTGCATTTTCTTGATGCTTTAGGTCGCTGATATGTACAGTGCGTTCCTTCTTGTTTCTCTGGTGGCGAATTTTGCAGATTACTGGTGATACACAGTCGACTACCTGATATGGCCCGTCGTATCTCGCCGTCAATTTGCCGCGAAGCCTTCTGCCGCTTTTGAGAAATGGTGCTCCTTGGCCCAAACGACATCACCGATCCTTGGATTCCACTGTATCCGTTGAAGTTATAATGTAAGGCTTGGTCCTGCGAAGCTTTCTCCAATTTCGTCGTACTATTTCCAATATCTTTTTCAGTTTTTCGGCTTTTTCTTCTGGAGTTTCCGGCTGCCTTCCTGAACCCAAAGTTTCCCGGCCGTATAAGGCGTTCGGCAGTCGCTGCTCTCTGCCCTGTATCAGGAACGAAGGAGAGTATCCTGTGGATTCGGATACGCTAGAGTTCCCTGCCAACATTATTTCTGGCCACTTCTCGTCCCAATTTCTTTGATTTGGCCCGGCAAATTGGGCTATCATCGTTTTCGGTTCGCACGCTCGGTGGGAGTTTTTTTAGGGGTGTATGGTGCCGTGAATTGATGCTTTATCCCGGTGTCAAAAACCTTTTAAATGCTCGACCCGCGAACTGCACCCCATAATCTGTGATTATAACCTTTGGGACTGCGAACCTAGTGATTATCCGCTCTCTAAACGCTTTTTGAAGGGTTTCCGCTGTCGCCGTTCGCAGTGACACCAACTCTGTTCATTTTGAGAAACGATCGATAAGCACTAAAAGCATCTGGTTTCCGTGCTTTGATCTCGGCAGTGGTCCGACAAAATCTGCGCATACCGTTGCCCATGGTTCTTGCGGGATTTGAGTCAGCATTTTTCCCGCCATTTGTCTCTGGTTAGGTTTGTATTTAAGGCACTCTTCGCATTTCCGAACGTATGCTCTCGATGTTCTCCCGCGATGCTCCCTCGTCGACGCCACACTTCCTGGTTTCCGTTAAAATTTAAACATCCCGCTCCAGTATATTTCGCGGTCTTCTGTTTGTTGCATTTCAAGTTGGAACCGGCTAGAAGGAAATAGAAATCGAGGCAAGGGAGTTATCGATAGCGTAGGCAGGGTAACCCCAGAACGTAGTGGCGCCCCCTTTTGTTGGTCATTGGGCAATCTAGCTTTTTAAATGAATCTCGGTTCGCTCTGAGGATTCTCTTAACTGGGTTTGGATTGTCCAATGATCCACATTTGAGAGCACCAACTTAGAAAATGGCGAGGCAAGAAAGGTAGGCCAAACTGCAAGTCAGTAGCTGCCATATTGCGGATCCGAATGATCCATTTGAAACCACGCTCGCGAAATAAATTTAGAAAGGTAGTTAGTGTTTAATCACTAATAAAAATTGGTTTATTTTACGAGTGTGTGTGTTCTTAGGATATCCGGGGACCCATCAAAAGGACCCCGGCAACGATTTTTGTGGAGGACAGGAATTTGGCAGAGGAGAAACCTTTTCTTGGCGAGGGAGCCATCCGCCATAACCTAAGTGGGAAAACCTGGCCCCAGGAACCTACCTTCAGAGCGGCGTAACCAGCGACTGGCCGGTAATCCCGGCACGTCACACCGGTGAGTCCGTTCCGGATCCGTTTGGGAGACCGTCCCACGCAGGCGTTAAACTCAGCTTGCGCTTCCAAGCCGCCAGATCCGTCCTCTGCAAGTTTGTGTTAGTCCTGGCCGCTGATTAAGGTCCAGCTACGACCACCTGGCAGCCTTTCCTCGCCGGCAAAAGTCCAGCGGCGAACCGCGGTTCGCACTTTGCCCGGGCTTCTTCGCCATAGTCCGCCATTAGGCAGCTTTCAGTCTGCGCCGACAGCAATTCCGCAGTGAAGCTGTAAACCAACAAATAGTTATTTAAGAAATTAAACTATGTATATATATAACTTACCCATTCCATTGTCCATTGATGTGGATTTAAATAAGTCCATCCTTTCTCGCACGTAAAATAGCCCAATTTGGTCGTGGGAATCCCTGGAAGTGAGGAAACCACAGTAGTCGATAGGCACTTACCTCATTAGAATTGTAAGCACGTCCTTTCTCGTCCCTCGGAGCTCCTCAGGACTAGGCGACCCAAAAAGGTGCACTTGTCCAAATACCGCCTGCGCGAAGTATTGTTTTCGCGGCGTCTATAGTCTTCCAATCTTCACTGGCGCTACCGCTGTGACCCCTTTTAAATATTCAGCAAGGAAGCCTACATAAAGAAACATCAATTTAAGTACCTGCAATGAAGGATATTGTTAAATATAAATTGTAATCAGAGAAGAAAAATGATTGTGTGAGTTGCTTACCTGTTGGGGGAGATGGACCGGTCGTAGACCGCCTGGAGGTGCATCCGGCCGTTGACGATGGGTGGTGCCTCCCTAGCATCCCTTGGGGCACCACAGGAAGGGTGGGTGCGCTGTGGCAGCCACATCTAATGCCACTTTTCCGTCAATTTGTCCAAAATTTGTAAGTCTTAGCCTTGTTTACGTTTTGTTGTTAGAGATGTGCTATTATATGTACAGTGAGACGTCGATAGTTATCGATTTTTAGTGTTGCGGGACATTGGGGGTACTCCGCCCTGAGAATTCCGGAGCTAGCCGGTGCTGTCCCGGGAGAACCAATCTCGGCAGTTCCATAACATTATGGCGCCCAAACAAAAAACAAATTAAAATTGTCGGGACGACGGCGTCTCACAATTTTCACCTTTTCCTTTCCAGTCAGCCTCCACGACCGAAAACTGCGATTAAATCTGTGATAAAATCTGTGATTAAAAACTGTGATAAATTAGGTAGGGTTTAGTTTGTTATTTATTAAATTATTGTGTAGAGATTTTTGTTGCTATAGTAGAAGTTGATCCTTTGTTTTGGTTTCGTGGGTGTGTTTGATTTTTTATCTCGGTTTTAAACTTAAATGTGTGATCGTGACCCGTCATGGACACGCGCTGCACGATCACCTCGACCTGAGAATCAAAACATACGCGCGAAAACAATGCATACAGGACTCAACGAGCAGCCGATGTCCTTAACTGGCGACTATCAACGTACATGGTTGATAGCCAGTCCAGTTGACGAGCGGCGTGTCAGGACATATGACGGAAAATTATGCGCAGGAAAGTTTTCGGCACGGAGTCCACCGGCTGGTGACCGGTTCCATCCCCCCTGATTCAAATCTGAAAAGAAAGAAAGAAGAGAAAGAATTAGTAGGGACAGAATATAGGAGAAAGAGGTGATATATTTATTTATTTATTGAGATATTTATTAATTAATTATTATATGTATTGCTGATTATATATTCACTTATTTATTTATATTATTATATATTTCAATTTATTTATTTATATTATTATTTATTTCATATTTATTTATTTATATTATTATTTATTTCAATACATATTTATTTATATTATTATTCGTTACTTCTCGTGCTAGTTATATAAATTATTACTTGGTTATTTATTTATTATTGTTTTGGTCGTAGGCATTTTGGCGTGTTTAGTTTTGGTTTTTAGGTGTTAGGTTGTGTTTTTGTAAAACATGCCAAAAGGTAGCACATAGGGAATAAGCACGCGTATGGGCTTCGGTCGGCGGATCCTTTAGCCGGGGATGACGAGGCACTATGGTCCTTGGAGGACGAGGGCGCCGCCGGGGCTGGACCACCGCGTATCTCCATGGGGTTGCCGAGGACTCCGCAAGGCCGTCTGCGAGAGACGCTGGGACAGGAGTTCCGAATGGGCCAGGAACCTCCCCCGAAGATGGACTTCGGATGGATTGGCTCGGCGGCGGATGAACTGCTGCAGAGGGAGGAAGACCGCGAGGACAGGTTCCGCGCGCAAGTCGTGGATTCGGCTGCCCAGTCGGCCGCTAACGTCGCTTTGGCCCAGGCAGCGGAGACTCACCGCAGGTCCCAGGAAGCCGGCATCAGCCAGGCATTGCGCGAAGAGATCCGGGAGGGTTTCCTGGAAATGATGAAGCTGATGAACGAGGTGTTACGGCCCGTTGGTCATCGGCCCCAGCTTCCACAGGGAGACTCTCCGGATCAGGGACAGCAGCGGACGGAGACGCCAGCTTCAAGGTTTCCTGGACAGGATCCGCGAGGAGCGTCTCCCAAGGACCATCGGTCGGCAACTGCCGGCCATCAGAGGCCACCGCCGCTAGCCGTTCCACCAAAGCCGCCTAGAAGGACGTGGGATTCCCCTAGCATCGACAGCAGCAGTCCAGGATTCGTTCCGTGGCGAAACACCGCCGGTTTACAGAGTCGGCATATCGAGGATCGCCGAACGGTCGATTTCCGAGAGGAACCTCGTCTGTACGCCAACGTGGGACAGGAGCAGGGCAGCCAGAAGGTCCGGATAGATCGGTGGGGTGTATCCTTCGACGGCGAGGACGACCGCAACTCAGTGGAGGACTTCGTGTTCCGAGTGGAGTTCCTGCAGAGGCAGTACCAATGCTCGTGGGCGGAGGTGCTCAGGCACTTTCACGTGCTACTCAAGGGACGAGCCCGAGAGTGGTACTGGGTCTACGTGCGTCACAGCCGGGTGGATCGGTGGTCGCAGTTGCGTACTTCGCTCACGGACCGGTTCCGAGGACGCCAAACCGAGCATGAGAGGATGCACGATCTCCTGCAGCGGGAGCAGCAGCCCGGAGAGTGTGCCGAGGATTACGTCCACGTGATGCAGCAGCTGGCCTCTCGCCTAAAAAAACCACTGTCCGAGCGACAGTTGGTGAAAATCGTGAAAAAGGGTTTGAGAGAAGGCATCGCCAGGTTCGTCTATGCCATGGATCTACTCACGGTGGATGAGCTGCGGGACGAGTGCATCGAGGTCGAACGAAACTTCGGACGACGTGGACGCGCCACGTATGGGCAACAATCGCGTTTTGGTCCCGGCGATAAACCCAGGGTGAGCGAGGCCGTGCTTTCGGAGACTGAGGAGGATCCGAATGGCATAGAGGTGGATGAGCTGCGGGCGAGGACCAAGAATCCGTTCCGGGCTGGATGCTGGAACTGCGGAGCCCTGGATCATGGGTACCGGCATTGTCCGTCGACGCAGCGCAGCCTCTTCTGCTTTTTATGCGGAAAGCCGGGAGTGATCACTCCCAAATGTCAGGACTGCGCGGAAAACGGTCAGCTGGGCGATCCGAAGGCGGGAAGGATGCGTCCAGAGAAGAGTCCCGTGAGGAAGTAAACGTCCTAAGTGTAGATAAATGTTTAAATAATAAGGATAGCTTTAAGTCAATGTTAAAGTACTTACCTTACGAAGAAAGGATGCGTAAATACATGGAGGTCAGGAATAGGATCTTCTCCGAGCACCAATTGAGCGGGATGAGATTGGTGTCTCGGAAAGTCCAGAAGGCCAGGAGTCGATTCCAGAAGAGACGAACAAAAAGGCGCGAAGTGGTTGCCGCTGTGACACGCAGTGGAACGGGAGACCCTCGACCATTTGCTGAAGTCCGGATCCTGACCCAACAGCTGACAGGATTGTTGGACACGGGAGCGAGTGTCAGTCTGTTGGGAAAAGGTGGATGAGAGCTATTGGAGGTGTTGGAAGTGCCAGTCCAGAAATACCTATCCGTGGTCCGAACGGCTTCTGGAGAGGATCGGTCAATTATAGGACGCGTCGAACTACCTGTGGAGTATAGAGGACAGACAAAGCGGATATTGTTCTATGTATGCCCTTACCTAGAGCAGGAGGCCTACTTTGGAGTGGACTTCTGGCAGGCGTTTGGGTTGGCTCCGGCGGTGATAGGCCACGGCGACCCGAAAAGCGTGAAGAGGGCAGACGAAATCCACGCTAGGGACATGGAGCACTACGCCGAACAGGAGGATGACGACGAGAAAAAGCCGGATCCCGAATCCTGGACCCTATCCGAGGTCGACGCCCTACAGCTCGCGGAGATTCAAGAGGTGTTTCTCACGTTCGAGAAGGATGGTCTGGGAACAACCAATCTGGAAACGCACACGATCGAGCTGATTGAGGGGCCAAGGTCTTCAAGGATCGACCGTATCCTATGTCGCCCGCGAAGCAGAAGGTAGTCGAAGATGAGGTGGACAAGATGCTAGCGCTCGGAGTCATCGAGGAGAGCAAGAGCCCGTGGAGTAACCGGACGACGGTAGTGTCGAAACCTGGAAAGGTTCTGCTTGGACGCACGCAAGTTGAATGATCTGACCATCAAAGACGCTTACCCGCTGCCTAGTATCGACGGCATCCTGTCCAGAATCGATCAGACTTTTTACATTTCCAGTGTGGATTTGAAGTTCGCATTCTGGCAGATCGAGTTGGACCCGAAAAGCAAGGAACTGACGGCCTTTACGGTTCCTGGTCGACCTCTCTACCAGTTCCGGGTGATGCCCTTCGGACTCTGCAACGCGGCGCAGCGGTTGGTGAGACTCATGGACCGAGTGATCCCAGCGGAGATCCGTTCGAACGTCTTTGTTTACCTAGATGATCTGTTGATACTGGCTCCAGATAACCATACCCATTTCAAATACCTTCGTCGAGTCGCAGAATGCCTGAAAGCAGCGGGTTTAACCATTGGTATGAGCAAGTCCAAGTTTTGCTTCAAGTCATTGACATACCTGGGTTTTATCGTTGGTGGAGGTCGTCTACGGATGGATCCAAGACGAGTAGCCGCAATCAGGAGGATGCCGGAGCCTAAATCAATGAAGGAGGTGAGAGCGTTTCTTGGGACTGCTGGACGGTACCGCCGCTTCATAAAGAACTTCGCGACGTTCGCCGCCCCGCTCACCGAATCGTTGAAGAAAACTGGAAATTCGAAGTTTTCACTGAGTCCAGAGGCCCAGCTAGCCGTAGAGTCCTTGAAGATGGCGTTAACGACTGCACCAGTCCTGGTGCATGCTGACTTCAAGAGGCGGTTCTTCATTCAGTGCCATGCGTCACACGTCGGAGTAGGGGCGGTGCTTTTCCAGCGAGACGACGACGGACAAGAGCAGCCGATTGCTTTTTTCTCGGCCAAGATAAATAAGCATCAGGTTAACTACACCGTAACCGAGAAAGAGTGTCTTGCAGCACTCATGGCTATTCGCAAGTTTAGGCCGTATGTCGAAGGGATGCCATTCACCTGCATCACCGATCATGCCAGCTTGAAGTGGCTCATGTCCATGAAGGATCTGTCGGGACGGTTGGCGAGGTGGTCACTGCAGCTTCAAGGATTCCACTTCAACATCGAACACCGGAAAGGAAGCGAGAACGTCGTGGCAGACACCCTTTCACGGTGTGTAGAGGAGCTAGTGGTGGATCCGACGGACGTGTTGGGTTTCGAAACCACCGAGATTACCTTGAATTACTGAAGGATGTGGAGAGTAATTTGGAACACCTACCGGACCTGAAGATCGAGTCCAGACGGAACAGCCATTCCAGAAACTGTATATTGACTTCTTGGGGAAATATCCGAGGTCCAAGAAGGGTCATGCCTGGATTTTCATCGTGGTTGACCATTTCTCCAAATTCGTGTTCCTGAAGGCCATGAAGGAAGCTACCGCCTCGAATGTCGTCGAGTTCCTCATCCACGAGGTATTTTACAAATTTGGCGTCCCAGAGACAGTACACTCGGACAATGGTCGGCAGTTCACGTCGAAGATCTTCCAAGAGGCGATGGAGAGTTTCGGGATATCACACCTCAAGACTCCGGTATACTCACCACAGAGCAACGCAGCAGAACGAGTCAATCGAAGCGTGTTGGCAGCAATCCGGAGCTTTTTAGATGGTGATCATCGAGACTAGGACGTGTACCTTCCGGAGATTGAGGTAGCGCTCCGCAACGCAATTCACTCGGCGACAGGAGAAGCGCCGTTCTTCACCGTATTCGGACATCACATGTTCCTGAATGGAGCCAACTATAGGTTAGCGAGGAAGCTAAAGTCCTTGTGTGACCACGAGATGGCAGGAATGGAGACAGCGGATAAACTCCGAGTGATCCAGGATAAGGTCCGAAAGAATCTGGAGACAGCGTACGACCGAAGCCGCCAGCGGTATGACCAACGGGCTCGAAACTTCTTGGCCAAGCCAGGTCAGGAGGTGTATCGCCGCAACTTCGTCCTCAGGGACTTTGGCAAGTCGTTTAACGCCAAGTTCGCAAGGAAATTCCTTAAGGCTCGAGTGGTGAAAGCCGTCGGCAACAATGCCTACGAACTGAAAGACCTGCAAGGACGCCATCTCGGAGTTTACCACGCCAAAGATATCCGGTTATGATCTGGGAACAAAAAAACAAAGTAAACAAGAGCAGATAATGTTGATGTCAGCATACTTCCCGGCATGCGTGGGCCCCGCGTTGGGCACCGTATGGAACTGCAAACGGCGTAATCGTCCAGGTTTCACCAGGAGAGGATCCAAATGCTCCCAATGATTTCGTCGAGTGGCTTCAAATCCGGTGGCGTCCCTCAAATTCCTTGGGTGGTGTTGCATTTCAAGTTGGAACCGGCTAGAAGGAAATAGAAATCGAGGCAAGGGAGTTATCGAAGCAGTTAGTGTTTAATCACTAATAAAAATTGGTTTATTTTACGAGTGTGTGTGTTCTTAGGATATCCGGGGACCCATCAAAACCGCCCCGGCAACGATTTTTGTGGAGGACAGGAATTTGGCAGAGGAGAAACCTTTTCTTGGCGAGGGAGCCATCCGCCATAACCTAAGTGGGAAAACCTGGCCCCAGGAACCTACCTTCAGAGCGGCGTAACCAGCGACTGGCCGGTAATCCCGGCACATCACACCGGTGAGTCCGTTCCGGATCCGTTTGGGAGACCGTCCCACGCAGGCGTTAAACTCAGCTTGCGCTTCCAAGCCGCCAGATCCGTCCTCTGCAAGTTTGTGTTAGTCCTGGCCGCTGATTAAGGTCCAGCGACGACCACCTGGCAGCCTTTCCTCGCCGGCAAAAGTCCAGCGGCGAACCGCGGTTCGCACTTTGCCCGGGCTTCTTCGCCATAGTCCGCCATTAGGCAGCTTTCAGTCTGCGCCGACAGCAATTCCGCAGTGAAGCTGTAAACCAACAAATAGTTATTTAAGAAATTAAACTATGTATATATATAACTTACCCATTCCATTGTCCATTGATGTGGATTTAAATAAGTCCATCCTTTCTCGCACGTAAAATAGCCCAATTTGGTCGTGGGAATCCCTGGAAGTGAGGAAACCACAGTAGTCGATAGGCACTTACCTCATTAGAATTGTAAGCACGTCCTTTCTCGTCCCTCGGAGCTCCTCAGGACTAGGCGACCCAAAAAGGTGCACTTGTCCAAATACCGCCTGCGCGAAGTATTGTTTTCGCGGCGTCTATAGTCTTCCAATCTTCACTGGCGCTACCGCTGTGACCCCTTTTAAATATTCAGCAAGGAAGCCTAGATAAAGAAACATCAATTTAAGTACCTGCAATGAAGGATATTGTTAAATATAAATTGTAATCAGAGAAGAAAAATGATTGTGTGAGTTGCTTACCTGTTGGAGGAGATGGACCGGTCGTAGACCGCCTGGAGGTGAATCCGGCCGTTGACGATGGGTGGTGCCTCCCTAGCATCCCTTGGGGCACCACAGGAAGGGTGGGTGCGCTGTGGCAGCCACATCTAATGCCACTTTTCCGTCAAATTGTCCAAAATTTGTAAGTCTTAGCCTTGTTTACGTTTTGTTGTTAGAGATGTGCTATTATATGTACAGTGAGACGTCGATAGTTATCGATTTTTAGTGTTGCGGGACTGTGGGACATTGGGGGTACTCCGCCCTGAGAATTCCGGAGCTAGCCGGTGCTGTCCCGGGAGAACCAATCTCGGCAGTTCCATAACATGTTGTTCGTTTTGGTCACCTTAATCTCTTGCGATCGATAACGTGACTCGCCTATCAATATCGCCTTGTGGCGCCCTTTCTGTAAGCAACCTCAAAGTCGTATTGTTGCAGCTCCAGGGCCCACCTGGCGATTCTACCGGACGGGCTTTCGATGCTGTTCAGCCATTTTAGTGCCATGTGATCCGTTACCACCTTGAAGTGGTAACCTTCCTGGTAGGGCCTTAGTTTTCGAATAGCCCAGACAATTGCCAAGCACTCTTTTTCCGTTGTCGAATAGTTTTTCTCGGCTCCGTTTAATGATCGACTAGAGTATGAGATAACTTTCTCGCCGTCTTCCGTGTTTTGTGTCAGAATAGCACCTATGCCGTAGTCGCTGGCGTCTGTTTGCAGGATGAATGTTCTTTCAAAATCTGGACACGCTAACACTGGGTCCTCGCCGAGCCTTAACCTCCTCAAATGCCTGTTGATGTTCTTGTGTCCATATCCATTTCACGCCCTTGCGGAGTAGATTATTAAGTGGTCTAACTATGCGTGCGAAGTCCGGTACAAATCGTCGGTACCATGACGCCACTCCTAGGTATTGTCTCAGGTCGCGGACGGTTGCAGGTGGCTCTAATTGGGCTATGGCTGCGACCTTGCCTGGGTCTGTACCAATCCCTCCTGTTTGAAAAATTGACACTTCCCGGGGTTTATTCTCAAGTTCGCCACCTTCAGACGCCGAAACACTTCTCTGAGATTGTCCCTGTGTTCTCGTTGAGTGTGTCCGATAACGATTATGTCGTCCTGATATGCAAACGCATGCGAAGACATCTCTGGTCCAATCACTTGGTCCAAGGCCCTTTGAAATGTTGCGGATGCCGAGTGTATTCGAATGGCATCACTCTCCATTGAAAGAGCCCCTTTCCTGGCACTGTGAACGCCGTGAACTTTCTGCTTGCCTCCTCCAGCGGAATCTGCCAGTATCCATCCTTTAAGTCCAGGCTGATGATATAGCGTGCTTCGCGTAGTTGGTCCAGGATGTAGTTGATACGTGGCATTGGGTACGCGTCTTTCACCGATTTCGCGTTTATCTGTCGGAAGTCGACGCGCAATCTCCACTTGCCGGTTTTTTTCTTCACCATTACTATTTGAGAGCTATACGGGCTTTTTTTATTCTTGGACGTTGATGCACTATGGTCAGTACAATCAAGTGGCCCTTAAGACACCAAGCAATGCTTGTTACGCGCGGGGCCCTACACCGTTTTGGGCGAGTAAACGAAATCGCGGACAAAGAAGACAATTTCACAATAGACAATTAAAAATACATGGAGGTCAAAATACGAATAGTCAAGATAGTTAAATAAAATTAATTAGTTGCTAAGTAGGATAGTATTATTGATTTAAAGATAGGCAGTGAGTCGGTAGTAGATATTAGGTGATATAGTCTATTATAGTCATTGCAGAGTACTCTAAAAGGTTCATGCATTGCATAATTAGATTTACAATGATTTAGAACTAGAGGAATATAGTTTCTTGTGAATCTATTAGGCACATTAAAATGCAGGCGGCCCAGTAACTCGGGGCTCTCCACATCACCATGAATAAGATTCCTGATAAACGTAATACCAAGCATAGTTCTTCGGTTAACTAATGATGGTAAGTTAATTAGAAGTAGTCCTACTCTAGTAGGATGGCAGTATTAGGCCCCGTAAGGCAAATATTAAAAAGTTGTTGGGCACAGACTCAATCCGGTCTATATGCACCCCATATTAGGCACTCCAAACTGGAGCGAAGTACTCAACAATTGGTCGGACTAATGAAATAAACAAGGTCTTAGTGACATAGGGATTATCGAATTCCTTCGACCACCTTTTGATAAATGCAAGCACGCCCCTGGCTTTATTTACCATGGTAGTAATGTGATCAGAAAATTTAAGATTAGGATCCATATAGACTCCAAGGTCGTCAGCATGCGTTATTCTATCTAACCCACATCCGCTTAAAGTATAAGTGGAATAGTGAGGGCTGACACGGAAAAAGGTCATTAGTTTACACTTAGAACCATTTAAATTTAAATCATTATTCATGCACCATGTTTGAAATGCATTGAGATCAGATTGTAAAGCTAAACTTTGTGCGGGATCATTAAATTGCAGGCACAACTTAACGTCATCTGCGTACATAAGTACACGTGAGTTCGTTAGGACTAGAGGAAGGTCATTTATAAATAATGTAAACAGGAGCGGACCAAGATGACTTCCTTGTGGTACTGTAACGATTAACGGGGATTCCGTTGAGAGCAGATGTTCGGGGACTGGGACAGAGTACGCGCTTGCTTCTCCGGCTCTATTGATGGGATGGGTTCGATTACTGTCTCGCCCTTGGCTCCAGCGTTAAAAATAATTATTTAAATTTCTTCGCGTACGTTATGATTTTGGGGATACAATAAACGAATAATTCGGTGGCTCACGTTAGGAACTATTTCAGCTAACCAGGTAATCAGGGTATCGCATCAGCAAAGGTTACCTTTCTTACATAACCGCATCGCTGCAAGTACGCCCACCCAACCTTGATCTCCGAAAATCCTAGAAAAACTAATAAAACAGAGATCCCTTAGAAAGGCTCAGATTTAACATTTAAATTCAATTATTTTCTTAAATTACGATCATGCTAACGAGTGCGTAATGCGTGAGAAATACCAATGAGGGTTGTTAATACGAAAGATAAACGTTTCCTTATTTTTACTTATACTGTGTAAATATACGTTCGTTTTAAGTTTCATATGATTTTATAACCGCAACCTTAATTTGTCTTGTGCCGTGGATCAGCCGTAATATTTTGATTGCAAATCAGTACAATGGAATTAAAACTCTCCGCACTCTTCTCTATTACCTAGTTTGTATGTACCTTCCAGAGCTTTTCAGATTACAATGACTATTTGGGTATATCACTTACATGTTACTTACATGTTACTTACAGCTGTGATGATTTTGCTGGATTTAGGGTTGTTAAGAAATTAAATTGGGAGACGGGGCCGAAAGCTTTTGTTCTTTTTAGCGGTTTTGTTTTGAATCTGTTATCGCGCTATGCATATATAACTGCATTGTTATTCCGGGCTACACGCACTCGTTTAATTAGTAAATCAAAAATAGTTACCTAAATTTCAATAACAGGAAATGTTTTCAATTATTTTTAACTTATTTTATCTATTCAATCTACTTTCTTCTTTTCCTTGGTTATGTTAAGTTTAATTATCGTTTAAGACTCAGGTAAAACCTATAGCTATACGGGTTGTAACCTCCTGTTGGTTTTTTTCCGTTCTATTCCATTTCACAATTTCAATTCGTTTATTTTCTGTTGTTAGTTTAAGTATAGGTTAAAGGGAGCTGAATTGGACTCAGCATAAAAACTAAGGTTTCGCCTCGGTCATGTGCTAGTTACGTAACGATTTGGTCTCACATTCCCAATTTAATTTTTGGGCATTGATCTAATTTGGATTCTCCTTCACTAAATTTATCATTTCGGCCTGCGTGTAACTTAAGAGAGACGTTGCCGGTTATTTTCCCGTTTGCACTGGTTAGGATAGACCGCACGCGGGTAAAGTTAGGTTTAGTGTTTCTCCTGGCGTTCAAAAATTTGGAGATTTGGGTACGATGTTCCTTATGCGGCGGACTTGAACTCCTTGATCTTCCAGCTAACGGACGCTATCCACGTGTAGGTAGAATTGGTGGCCGTAATAAAGTTTTCCCTTCTGACGGACTCGAGTGCAATACTAGATGCCAATTATCTGATAAAACAGAAATATTTCAGCCTAAACTCAAACAGATTAGCTTTTAAGGGTTTCGTTACCTGTGATTGGCACACAAAAAAACTTGACAATATTTTGATCTCGTACAGCAAATTCTAGAACTAATAGTCCGGAGTGTAACACGAGAAAAGAGGTCGAATGGTGTAGGTGCGGCCTTTATATACCCCAACCTGATTCTTCTATGTTCTTCCGGTCTCTTTTAGTAACCACGATGCACTTTTTTTGACAGTTGTCAGCTGCTATGTTTTTCAATTAGCTTAACGATAGCTATCGGACCTAACATCTTGGTCTAAAATAAGTGGGCAGTTACGAGTTTGGACAAAGATACAGGACCGCAAGCCTGCTTTTGGGCTGCGGAAATATTTAAGGATTTTGCGACAAGCACCTCTTTACACTCCCCCCCCACTAAGATCACACTTCGGCGTAGCAAACACCAAGAGTGATCACCGCTTGGAGTGATAAGGAAGTTATTTATAGGACCAATCTTATTGTTTTAGGTCTTTTGCATGATATTTGCCTATAAAGTGGCCCTGCATATCTTCGAGGTCATAATAATTGTTTCCTATTTTCTTTCTAATTCTAGCTTTTTTAAAGGTAGGAGCGAGTTTATCATTGAATCCCTTTGCGAAGTTGCTCAGCTGATGATTTCGTCTGAATACTTCTTGACCCTCTTGAAAGGAGTCTTGCCGACTACGTAGGTTATAGGTATTTTCGTTTCCTTGGTGTTGCTTTTTAATCGATTTTTGGGCCGCTTTTCTGATCAGATTAAGGGAGTCGTCGTGATTAAATACAACATCGCGATCCTCAAACAATTCCAGATTTCGAATTAGTGGATACACTGAACCACTAGTAATCATTTGCTGACCAAATGCAACGCGATATGAGCTGCTATTAATAGCTGAGTAACGAGCAAGCAATACAACTGAGTTGGTCATCCCAGTTAATTTGATCAGGGCTAATATACGATTTTATTGCTGCCAACACAGATCTGTTTACTCTTTCCGCAGCATTACTCTGGGGAGCATATACGGCGGTATATGAATGTCGTATTTGGTATTTTTGCAGCAATGCGTTAAAATTTCCGAAGCAATGGAACAATTGTTCTTCCATGAATGGAATTATCGCATCCGCTGTAAATTTTTGTATGGCCTTCAAAAAAGGGAATTTTGAATAGTGGTCTATTACAACAAAAATACCGATATTGCCAGATTTACTACGCGGATAGGGCCCAAGAAAGTCAATATATAATTGCTGGAACAATTTATCCGTTCCCGGGGTCTTGCCCATCAAAGGACGTAGCGTGTAGTTTGGATGCTTGCTACACTTGGAGATCGTGCAGCTATTGATAAACTCTCGTACGTCGGATACAAGATTTGGCCAGTAATAATAGCGTCGAATTCGCTCTAATGTTTTAGTTATACCGCTGTGGGCTGACATGGGATGTTCGTGACAAAGTCTAAGAACTTCAGGAACAAGGCCTTCCAGGATCCACAATTTTTAACATAAATCGTCGGCTATTTTGTCACCTGTGGCGTGTTTCATTCGGCGGTAAATGAACTGATCTATTACTTTTACTTTTGGTACAAGGTTTTGGGAACTTTAAGAGATCTTAAATCTTAAATGTGTACCTTCCGAGTTTTCCTGCCCATCGCCCCAATCTCGACCCAAGGTCTGGTTGCGACATTAACCATTCCAGTGACGCATGGTCAGTGATAATGGAAAATTCTTGATCTTCAACGTAAGGTCTGAATTTTCGTACACTCATGACGGCGGCCAAACACTCTTTTTCGGTGACTGAGTAATTGCGTTGGCATTGATTTAACTTACGAGACATATAAGCGATCGGAATATCATTTCCCTCGTCATCTGTTTGCATCAACACCCCTCCCAGCCCTGTATGGCTCGCATCACAGTGAATCGCAAAAGGTTTGCTTAAGTTTGGACTGTGTAAAACAGGTGCTTCACACATTTTTTGTTTTAACAGCTCAAATGGGCTCTGAGCAGTTGTAGTCCATTCAAACTTCTTTTTCTGTCTAAGTGTATCAGTTATAGGAGCATAATCATGTATGAATTTGTGGTACCATCCTGTTAGGCCGAGAAATCGCCGCACCTGTTTGATCGAACGAGAGATTGGAAATTCCTTAATAGCTTCCACTTTCCCTGGATCAGTTTGGATAGTTCCGTTCCCGATGACATGTCCAAGGTACTTAACTTCTGTTCTACAAAAATGGGATTTTCCTACGTTAATTGTTAAGCCAGCTTTTCCTAATCTATTAGCCAGTTCTTTAAGAACTGAAAGATGGTTTTCAAAGGAAGATGAGAGATGAGATGAGATGAGATCGTCCAAATAGACAAAGATTTCATTTCTTAGTTATGGCGGAATGACTTTATCCATGAGCTTACACATGGTTCGTGGAGCATTGGCTAGTCCAAAAGGCATGACCGTGAATCGATAAAGTGGTCTGCCAGGAACTGAAAAAGCCGTTTTGTCTCGTGCGCTTTCCTCTAACGGAATCTGCCAATAGGCATCTTTGAGGTCTATACTAGATATAAATTCGGCCCTAGGAAGACGACTAAGAATCCCCTTGATGAGAGGCATTGGGTATGCGTTTTTAATGGTTACTTCATTGAGTTTCCGGCAGTCTATACATAACCTCACCTTCCCGGGTTTACGAACTAAGACAACGGGTGATGACCATGGACTGTCGGATTCTTCTATAACCCCTAGAGAAAGCATTCTCTCCAATTCTGTATACATCAGCTGTTCTATTGCCGGTGATACTGCGTAGTGTCTCTGTTTAATCGCCTTAGCGCTGCCTACATCTATCTCGTGCTCTAACAGTGTAGTTTTCCCTAATCCCTTTTCGTTGAAGGACGGAAATAACTTAATTACAGTTGCCAGCTGATCTTTTTGTTGCGGCGTTAGTGGCACTTGGTTTGGATCAGTCACCTCGAGATTAGCAATGTTTGAGACAGTACTTCGATTTGCCAAAAATTCAGGCAACAAGTTATAACTATTCCCCAGTATAGGTCTTGAGAAAGAGATGGCACTATTCATAATCGAAATGATTTGCACTCGCCTCTAAAAGTTATAGAAGTACTTATGCGACCAACAATAGCTTGCTGACTTCCATCCACTGTACTAACGCTGGCGTGGATGTGCTTATATTTTGATGTGTCCTTAACTATATTCGCGGCTAGAGACCCCCCAATGCAACTGATAGTCGCCCCAGTATCCATTAGGCCTCGCACTTGCTTCCCTAACAGATCCACTTCGGCATACGGTCTCCAGTCTTTCGTGCTATTTACAACGGACTCCAGAATGGCTTGCTTTTTTTGCTTACATTGGATTCGAAAATCGGAAAGACGTTTTGGTGAACGATTTTGAACTGGCGGTTGGAACTTTTTTGACCGCTCTTGTACTCGCTGGTGGATTGATATTTCTGGTAAGGTGGATAACATCGGGTAGGCATCGCTTTTTAATTGCTTCTCTCTTCGGAAGTCTTGTCTGGGGTGGCTGTCAGTTTGCGTGCACCGCTCGGTGGTGCACGGGCTCGCCAGTTTTTTGGACCATTACACCGAGTACAAGATGGTTTATAAGTTTCCGGTTTCCCGCACCTATAACAAAAAACCTTCTTTTCACCCAGACACTCCTGATATCGATGGTCGGATGCACCACAATTCCAGCAGGTCAAGGATATTGCCTCCACTTCCGGACCGAGGTGTTCCTCTTCTTCCGTGGCGCTGGCTAATTCGCGCACTTGGGGATGTTGACCCTGCCGGAAACTTTGTTTAGTGGAATTTCCATTCATGGCCTGTATAAATCTTTCCCTTGTACGGACTATGTGACGCAGCTGAGCAATACTATATATTGAAACATGTAAAATTTCATGCTGTGTTTCCGTCAACAAATTGGCTCGCAATACTTCCAATAAAGCTGGTTCTGACATAGGATCTGATAGTTTCCCCGCAAAAGCAAGAATTTCCTCAAAAAATTTATCAAAAGTTTCCGATACCTTTTGTTTCCTTTGAAATAAGGCTGAGCGGATTTCTAAATCGCTTCTGCCATCTTTGAATTGAGCTTTAAGCGCTGCACTTAATTGCTCCCAGGTAACTAGTGGTACGCTTTTATGATAACGCCAGTACCACTCGGAGGCGCTTCCTTCAAATAAGTTATTAGCATATTGTGCTAGTACCTGTAGCTTGCCATCCAACGTTTGGTTAGTCAGGGCTTCCACCCTATACACAAAATCGTCCACCGACATACCGGACGACCCTGAAAATCGTAACTTCCAACTAGGTATAATTTGACTTATTCGATCGGGACGAAGATTTTGGTCTTGTTGCGATCCAAACGGAGAATTAATATTTGTGGCGGTGCTAGTATTTCGCCCTTCACTACCCTGATGACCTCCCATTGATACACGAGGAGGTATTTGAAAAAGCTGTTCAAAAGTTTAGTGACCTGTGGTAAGAGTTGGCGGCGCTGTGTTTTGCGACGTCAGCCTACTAAAGCCTCCTTCTATGACTTCTGCATCTTGGCATGTTTGCGCCGACTCTTTGCGCTGCAGCTAACTCTTTGGCTAGTGAAGGTGCTGGAGTTTGCAGATATACCCTGCAAACTGGGCAAACTGTCTTAACTCCGCGACGAGTTCTAAAACAATTTTCGTGAAAACTGTGATTACACCGAGTTCAAAATTCTTCCGATTGATGCCTAATATCTTTCCACAAATCCCACAGATCCGATCGCTAACTGCACTGTTAGGTTCTTGTCCGCCCAATTGGGAAGTGGACATACTAATAATGCTCTAATTACTACTTGTGTATGTAACCGAGAGTATGTAGAGAACACCGATAATTAAGATATATATTTATTGATATTTTCACTAATCTGTAGTTAAATAATCCTAGATTTTTGTTTTTCATAAAGCAAAGAATTAAATATATGTGGTTGGAATCCTTACCGTATCAGTCTGTTGATACCTCTTACTTCCCCGACTTTCCCCCGTTGCCTTGACTATTTTTTTTATACCCTTGTAGAGGGTATTATAATTTCAGTCAGATGTTTGCAACGCAGTGAAGGAGACGTTTCCGACCACATAAAGTATATATATTCTTGATCAGCACCAATAGCCGAGTCTATCTAGCCATGTCCGTCTGTCCGTTTCTATGCGAACTAGTCTCTCAGTTTTAAAGCTATCGCGATGATAGTGGATCGCAACAAGACCAAAATCTTCGTCCCGATCGAATAAGTCAAATTATACCTAGTTGGAAGTTACGATTTTCAGGGTCGTCCGGTATGTCGGTGGACGATTTTGTGTATAGGGTGGAAGCCCTGACTAACCAAACGTTGGATGGCAAGCTACAGGTACTAGCACAATATGCTAATAACTTATTTGAAGGATTCATAAAAGCGTACCACTAGTTACCTGGGAGCAATTAAGTGCAGCGCTTAAAGCTCAATTCAAAGATGGCAGAAGCGATTTAGAAATCCGCTCAGCCTTATTTCAAAGGAAACAAAAGGTATCGGAAACTTTTGATAAATTTTTTGAAGAAATTCTTGCTATTGCGGGGAAACTATCAGATCCTATGTCAGAACCAGCTTTATTGGAAGTATTGCGAGCCAATTTGTTGACGGAAACACAGCATGAAATTTTACATGTTTCAATATATAGTATTGCTCAGCTGCGTCACATAGTCCGTACAAGGGAAAGATTTATACAGGCCATGAATGGAAATTCCACTAAACAAAGTTTCCGGCAGGGTCAACATCCCCAAGTGCGCGAATTAGCCAGCGCCACGGAAGAAGAGGAACACCTCGGTCCGGAAGTGGAGGCAATATCCTTGACCTGCTGGAATTGTGGTGCATCCGACCATCGATATCAGGAGTGTCTGGGTGAAAAGAAGGTTTTTTGTTATGGGTGCGGGAAACCGGAAACTTATAAACCATCTTGTACTCGGTGTAATGGTCCAAAAAACTGGCGAGCCCGTGCACCACCGAGCGGTGCACGCAAACTGACAGCCACCCCAGACAAGATTTCCGAAGAGAGAAGCAATTAAAAAGCGATGCCTACCCGATGTTATCCACCTTACCAGAAATATCAATCCACCAGCGAGTACAAGAGCGGTCAAAAAAGTTCCAACCGCCAGTTCAAAATCGTTCACCAAAACGTCTTTCCGATTTTCGAATCCAATGTAAGCAAAAAAAGCAAGCCATTCTGGAGTCCGTTGTAAATAGCACGAAAGACTGGAGACCGTATGCCGAAGTGGATCTGTTAGGGAAGCAAGTGCGAGGCCTAATGGATACTGGGGCGACTATCAGTTGCATTGGGGGGTCTCTAGCCGCGAATATAGTTAAGGACACATCAAAATATAAACACATCCACGCCAGCGTTAGTACAGTGGATGGAAGTCAGCAAGCTATTGTTGGTCGCATAAGTACTTCTATAACTTTTAGAGGCGAGTGCAAATCATTTCGATTATGGATAGTGCCATCTCTTTCTCAAGGCCTATACTGGGGAATAGTTATAACTTGTTGCCTGAATTTTTGGCAAATCGAAGTACTGTCTCAAACATTGCTAATCTCGAGGTGACTGATCCAAACCAAGTGCCACTAACGCCGCAACAAAAAGATCAGCTGGCAACTGTAATTAAGTTATTTCCGTCCTTCAACGAAAAGGGATTAGGGAAAACTACACTGTTAGAGCACGAGATAGATGTAGGCAGCGCTAAGGCGATAAAACAGAGACACTACGCAGTATCACCGGCAATAGAACAGCTGATGTATACAGAATTGGAGAGAATGCTTTCTCTAGGGGTTATAGAAGAATCCGACAGTCCATGGTCATCACCCGTTGTCTTAGTTCGTAAACCCGGGAAGGTGAGGTTATGTATAGACTGCCGGAAACTCAATGAAGTAACCATTAAAAACGCATACCCAATGCCTCTCATCAAGGGGATTCTTAGTCGTCTTCCTAGGGCCGAATTTATATCTAGTATAGACCTCAAAGATGCCTATTGGCAGATTCCGTTAGAGGAAAGCGCACGAGACAAAACGGCTTTTTCAGTTCCTGGCAGACCACTTTATCGATTCACGGTCATGCCTTTTGGACTAGCCAATGCTCCACGAACCATGTGTAAGCTCATGGATAAAGTCATTCCGCCATAACTAAGAAATGAAATCTTTGTCTATTTGGACGATCTTTTAGTGGTCTCATCTTCCTTTGAAAACCATCTTTCAGTTCTTAAAGAACTGGCTAATAGATTAGGAAAAGCTGGCTTAACAATTAACGTAGGAAAATCCCATTTTTGTAGAACAGAAGTTAAGTACCTTGGACATGTCATCGGGAACGGAACTATCCAAACTGATCCAGGGAAAGTGGAAGCTATTAAGGAATTTCCAATCTCTCGTTCGATCAAACAGGTGCGGCGATTTCTCGGCCTAACAGGATGGTACCACAAATTCATACATGATTATGCTCCTATAACTGATACACTTAGACAGAAAAAGAAGTTTGAATGGACTACAACTGCTCAGAGCCCATTTGAGCTGTTAAAACAAAAAATGTGTGAAGCACCTGTTTTACACAGTCCAAACTTAAGCAAACCTTTTGCGATTCACTGTGATGCGAGCCATACAGGTCTGGGAGGGGTGTTGATGCAAACAGATGACGAGGGAAATGAGATTCCGATCGCTTATATGTCCCGTAAATTAAATCAATGCCAACGCAATTACTCAGTCACCGAAAAAGAGTGTTTGGCCGCCGTCATGAGTGTACGAAAATTCAGACCTTACGTTGAAGGTCAAGAATTTTCCATTATCACTGACCATGCGTCACTGGAATGGTTAATGTCGCAACCAGACCTTGGGTCGAGATTGGGGCGATGGGCAGGGAAACTCGGAAGGTACACATTTAAGATTTAAGATCTCTTAAAGTTCCCAAAACCTTGTACCAGACGCCCTATCGAGAATTTTTACCGAAGATTTATCAGTTATTCAAATGGATGAATTTGTAAACTTGGAATCTGAGCATTTCAAGTCCGAAAAGTATAAGGAAATTATGGAGAAAATTAAAAAAAAATCCTCCCAATTACCGGATGTAAAAGTAATAGATCAGTTCATTTACCGCCGAATGAAACACGCCACAGGTGACAAAATAGCCGACGATTTATGTTAAAAATTGTGGATCCTGGAAGGCCTTGTTCCTGAAGTTCTTAGACTTTGTCACGAACATCCCATGTCAGCCCACAGCGGTATAACTAAAACATTAGAGCGAATTCGACGCTATTATTACTGGCCAAATCTTGTATCCGACGTACGAGAGTTTATCAATAGCTGCACGATCTCCAAGTGTAGCAAGCATCCAAACTACACGCTACGTCCTTTGATGGGCAAGACCCCGGGAACGGATAAATTGTTCCAGCAATTATATATTGACTTTCTTGGGCCCTATCCGCGTAGTAAATCTGGCAATATCGGTATTTTTGTTGTAATAGACCACTATTCAAAATTCCCTTTTTTGAAGGCCATACAAAAATTTACAGCGGATGCGATAATTCCATTCATGGAAGAACAATTGTTCCATTGCTTCGGAAATTTTAACGCATTGCTGCAAAAATACGAAATACGACATTCATATACCGCCGTATATGCTCCCCAGAGTAATGCTGCGGAAAGAGTAAACAGATCTGTGTTGGCAGCAATAAAATCGTATATTAGCCCTGATCAAACTAACTCAGTTGTATTGCTTGCTCGTTACTCAGCTATTAATAGCAGCTCATATCGCGTTGCATTTGGTCAGCAAATGATTACTAGTGGTTCAGTGTATCCACTAATTCGAAATCTGGAATTGTTTGAGGATCGCGATGTTGTATTTAATCACGACGACTCCCTTAATCTGATCAGAAAAGCGGCCCAAAAATCGATTAAAAAGCAACACCAAGGAAACGAAAATACCTATAACCTACGTAGTCGGCAAGACTCCTTTCAAGAGGGTCAAGAAGTATTTGGCATCTAGTATTGCATTCGAGTCCGTCAGAAGGGAAAACTTTATTACGGCCACCAATTCTACCTACACGTGGATAGCGTCAGTTAGCTGGAAGATCAAGGAGTTCAAGTCCGCCGCATAAGGAACATCGTACCCAAATCTCCAAATTTTTGGACGCCAGGAGAAACACTAAACCTAACTTTACCCGCGTGCGGTCTAACCTAACCAGTGCAAACGGGAAAATAACCGGCAACGTCTCTCTTAAGTTACACGCAGGCCGAAATGATAAATTTAGGGAAGGAGAATCCAAATTAGATCAATGCCCAAAAATTAAATTGGGAATGTGAGACCAAATCGTTACGTAACTAGCACATGACCGAGGCGAAACCTTAGTTTTTATGCTGAGTCCAATTCAGCTCCCTTTAACCTATACTTAAACTAACAACAGAAAATAAACGAATTGAAATTGTGAAATGGAATAGAACGGAAAAAAACCAACAGGAGGTTACAACCCGTATAGCTATAGGTTTTACCTGAGTCTTAAACGATAATTAAACTTAACATAACCAAGGAAAAGAAGAAAGTAGATTGAATAGATAAAATAAGTTAAAAATAATTGAAAACATTTCCTGTTATTGAAATTTAGGTAACTATTTTTGATTTACTAATTAAACGAGTGCGTGTAGCCCGGAATAACAATGCAGTTATATATGCATAGCGCGATAACAGATTCAAAACAAAACCGCTAAAAAGAACAAAAGCTTTCGGCCCCGTCTCCCAATTTAATTTCTTAACAACCCTAAATCCAGCAAAATCATCACAGCTGTAAGTAACATGTAAGTAACATGTAAGTGATATACCCAAATAGTCATTGTAATCTGAAAAGCTCTGGAAGGTACATACAAACTAGGTAATAGAGAAGAGTGCGGAGAGTTTTAATTCCATTGTACTGATTTGCAATCAAAATATTACGGCTGATCCACGGCACAAGACAAATTAAGGTTGCGGTTATAAAATCATATGAAACTTAAAACGAACGTATATTTACCAGGGACCGTAAATAATCATTATTTGAGATTTTTATTTTAAAAAGACTACTGTGATATTATGTTTTAAACGTCAAAAATAACGTTCTTTTTACTCTCGTCCACAAAGTATATGCATGTCAACAAATTTGGAAAGCAAATGAACTGTTATTTGTTCATGTCTATAAAGTGCATAAAAACCAATTAAATTGTTGATTAAAACTTGTTCAAATCTCAGTAGGCCTTCTAAAATAAAAATCTCAAATAATGATTATTTACGGTCCCTGATATTTACACAGTATAAGTAAAAATAAGGAAACGTTTATCTTTCGTATTAACAACCCTCATTGGTATTTCTCACGCATTACGCACTCGTTAGCATGATCGTAATTTAAGAAAATAATTGAATTTAAATGTTAAATTTATAAGCTTGTACAAATGAATGAAAATAGAAATTATTGAATTTGAGATCGTATGTGACCAGGCTGGCACATTTGGAAGGCTTTCTTAGAATAAACAACGCTGTGTTTAAAATGAACTAATTTCTTATCATGTTGGAACCTCTGAGCCTTTCTAAGGGATCTCTGTTTTATTAGTTTTTCTAGGATTTTCGGAGATCAAGGTTGGGTGGGCGTACTTGCAGCGATGCGGTTATGTAAGAAAAGTAACCTTTGCTGATGCGATACCCTGATTACCTGGTTAGCTGAAATAGTTCCTAACGTGAGCCACCGAATTATTCGTTTATTGTATCCCCAAAATCATAACGTACGCGAAGAAATTTAAATAATTATTTTTAACGCTGGAGCCAAGGGCGAGACAGTAATCGAACCCATCCCATCAATAGAGCCGGAGAAGCAAGCGCGTACTCTGTCCCAGTCCCCGAACATCTGCTCTCAACGGAATCCCCGTTAATAGTTACAGTACCACAAGAAAGTCATCTTGGTCCGCTCCTGTTTACATTATTTATAAATGACCTTCCTCTAGTCCTAACGAACTCACGTGTACTTATGTACGCAGATGACGTTAAGTTGTGCCTGCAATTTAATGATCCCGCACAAAGTTTAGCTTTACAATCTGATCTCAATGCATTTTAAACATGGTGCATGAATAATGATTTAAATTTAAATGGTTCTAAGTGTAAACTAATGACCTTTTTCCGTGTCAGCCCTCACTATTCCACTTATACTTTAAGCGGATGTGGGTTAGATAGAATAACGCATGCTGACGACCTTGGAGTCTATATGGATCCTAAACTTAAATTTTCTGATCACATTACTACCATGGTAAATAAAGCCAGGGGCGTGCTTGCATTTATCAAAAGGTGGTCGAAGGAATTCGATGATTCCTATGTCACTAAGACCTTGTTTATTTCATTAGTCCGACCAATTGTTGAGTACTTCGCTCCAGTTTGGAGTCCCTAATATGGGGTGCATATAGACCGGATTGAGTCTGTGCCCAACAACATTTTAATATTTGCCTTACGGGGCCTAATACTGCCATCCTACTAGAGTAGGACTACTTCTAATTAACTTACCATCATTAGTTAACCGAAGAACTATGCTTGGTATTACGTTTATCAGGAATCTTATTCATGGTGATGTGGAGAGCCCCGAGTTACTGGGCCGCCTGCATTTTAATGTGCCTAATAGATTCACAAGAAACTATATTCCTCTAGTTCTAAATCATTGTATCTCTAATTATGCAATGCATGAACCTTTTAGAGTACTCTGCGATGACTATAATAGACTATATCACCTAATATCTACTACCGACTCACTGCCTATCTTTAAATCAATAATACTATCCTACTTAGCAAATAATTAATTTTATTTAACTATCTTGACTATTCGTATTTTGACCTCCATGTACTTTTAATTGTCTATTGTGAAATTGTCTTCTTTGTCCGCGATTTCGTTTACTCGCCCAAAACGGTGTAGGGCCCCGCGCGTAACAAGCATTGCTTGGTGTCTTAAGGGCCACTTGATTGTACTGACCATAGTGCATCAACGTCCAAGAATAAAAAAAGCCCGTATAGCTCTCAAATAGTAATGGTGAAGAAAAAACCGGCAAGTGGAGATTGTGCGTCGACTTCCGACAGATAAACGCGAAATCGGTGAAAGACGCGTACCCAATGCCACGTATCAACTACATCCTGGACCAACTACGCGAAGCACGCTATATCATCAGCCTGGACATAAAGGATGGATACTGGCAGATTCCGCTGGAGGAGGCAAGCAGAAAGTTCACGGCGTTCACAGTGCCAGGAAAGGGGCTCTTTCAATGGAGAGTGATGCCATTCGAATACACTCGGCATCCGCAACATTTCAAAGGGCCTTGGACCAAGTGATTGGACCAGAGATGTCTTCGCATGCGTTTGCATATCAGGACGACATAATCGTTATCGGACACACTCAACGAGAACACAGGGACAATCTCAGAGAAGTGTTTCGGCGTCTGAAGGAGGCGAACTTGAGAATAAACCCCGGGAAGTGTCAATTTTTCAATCAGGAGGGATTGGTACAGACCCAGGCAAGGTCGCAGCCATAGCCCAATTAGAGCCACCTGCAACCGTCCGCGACCTGAGACAATACCTAGGAGTGCACTATGGGTAATTTGACCACTTTTTGTGGCATTAATTAATAACTCGAAAACGAAGCAACATTTTTCGGCTCTGTTTTTAGAATTAAGTTAATAATAATGAAATCTATTCATTTTATCTAAAATGGGCGTGGCCGGCCTTTTTCTTAATTTTTTTTTATTTTTTATTTTTTAATATTAAATTAAAAAATTTTTTTTTTGTTTAGTAAGAATAACTGTAATATAATATTATTTTATAAAAAATAAAAGTGGTCCTACCTTTTTTTTTTACACGAAATCTAATTTTGTTTTTTTTCCCACACATTTTTTCAAAGAAATACAGAATAATAGGGTTCAGGAAAGTAGGAAAACCTGCAATAGAAAATTCTAGAATTTGGTTTTAAATAATGTGTTTATTTTGCCCACCTATTGTTCATTGTCTTCGTTTTCCATCTGAATATCCCATTAACCTTCAAAAAGATTATCATCCACTTCATAATCCTCCAACTCGCCTGTACTTTTAAGTTCGCAAGATAGTAAACTTAAAACCTCACTTGGAAGGTTCAACTTTTTTTGTAATCGCCTGTTAAGGTTGACGCTTGAAATTACCGGATCTGACGTATCCATTGCCCTTTGAAAGACGTCTGTAAGATTTGATTTCCGGCTACATTTTCTGGCATGATGCAATCGATCGGATTTGTATATCTTATTTCGGGACTCGGCACCTTCTTCTCCAAAGTAGCCCACTGGAAGGACTGTGTTCTCAATAATATCGGCCGAGTGTACAAGGATTTTGTGTACAGTTGCTGTCATTGGTAACCAAGGATATTCGTCTATTATAATTTCCGCAGTTTGGTAGCAGAAACTTTGAAATTTTGTAACCTCTATTGGCAATAGACTTGACAGACAAATCAAAATAGTCCCCAGGTTTTTAATGAGCCTGAGATCTGTTCCAGCTATTTTCGAAAATGTTTCAGGTTCACTAAAGGCTCGGCGGGCGGTGTTTCCATCATTGGTGCTGCCAAAGCCCCCAACTTTAGGTTGATCTACTCTCAGTGACAACTGCTTCCAAAACGCATCTTGAATAACCGATTTTCTTAAAGCAACTTCTCTTTTGTCATCATCGTTGGTAACCCTCCATTTTCGTATTTGGCACTTGTAACCGGCATGTAACACAAACTCGAAAAGACGAATCCAGCAGTGCAATGGACTTAAGCCGTAATTGAGGTTCTTCATTACTGGAAGGAACTTTTGGCATTTAAAATGTTTATTGTTTAGGAAATCCTTTGGTGTTGCCCCACAAATCGGACACGCTTGAGAAGAATTAGTTCCCGTCAAAGCGTTCAGAACTTTTCCGTCGATAACCGTTAAATATAGACGGAACCGTACGTAAATAATTTTTCCGTCACTTAAAGTTATTTTACATGACTTTAAATTATCTATCTGCCCCTTTAAATATTCATTTTCATTAAGGATTAACTCTTTACTTTCTTTCATAAAAGCTAATTTCAATGGGCGGCAAAAACGAATGGATTGCGGTGTCTTGTTGTTCCACAATATGTTGCTAGAGGCATCTATAAGTCTCAAGGGTGTTACTGTAGTAGCAAAAATACTCGAGTCGCCATTGAAGGGTTGCTCTGATGAGTATCCTTGTTTGTAGTTTGACTGCCCAGAGCTACCATCAAACCCGTAGCTTAGAATCAGATCTGCCGATAGGAAATCTGTGCCCTGATTTCGCATCACGGTCAGAAGTACTTCTTCTTGCAAGCATGCAATTCGAGCTGCCGTGTGATCAACAAGGTTTTGTAGAGGTACCTCTGCCTTTGTATCTGAAATTCGTAAATCAGTGGGCCGGCAATTCTTTTTCTGATCGGCCACGTCGTTGTATAATGGATATATGTTATTTTTGGATTGCTCCCTGATAGCGCAATATTGCTGCTTAGTTAAGCCCTGGTCTAAAATAAGAGCTAAAGCCTCGTTAGTGGACACTTTTGTTGGCTTGGCAATAGGCTGACTTAAAGCTTTTCTTATGAATTTGGCTTTTTCCGGACACAAAGCCAGCAACTTTAAAACATAAGCCAAGTCAGGTTGTGCGCGCTTCCGAGCTGCTGCGCTTGCAGCTTGAATTAATAAACTAACATTGCCTGCCTTAAATGATGCTAGATCGGAAGCTTCTTTTCTCTGGGTTCTTTCCTTTTTTGATAGGTAAGACAGAGCTGGCCGTCCAACAGGTCCTATTCGTTTTTGAATGGGTACAACTGTATGGGAGCTTAGCCAAGAAGAATGACATCGCTTGAATTGCTTTAAGTTTCTTTTAGCCTTTTGCCAGTAATCGCATATTTTATAATAAATGATTTTACTTCTGGCTTCTAAAAGATTCTCATCGTGACTAGTACAAGGTCCACATATAGCCGATCTCATATAATTGAATATTGCAATTTCCTTGAAACTCTTCCTTGCCTCTGACATCCAGCTTTCAAACAGCGCGCTGTTTGCGAAAGTTAGGTTGGTACCTAAAAAGTTAAATATCAGAGAAAGTGCGCAAAAGTGCACTTTTATACTAACGGACTATAATAAGAATTGACTACTCTACGACATAAAACAAGTTTTAGAGCTGGAAAGAGCTGGACTCACTTTGTAGCTCTATTTAAATATTATAATTTACTACATTTTTTAAGTTTTTTTAAGGTTAGAACTTACACCTTATTATAGGGACACCACAATCAAAATCTACAATTCACGATCACAAACACATATTACAAACCACTCTGAATGGACTGCATTTCAAAAACAGCACTTAAATTGATCAATTTCACACTTTTTTTAACTTTTAAGTTTTAAGGAAAATGTGCGTTTTACCAGCGCTGCCACCTCGTTCGAACAACGGCTGGCTTTCACAGCTGATTACTTAACAGTGGTGCGCTCTGTTAAATTTTTCTGTTAGTAACATTTGAGATTGATGTTATACTAATACATTGTGATTAAAAAAACAATTTCTAACGACTTTTGAAAAATGGGTTTTGGCCAAAAAAAAGTGGTCAAATTACCCATAGTGGAGTGGCGTCATGGTACCGACGATTTGTACCGGACTTCGCACGCATATTTAGACCACTTAATAATCTACTCCGCAAGGGCGTGAAATGGATATGG